>NC_050579.1:263151707-263482669 GCF_011100635.1 Trichosurus vulpecula | reverse complement strand
TGAGCACCTCCACACTCCCATGTACTTCTTCCTTAAGAACTTGTCCCTTTTAGATCTCTGCTTCATTTCTGTTACTGTCCCCAAATCGATTGCAAATTCCTTAAGTCAGAAGTCTTAAATCTCTTACTTGGGGTGTGTATTACAGCTCTTTTTAGTAATTTTGTTCTCAGGGTCAGAGATTTTTCTCCTCACAGCAATGTCCTATGACCGCTATGTGGCCATCTGTCAGCCCCTGCACTATGAAGTCATCATGACCAGAGATGCTTATTTGAGGACGGCAGCTGTTTCCTGGCTTGCTGGATGTGTGTTTGGTGTCATGTACTCAGCTACTACTTTCTCTCATCCCTTCTGTGGCTCCAAGAAGATCCATCAGTTCTTTTGTGATGTCCCTTCTTTAGTCAAGATCTCTTGCTCTGAGACCACACATGGCAATATATTTGACAACGGCTTTTGTACTTGGTTTAGGAATATTCTGCTGTATTTCCATAACGGTGTCTAATGGCCACATCTTCTCAACGGTGCTGAAGATTCCAAGTACAGAGGCACAGTCAAAAGCCTTTTCCACTTGCCTTCCCCACCTTATTGTTCTCATGGTTTTTGCAACGAGTGCGATCATGGCTTATCTAAAGCCACCTTTGTACTCTGACTCAGTTGTGGATCTGTTATTGTCTATGTTCTATGCAGTGGTGCCCCCAACTCCGAACCCTATCATCTATAGCTTGAGGAACGAGGACATCAAGACTTCTCTGAGGAAACTTATAGCTTGGCAATATTTCTTAAAGGGTTCAATGCCAAAGTCTTTTCTATGATGCTATATCTACTTTTTAAGGAAAAAAAAGAAAGAAAAATAAATAATTTTGCCCTTTATGTATTTAAAAACAAAACAAAAAAAAGATTTATAGCAGCTCTCTTTGTGGTGGCAAAGAACTGGAAATTGCAGGGATGCCCATCAATTGGAGAATGGCTGGACAAGTTGTGATATATGATTGTGATGGAATATGACTATGCTATAAGAGATGATGAGCTCAGTGATTTTAGAAAAACATGGAATGACTTGCATGAAATAATGAAGAGCAAAATGAGTAGAACCAAGAGAACATTGTATACAGTAATAGCAATATTGTTTTAAGAACGACTTTGAGCAAATAAGTTATTTTGTCCAAATTAACCATAAAGGATATATGAAGAAAGATATTATCTGTATCTTCAGAAAGAATTGATAAATAGAAGGATATATGAAATCATTTTACATATATATACCTATTTGTGTCTAAAAGTAGCCATGGGGGGAAAGGGGATCAAAGAAAAAAAAGAAATTTACATGATAATTTTGTTGTATATTTCAAAGGAATAGCAAGTTGTGCAGAGTAGATTTGCAGTTCCACGTAAAATCATCTTTTTTATTGTACTATGTTATGTTATACTTGTTTTATTCCATAAGTTTTAAAAAAAATACCAGAGCAAAGAAACTGATTTTGACTTGCTGTCTCTCTAGAGCAATGGTATCAAACTCAAATAGAAATGGGGGCCACTAATTTGTTCATAAAGTTCCCTGTGGTCTGCATATTGGCTTCATTTTTAAAATCCTTTTAAAAGCTTGTCAACCCCTTTACCGTGCTTTCCTTGGTTAAGTAGATAAAAAGAACCTGTGCTTTCCTGGCATGCCGGCAGCTTTCTGGGTGCTGGCTGTGGGTGGATCTTACACCCCCACAGAAGCTGCTAGCCAGATTGTTAAAACAATAGTGCCTGCTATGTGCCAGGCACATATTTACAAATATCTTGTTTGACCCTCACAACAACCCTACAAAATAGGTGCTATCATCTTGATTTTACAATTGAGAAAACTGAGGCAGGAAGAGATTAGGTGACTTGTCCTGGGTTACACAACTAGAGTCTGAGACCAAATTTGAACTTGGATCTTTCTGACTATAGGCCCAGTATCCTATCTACTGTGCCACCTGGCTGCCTCTAAACTGCCTGGCTAGAACCCAGGAGCCAAACCTGGTTACCTTTTCCAATAAAGGTTCTTCTGATCCTAAAATGAAAAAGAAAGTACTTGGGAATCTATAGGTAATATATAAACACAAATACAAAACACTCTTTGCACAAATATATGTAACTAATTAGATAAATATTTGCTAATGGATAGGCCAAGCCAATATAATAAAAATGACAATGCTACCTGAATCAATTATTCAGTACCATACCAATCAAACCACCAAAGGATTACTTTAAAGAGTTGGAAAAAAATAATAGCAACTTTCATCTGGAGAAATGAAAGATCAAGAATATAAAGGGAATCAATGAAAAAAATGAGGCCTAGAACTACTAGATCTCAAACTATA
Organism: Trichosurus vulpecula; assembly: GCF_011100635.1. NCBI lineage: Eukaryota > Metazoa > Chordata > Mammalia > Diprotodontia > Phalangeridae > Trichosurus > Trichosurus vulpecula. Next base: position 263,480,324 of record NC_050579.1, on the reverse strand, counting down.
CTACAAAACTGTAATCATCAAAACAATTTGGTGTAAGTTAATAGAGAGGTTAATCAGTGGAATGGATTAGGTACACAGTATACAGAAGCAAATGAGCAGTTACCTAAATAGTTACCTATTGTTTGATAAATCCCAGCTACTAGAGCAAGAACTCACTATTCAACAAAAACTGTTGGGAAAACTGGAAAGAAGTCTGGCAGAAACTGGCAGATACAGAATATCTCACACTATATACCAAGATAAACTCCAAATAAGTATATTATCTATATGAAGGATGGCATCATAAATAAAGTAGATCATGGAAAAAATTACGTGTTAGATCTATGGATGGAGGAAGAGTTCAAGAGTTCATCATCCAAACAAGAAAATAGAGAGGTTCACAGGTGGGGTGGTATGTAAATTGACAATTTTAATTACATAAAATTAAAAACTGTTTTTGTACAAACAAAACCAAAGCAACCAAAATTAGATGAGAATCAAGAAATTGGAAGGGAGAATCTTTTTGGCAAGTTTCTGTCATAAAGGTCTCATTTCTAAGATACATAAGAAAATTAGTCAAATTTATAAGAATAATATCCATTCCCCAATTCATAAATGGTCATAGGATAGGCAGTTTTCAGAAGAAGAAATCCAAGCTTTCAATAGCCACATAAAAATGCTCTAAATCATTAATAATTAGAGAAATCCTAGTTAAAACAACACTGAGGTACCACCTCACACCCATCAGATTGACTATGCTGACACAAAGCAAAAATAACAAGTGCAGGAGGCGGATTAGGAAAAACAGGTACTTTAACACACTGTCGGAGCTGTGAACCATTCCGACCATTCTGGAAAGCAATTCAGAACTATGCTCAAAAAGTTACTTAATTGTGCATAACAGCAAAATTGCTACTAAGAGTTATACTACAGAGTGTCCCTAAAGTCTGGACACATAGGAAATCAAATTAACATCTCATTAACCGTTTCACTGAAGGCGCTGTGTTGTTTGGTGACTTCTTTTTCTGCAGTATGCTAAAAGAGAGGGTGTACTCAATGAAAAGTAAAAAAGTGATGCAACACACTTGATTGAATGCATAAAGAGTGAATGTGCTAAAATTGACAGCAATGTGGAGTTATTGCATCAAGTTCACATGAATCTTGCAAAGCAAATCAACCTTTGCATCACAAATGATGGAAATCATATTGAAGATGTTATTTGTTAATAATACAATTAAATAAAATGTTGAAAATTTCATTTTTTGAAAGCATGCATTTTTGCCTATGTGTCCAGACTTTAGGAACATGCTGTGGATCAAAGGAAAAGGAAAAGGACCCACGTGCACAAGAATATTTATAGCAGCTCTTTTTGTGGTAGCAAAGAATTCGAAAATGAGAGGATGTCTATCAATTAGGGAATGGCTGAACTAATTATGGTATATGAACGTAATGGAATACTATAAGAAATAATGAAGGGGATGGTTTCTTAAAAACATGGGAAATCTTGCATGAAACTATGTAAAGTAAGCAGAACCAGGAGGAATCATTTATTCAGTAATAATATTGTAGCGCTAATCAGCACTGAAAGACTTAGTAACTCTGATGATCAATATGATGAACAACCAAAGGCCTCATTAAAACATGCTATCCACCTCCAGATGGCAGACCTGTCCAGAACTAATGGACTCAGGTATGAACTAAAGCTTACTTTCTTCCCTCTACTTTTTGTTTGTTGTTTTTTGAAGTGGGAGGCATTGGACATGGTTAATATGGAAATCTGTTTTGCACAACTATATATATTTGTAACAGTTTTGTTTTTCTTGCCTTCTCAATGAGTGGGGGAAGAACAGGAAGGAGGGAGAGAATTTAAACTCAAAATAAAATTGAATTTAAGAAAAAAGAATGTGAGAACCTCAAGGGCAGAGGCTGTTTTTGCTTTTTCTTTGTTTTCCTCAATAGAGTAGCTGGCACTTATTAAGTGCTTAATAAATGCTTGAAGATTGGGTGAAGGAGGGGAAATAAACATAAAGGACTGGTCTTCTGAGGTCTTTTCTAGCTCTAGATTTAAGCCTGGGTAACCAGGACGATGATCTGGAAGAGAGAGTGAAATAGGGGTGTGAAAAGTTGTTAACTTTTCACAATTCTGCCTCAGTTAAATCCAATTCACCTGCAAGTCAAGGCACCATCCATCATCACATCGTGGTGTCATTGGTCCCCTTCGAAAAGGAAGGACTAACAACATATACTCTCAAATAGTAACAGGGAAGTTCAGGAGAGGAGAATGTTTGGAGGGGAAAATAATGAATTTTTGTTTTGGACATATTTAATTTAAGATGTTCACCTAGTTCAAATGTCAAATAGGCAGTTGGAGATGAAAGTCGGGAAAGAGATGAGGGCTGATTTAATCTGAAAATCATTTGCATAGAGATAGTAGACAAAACCATGGGAGCTGCTGAGATCACCAAGTAAAACTGTATAAAACAGTGGTGTTAAAGTAAAATACAAAGGAATCTCTGCTGGCTGCATATTGACTTAGAAAACCACAAATTAATATTATATCTATGTTATATTTTTATTTATTTTGTTAAGTATTTTGGAATTACATTTTAATTCAGTTAAAACTTAATTTTGTAGACCGCTTGTGGCTTCCTGGCCACAAGTTTGAAGCCTCTAGTGAAGGAGAAAAGGACCCAGCATAGAGCCCTGTGGGATATTCAGAGTTAGCAGGCATGCCCTGGATTTAGATCCGGTAAAGGAAACTGAAAAGCAGTTGTCAGATAAGTAGTAGGGGAACCAGGATAGAGCAGTGTCACAAAAACCTAGAGAGAAGAGAGTTATCAAGGAGGGGAGGTTGACCAATGGTGTCAAAGGATGCAGAGAAGTCAGGGAGAATGAAGATTTAGAAAATGCCCTGAGTTCCGGCAATTAAAAGAAAAAACAGTAACTTTGGAGAGAGTAGTTTCAATTGAAGAACTGTGGCAGAGATTATGAGATATTAAAGAGAGTCATTGGTTCTGGAGGCATCTTGGAGTGGAAGACCCAGGTTGAGGGAAGTACCAAGAACAGATCGTGCATTCCCCCAACTTCTCCTCTTGATGCCTGTCAAACTCTCTATCCGGACACTATAATATAATCTGCTATTTCATTACCCAAATATTTCTAGTAAACAGAATTTTGTCTTAACAACAAAAAGGCCAGGGTTAACTAAAGATCAATATAAAGGTAAGGCTAGACAAAGAACCTAGATGTTAGGTGTCGTTCTAACCTGGTGCTCAGAGGCATTGTCATTGAACTTGGGACATTTCATTTTAAATAAATCCTAAAGACAAAGGGTGGAGAACCAAGTTGACCTTAGTTAATTGTTGTAACAGGGTATTATAGTCAAAGACAAGACAGAGAGAAGCAATGGAGGAAAAAAAAACAGTTTAGGTAAAGCCTGGCAACAGATCCAACTAAGGAAAGCCATCCTTGGGAAATTTAAGGACAAAAAAATGGTAATAAAGTAAACAGAAGAAAAATGGAAAAGATTTGGAAAGATTTTTATGCCAAGCTATTTTCAACATCAAAGACAGTGGTGCCACCCCCTTTAGACTCTGACTCCACAATTCTGGACATGCTTCTAGGGGCAATGGAAATGGCATTCCAGAGAACTGGATCGTGATTATATGTGTGTATTTGTGTATATGCACAGGTATATATATGTATATTTATGTGTATATGTATATATGTATGTGTCTGTGTGTGTATAAAATTCATGCTGGAGGGGATATAATTATGAGTGCACTGAGGATCAATTCAAAAGGTGTCTGAAGAAGAAACCAAAGGCATGGAAGAAATCAGAGGCCTTATCAACATTAAAAAAAACGGCCAAGAGAATGTCAACAACTACCAAATTATTTACCTATCCATGCTTTCCCATGTATACAAAATCTTTATGAGGCTCCCCTACACATTAATTAGCTTTCGTTTTCCACTTTTCTAAACTTCTCTTAGGCCTCAATCTATAGTCTCTTCCTTCTTGTCAATCTCAAAGGAAGGCAATATTTCTTTAAAATGCACTTGAATGGAAACTCCTTATCCTGGCATTCAAGGTCCTCCAAATTCTATCTCCAGGCATCATCTCTAACCTTGTCTTCTAATACGTGTGCTATGTGTTCTGGTCAAAGTGAACTAGTCACTGTCCCCTCCTCACAATTCCTAGACAACAGTTCTGATCATGACCTCGTGTTCTTCACCAGTCTGCATCCATTTGTAGTAGAACATAGAATCACAGAATTGAAAGGAACCTGAAGAATAATCTAGTCTGACTATGTGCCAGACTCTAGGAATACAAAGACAAAAGTGGAACAATCCCTTTTCTCAAGGATCTTACATCCAACCGACTCCTTTATTTTGTATTCCTTCAGCATTTTTAAAAGTTTGTACTACATTGTTTTGGGGAGTCCGCATGGCAATATGAACAGCACATAGGAGTTAGAATCAAGAACCCCTGGGGTCAGATGTCACCTGGGACACTCACTGGCTATGTGATGATGGGCTCTCTGAGTCTTGATTTCCTCCTTTGTAAAATTGGCAGCCAATCAACAAATAACTACTACTTGTCTGTTATTAAACTACTTGTTTATTAATACCACTTTGCTAAGGGACTACAGTACTGCATTTATTTTGTGTCAGGCACTGTGCTGAGGACTGGAATATAAAAACAAAGAATCTCTCCTTGCTTACATTACAATTACATTACAATCTCTCCAAGCTTACATTTTAGTGGAAATATATATATATGTATATACATACATATATATATATGTGTGTGTGTGTGTGTGTGTGTGTGTGTACACATACATACAGAATAAATAAAAAGAGAATAAATCCAAACGAGTTAGCTATAAGGAAAGGATGGCCCTAGCAATTGAAAGGATCGTGCCAAAGGTAATACTAAGCTGTATCTTGAAGGAAGTTAGAGATTCTATGAGGTGGGGATGAAGAGTAGAAAAAAAACAAATTGTTCAAATCTGGCCTCAGATACTTACTAGCTGTGTGACCCTGGGCAAGTCACTTAAACCTGTTTGCCTCAGTTTCCTCATCTGTAAAATGAAATGGAGAAGGAAATGGCAAACCATTCCAGTATCTTTGCCAAGAAAACCCCAAACAGGGTCACAAAGAGCTGGGCAGGACTGAGAGATATTCCCCATTGGTTGGTTGGTTGGTTGGTGTCCCTTTTTCAAAGGGGACCAAAATGATATCACTATGTTGGAGTCAAGGCTCAGTATGTCCAACTGTGGCTGATCAGACTGACAGGAGCTTGGAATGTTCCACCACAGGTTGGGCACAAATAGTTCATATGAATATTTGGAGTGGAGATGTCTCTAAATTTGTGCATCTTGCGTTTGTTTTGAGCCACTGCAATTCTGCTTCACTCATGAAGCGAAATGGGGTCACAAAGCTTCGGACAAGACAGAACATACATAAGACTAAGAGATATTCCCCATGAGATAGATGGTCAAAGAATAGGAACAAGCAGTTTTCAAAGGAAGACACCCTAGCTATTAATAACCATAAAAAATGCCCCAAATCACTAATAGTGAAAAATCACTAATTAGCGAAATGCAATTTAAAGCAACTCTTAGGTTCCGCTTTGCACTCATTGGATGTGCAATGACAAAAGACGAAAATGATAAATGTTTGTGGGACTGTGGGAATATAGGCCCATGGATACATTGCTAATGGTGTTGTGAGTTGAATCTATCCCGTTATTCTTCAAAGCAATTTGGAACTATGCTCACAAAGTTAAACTGTCATGTCCTTTGACCCAGTCATATCACTACTAGTCTAGGCCCCTGGAAGAGTTCAAAGAAAAAAAAAAGGTCCCAACGCACAAAAATATTTATAGCAATTTTTTTTCATAGTAGCCCAAAACTGGAAACGAAGGGGAATGCTCAACTATCGTGGGAATAGCTAAACAAATCTTGGTACTGGATGGTAACGGGATATTATGGTGCCAAAAAAAGTGATGAAATGGACATTTTCTGAGGAAACTGGGAAGGTCTCCACGAGCCGATCGATGCAAAATGAAGGAAGCAGATCTAAGAGGACAACTCACACAAGTAAACAAGGTTACAGAGAAAAACAATTTTGAAAAACCTACTTTAGAATTCTGACTAAAACAAGGATAAACGGTGATTCACACCACCCGCCCTCTGCCGGAAACGTGATGGACTCGACCACCTGAAGGAAACATGCTTTGGGGGGCATTTATTCTGCAGGACTAGGAGTGTTTGAGGGTTTTAAAAAATTGTTCAAGGAGAGGCGTGAGAGCGATCATAAGTGTTAGTTCAAACAAATAAGTATTTAACATTAAAATACAAGCCCACAGACCCCACGTTAAGAACTCCTGGGATGAAGGAGACACGCCTCGGCCCCAAAGTTTTTCAACAGATCTAATGGGAAACCCTTCAGGTTTCTCCGGGCGCCCGGCCGGCCAAAGGGAGGGTACCATAGAGGCGTGGAGTCCTCCCGCCGTCCTAGAGAGGGGGAAGCCTGTCTGCCTCGCGCCCTGGGGAGGGAATCTCTCGTCCCAAACTTCCGGCTTTGTGAACTCGGCATTGTTCCGTTCTCTAGGATTCTGGAGAGGTCGGTTCGGGGCTGGTGAGCGGTTAGGGTTCCGGGAAAGGGGGGGTAAGGGGTGGGGTCTGAGCTCCTGCGGTCCCCCAAACTGGCCCAGGGCAGGTGTGAGGAAGAGGCCTTCCTCCTCTTCTTCCTTTCCCGCGAGAGCAGAGAGCAAGGCGGGGGGGGGCGGGGCGGGAAGGAAGAGGGGGGGCGGTGAGGGAAGGGGAAGGTTGTGTGGCCCCAACCCCCACCCCCGATACACACTCACACCCCTTCTCCTCCTGCGAGCAGACACTGGTTCTGGGCCCGGGCTCGGGGCTCCCGGATACTTCTGAGCCTCGCAGACGGCGCGGGCCCGGTTTAGGGAAGGGTTGGTTTACAAATGGGGAAACTGAGGCCCAGAGAGAGGAAGTGACGTAGTCGAGGTTCCACAGTACTAAGTGGCCGACCCAGGCCCCTTGTCTCTTTTTACCGCCCCACACATTCTACTGTACAGTATATTTGGTCCTAGAGGTGAGTAACAGGGAGCCACTGGAGCTCGTGGGAGTTTGTGGGAGCGTGGTATGTAAAACCTTCCCATTAGGAACTTCACCTTGGGAGTCGAGTGGGGAGAAATTAAAGGCAGGGAGACCGTAGAGAAGGGAGGTCAGTCCGCAGTTATGTATTAGACACTTAGGATGTGCCAGGCAGGAGCCGAGCTCTGGGGATACAAAGAAAGAACCCACCCTCCAGGGGCTTACGTTCGAATAGGGGTAAAGCTGGATCTTATGCATGTGTCAGATACATGCATTGTAGAGGGAAGGTGATCCCAGAGGGGAAGACACCAGCGGCTAGGCATCCTTTGGAAAGTGAGATTTGACCCGACTCTTGAAGCCAGAGAAAGACAGGAGGTGGAAGTGAGGAGGGAGACCATTGCAAGCGTGGGGAAGCCGGTGCAAAGGCATGGAGAAGGGAAATGGAGTGCCATAGTAGAGGAAGAAAAGCAGAGGTCAGAGTGGCCGTATGCATCCGTGCATAGAGAGGGCTAAAGTGTAAGAAGACTGAAAAGGTAGGAAAGGGCTGGGTTATGAAAGTTTGAAATGTCAAATAAGAATTTGTATTTGATCTTAGAGGTAGGTAGGAGACATTGGAGTACATGGGGGATTTGGGGATGATAGGGTAAGGTTTTCCCTATAGAAAATTCACCTTGATAGCAGAGTGGTGAAAGACTTCAAGCAGGGAGACAGTTTAGAAGGCTATTGCAGTAGTCTGGTCAAGAGGTGATTAGGAACCTGAATTTGGGTGGTGGCTCTGTGAGTGGTGAGAAGAGAAAGTAAAGGAGAGGTGTTGTGAAGGTAAAAAGTACAAGATTTGGCAACGGAACGGTGAATGAGAGCAAGAAATTGAGGATAACATTGAGATGATAGGCCTTAGGTGACAGGAAGGATGGTGGTCTCCCCAAAAGTAATAGGGGAGTTGGGAAAGCAAAGGGTTTGTCAGTAAAGAGGATGAGTTCTGTTTTGGATGATACTAAGTTTGAGATGTCTGCAAGGCTTCTAGTCCAAGGTGACAGTAAGCAGTTGGTGATGTGGAACTGTAGCTCAGGAGAGAGACTAGGACTGAACATACAGATCTGGGAATCATCTACTTAGAAATGGTAATTGAACTCATAAGAGCTGATGAACAAAAAGCCAGGAAAGGTCATATGTTTAATGAAGTCTGTATGACCACTTTTGGGTGGTTCTTGGCCAGGTAAAAATTAGACTAGATGATCAGAGTCTTAAGAAGGGTGTTTGGCATGCAAAGCAGAGAGGCTTTGAAGAAAAAAAATGCATAAAATAGACATCTATGGTGCATTTTATAGATGACAAAAAACTAGGTGGGATAGCTGACGCTGGATGGCAGGATCCAGAAAGACCTTGACAGACTAGAAAATTGATCTTATAAGATAAAAATGTATGTTAAATATTATATTTAAATTCAAGAACTTGATTTTTGGCTAGATAGCAGTTCATCTGGAAACCACCAAAGGGTTTTGGTGAACATCAAGTTTGCCATGAGTCAGTTGTGTAATATAACTGCCAGAAAAGCTTAAGAGAGGCTTAGCTTCCAGGTGTTAAGGAGGAAATAGCCTCAGTTGTAATCTGTCCTAATCAGACAACTTGGGGTGTATTTTGTGTTCAGTTCTGGGTATCTGTTTTAGAAAAGACATTGGTAACCAGATCTTGTCTGGAGAAGGGCTTCCTGGTGAATAGCCTTGAGTTCATGTCATATAAGGATTGTTTGAAGGAACTGGAGAATATTTAGGAGAAATATGGTAGCTGTGTTCAGGTATTTAAAGGGCAGAAACAGAAGCAATGGGTAGAAGTTGCAGAGAGGCGAATCTGGGCCTGAAGTCAGGAAAACCTTACCTACCACGTAGAACTATCTGAGTGATGCGTAGTTAGATCAGGACTCCTTTTGCTGGGAAAACATCTTCTACAATGTCATTTATTCTACTTGTCATTAAAATTGTCACTGGTAACGCTGCACTGTGTCCATGATGCGCTACTATGTGACTTTTCAAATTGCTCTTTGGCTTATTGGTAATTTTAGCTCTGAAATTGTAGTGTTCTTCAATTTGTATTTTAGTAAAGCAGATGTCACAAATTATTTTATCCTTGTTTAAGTAACTTGACTTTCTATCAAATTGTCAAGACCACTAACAAATGTTGATTTCAGTGAATTGTCCTGGCACTCTGCCTATATGCTGCCATGTGCTAGCACAGGATATTTCAGCAGACTTTCTTAACCCTGCTTTGATTTTTTTTTTAACTTTTGGATATCTCCAGTTACATTAAGGAAAGCTTGTGAAAGTTCAGAGTCCGAGGCCCTAATAAATTGTCTTTCTCTTAACATCAGCCATAAAAGTTTTTCATACAACACTTTTAGACCACGTGTTCCTCCAGACTTCCCTGTTGATGTCAAGGGCACCGCCATTCTTCTAGTCATCATGTGTAACCTCTAAGTCCTCCTTGCCTCTTCTCTTTCATTTACAAAGTCCAATCAGTTGTCATTTCTTCCTCTTCTTCTTTGTTCTCTACCTTAGGTAAGGCCTTTACCATCTCTACTTGGACTATTGCAGTAGCTTCCTAATTGGAAGGTCATTCATTCCATTGTTCCTTCTGGTCTTAGCTGTCTAAAATATATTCTCCTTAAAAGCTGCCAAAGTAATATTCTTAAGTAAAGCCCAATGCTGACCATGCCTCTCCTCTCCTCAAAAATTTCCAGCAGATCCCTGTTGCTTCTAGGATAAAATACTCCTCCCAGAAAATACTCCTTTCTAAATATATTTCACTCACATTACCCACTTTATACAATCTGTCTTCCAGCCAAGGTGGGCTCCTTGACCTTCACTCAGCTTGGCATTCCATCTTCATTTCTGTACCTCTACAGAAGTGCCCCCCATGCCTGAGGTGTGCATTGCTTCACCTCTACATCTTAGAATCTGTAGTTTCTTTTAAGGTTCAGCTCAAGGACTCCCTCCTCCTTGGTAGTGATTTCTTCTACCTCCTTATCTTCTATTTATCTGCTGATAGGCTATATCTCTCAGTAGAACACAAGCTCCTCCATGGTAGAGAACTTTTTCATTTGTCTTTGTATCCCAGTAACTAGCAAAGTACTTTACACATAGGAGGCATTTAATGCATTTTGAATTAATTGAACTTGTAGCAGTTTCAAAGAGAATAGAAGTCAGTATAGCCTCACAGAATTGTTTTTAGGCTGAAGTAGTCATGCGATTGTGTGTTGGAGGACTGGGGAGGTGTGGGCATACACTATGTAAATGTCAGCTATTCTTCAGTAATGACAATTTCTGTTTCTTAAAGAATAACTTAAAGAGAAGCTCATCAGGAACCTCTGGGTGCCTAAAGGACATTTGGGATTTGATAGCAGCAGCACACATCCTGTCTGGAGGGAGACCACCCTGTGAGCCTGTACGATGACTGCAGAATCCAAAGAGACTGCCATCCTTTCTCCTCAGGCTCTACAGGACCAGGATGGGCCTATAATAATCAAGGTGGAAGATGATCCCACCTGGGAGCAGGAATCTAGTCACCCCAACCAGGAGATCTGGCGGCAGCGCTTCAGGCAGCTGTGCTACCAGGAGACACCTGGGCCCCGAGAGGCTCTGAGCCGACTGCGGACACTCTGTTGTGAGTGGCTGAGGCCAGAGATGCACACTAAGGAGGAGATCTTGGAACTGCTGGTGCTGGAGCAGTTCCTGAGTATCCTACCAGAGGAACTCCAGATCTGGTTACAGGAACGACATCCAGAAAGTGGTGAGGAGGTAGTGATGCTGCTGGAAGATTTGGAGAGAGAATTGGATGAGCCAGGACAGCAGGTAGGGAGGATGGTTCTGTGTCATAGGACACTGGGGGTGCAGACTTTTAGATTGCAGCAAGGGGTTATGGGCACAGAATTTGGGACAGTGGCTGAGTTTAAAACATTTTAAAACAAGAAAAAACTGTTCCTCTTTTCTCTCCTCTGTTCCCTGATAGCTTGTTAACTGAAAGCAACTGGTTTTTTTTTATTCTAGTGCCTTTTGTCTCTCTGAGTTGTTCCCTGAGGACTCTCTTCAGGTTTTCCCTAGCTATTAGGTACTCCCTAGCAAAAGCACCTTTTATTTATTTATTTGTTTTATATGGATTCTTTATGTACTCATTAATAGATAGGGGTGGGTGTGGGGGGGGTCTCCCCCTTTTAGCATTGTATTATCATTGCTTATTGTAGTGCCTCACACATAGTAAGCACTTAATTAATGCGTGTTGATTCATTGATCATAAGCCCAACCTCACCCAATTGTTTCCAGGTCTCAGCCCATACACAGGAACAGGCATTACTCTGGGAAGGGGTGACACCCCTGTTCCCAGCTCCAGTGACATTGAGGAAGTCACCGAGCATTCGGATTCAATCCATGGAGACTCAGTTGAAATGTGAATCTGCGGATCCCCGTCCTCTTCAAAAGATTGGTGAGAAAGGGATTCATCTAAAGAGAGGGAAGGGTGGATTGTTTTGCCACGGTGGTTAGTTTAAAGTGGGTGAACAGTACTTGAGGCTTAATGTGTGCCCAGCACTGTGAGGAATACAAACAAAAGTATAAGATATGTTTTGTGCTTTCAAGGAACTTTTAATCTAGTTGAAAAAACAAGATACTCACATATCAGACAATTATAGAAGATGGAATATTAAACTTCAGTACTGGAATACTTTGGAAGTGACCAAGGAAGCTGCTTGTGGGATTCTAACTCCTGGCAAGGAGTAGGTTGGGTAGGGTCTGGAAGTAGTTTTAATACTTACTTTAGCCAGGGAGCAAACAGGCTGGAGATACTAGAAGGTTATATAGGGCTAAAGAAAGGTGTGCTTTATAGGCAGCAGTGGTGACAGAGAATATAGGGATTCTCCTTAGTTGGAAAGAGGGACTTGTAAGATTCTGAAAGTGCCAGTGGTTATTTTAGGCAGGAGTGAGGTATGGATGTCACTAACTGATGGTGTTTGAGGTAGTCAAATGATTTCAAGGAGGAGGGATATAATGGATTATTGATTAAAGGAGGTGCACTGTATGCTTATATAACAACCCCATGTACTTTGAAGGATGAAGAGTCAGTGTTCAAAGAGAATTGCAGTGGCACACCAAGAGGTACATTCACTTAGTGAAATATGTCATGAAAGAAACACTGATTGGATCTTGCTGATGCCGTTACCCAATTTCTTTCCATTTAAAGTCTGAGGACTGTAACACAAATATTCAAGATTTATTATTTATAAATTCTAATACGTTAATAAATCATATGTTTATTTTCACTTGGTAGCATTACAAACCTAGGTAACAATGCTATGTAGACTATGCTCTAAGTCCTGTTGTGGGCTACCCAGCCCCCCAAAGGCTTGTAGAGTGCTTAAGGAGCTTAGAAATCCTAACATCTCTTGAATAGGCTTACAAGATTGCTTATGCTTCTATCTTGGCACGAACCTCTAAGGCACAACTGTTTGACCTTTCAACTAACTATCCCTGACTTGTAGATGGTAGTGCTTTGATCTCAACACTTTTCAACCTCTTGCAGCTGGGATTCCAGTCTCATCACTTAGCTGAAATTGCCCTCTCTAGTGATTTGTTAATTACTAAATCCAGTTAGCCTTTTCTTTAAATCTCATTTCTTCCAAGCTGCTTTTTGATTTTCCCAGCATATATTGTCAAATAGGAAGTTCTTTCCCAAATAGTTTATTGAACTAGGTTATTGAATACAGTTGGTTCTAGTTCTTTATCTAGCCTATTCTCATTGATCTTTGCTATTTTTAAGTCCGTACCAAATAATTTGAATGAATATTGCTGTATAGCATAACATGAGGTCTGAAAATGCTATTCTTGATTACTACTTTTTTTCAGTTTCTCAAGAGATTCTAGACTTTTGTTCCTGTGAATAAATTCTTGTTATAATTATGTCTAGCTTTATAAAGTATCCCCATAGTAGCTTGAGTAGTGTAGCTAAATAAACTAAATCCATAAATTAATTCAAGTAGGTTTGTCATTCTTTGTATTATATTGGCAAGACTTAGTCATGAACACTCAATCTCTAGTTGTTTAAATTGTCTGTTGTTTCTTTGAGAAGTATTTTAAAATTTTATCTGTAAGTATTGAAGTTGATGCTGTAGATGAACTCTAAGATACTGTTAAAGAAAAGAGGGAGAAAAAATCAAATTACTAAGATAATAGAACAAAGTGAAGTCATAACAAACAAAAAGTTAAAATAGAGAAATATCTTTAAAAATATATAAAATAGCTAAATTAACAGAACAAGAAATAGAAATCTTAAGCAATTCACTTTCAGAAAAGAAGAATTCAAACTACTTGTAAAGGAACTAACTGCCCAAGAAAAAACTTCCTCATCCAGACTGATTTGTAAATGAATTCTATCAAATGTTTAAAGAATAATGAATCATTTTATTCTTAAGATTGCAAAATAGTGCACACTACTTCAGTATTCTTTAACTGTCAAAATAAGGGGGGTTGGAGTAGATGACTCAGAGTTACCTTCCATTTCTTAATCTTTGATTCTTTTATGAGAAAGGTATACTCCTGATATTTAAACCAAGGATAGGATAAAGCAAAGAAAGATAAACATAGATTAATATCTATGAATTATGAACTAATGCATATCAATTTAAAATTTGAAATAAAATCCTAACAGACTGTAGGAAGTTATAAAAAATTATTTCCTAAAATTAAGTTATATTTATCTTCAGTATGGGCAGCGAGATGGCGCAGTGGATAGAGTGCCAGGCCTGGAGTCAGGAAGATTCATCTTTCTGAGTTTAAATCTGACCTCAAACACTTATTAGCATTGTGACCCTGGGCAAGTCACTTAACCCTGTTTTTGCCTCAGTTTTCTCATCTTTAAAATGATCTGGAGAAGGACATGGCAAATCAGTCTTTGCCAAGAAAATCCCAGTGAGGACACAACTAAATGAACAATAACAAACTGAATCTTCAGGGTACAAATGTAGTTTACATTAGGAAGACAATATATTTGTATTAATGAAAATATTTAATATGTTAAAAACAAAACAGAAGTGTCCATGTTTATTGATATCTTTCAAGCTCCTAATAATAAAAATGAAAATAAAAACGGAACACTCCAAACCATAAATTATAATAGAGCACAACATTCATTTATGTTTTAAAAAAAAAACCCAAACCTTACAAAATATAGGCATAGAAGGGCCATTTTTTAATGTGACCAAAAAAATACATATCGAAAACCAAAAGCTAGCATAGTTTGCAGTAGGAACACTAAAATCTTTCTTAATAAATGCAGGAATTAAGCAAGGATGCGCATTTTCTCCACTGTTACTTGATATAGTTCTAGTAATAATAGTTATAAGACAAGAGAAAGAAATTAAAGGCAAAAAGGAGACAAAACTGTATTTGTTGATGACATGATGACTTACTTAGGAAACCCAAAAGAATCAGCAAAGAAATTAATTGAAACAGTAATTTTAGTAAAGGAGTAACTTAAAAAATAAATCCACAGAAATCACCACTATTTCTATCCAGTGGCCTTTTTCTTAGTACTCAGTCTTCTTGTCTTCCCTATAGTGGTTGACACTGTAGACCTCTCCTCCTGAATACTCAGTCCTTAGTTTCTTCAACTAGAGGTTAGACTGGAAGGCTTCTAAGGTCCTTCTGGTCTTTGAGCTTATGATGACTCTCTCTTGGTCTTTCTGAAATTATTATGATACTACTATAATACTATTCTACTAGTCTGGTCATCCTTTCTTAGTCCATCCTGGATCATTATCCATGTCAAACTTTGAATGCACCCCAAGACCCTGCCCTAGGCCTTCTTCTCTTCCTTGTCTACATTCCACCTCTATGTGATCTCATCAGCTTCCATGAATCAGTCTTTCATATCTTTGCAGATGAATATCAGATCTATATATCCTTTCCTAGTCTTTCACCTCAGCTGCAAACCCTACATTGCAATATATTAGTATTAGACAGTTTAAACTGAATGTCCCACAGGCACTTCAGACTCAAATAGAACTTCATTTTCCCTCCCACAATTCACCTGTCTTCCTAACTTCCCCCATTTCTGTTAAGACCACCACTATCTTTTTGCTTGTCCAGGTTGGTGGCTAATCTAGGACAAGAACCCAAGTTTTCTGTCTCTTAGGCCAGTGCTCTTCCTTCCACACCACAGGGAGTTTGTTAATTTTTATAGAAATTACTAAAACACATAAAAATTTATAAGCACATAAATATATAATAAATATGCACAGAAATTCTATTTAAATAGGAGATGCCATTATGACTATATCAGATATAATTCTATACCTTTCCCATTAATCTTTAATTATTAATCCCTGCTTAATTTTAAACTAGTGCTAGTTCCATGCTTGAATAGAAATAACTTAGCCTGAACCAAAATTCCCTCTTAAAAAATGCATTTTTGTGTAGCTTTTGAATTTTTAACAGCTTTACTGTTTTTTGAGTGTTCACTGTTCCACATCTGGTGCAGTGAATTATTCAGAGTCTGAGGGTTCAGATTAACAGTTCCAACACTCCCTACTACAGAAAGATAAAAGTGATCAACGAGGAAGTTTGTGGGGTCTCAAGAGCTTCCTACTAAAGTTCTAAAACTGTTTTTATATCCTCCTTACCTAGAGAACACATACCTGTCCCAGACCAGGCTCTCTGGTGGCAAAGTCAACTCAAACTGCCCTAGGTGAGCTTTGCTGTTTCTCAGCTTAAAATAGCCTCAGTTGGTCTTGTGAGAACATGGCACAGTTAACTCAAGCCGCCTCCTTCAGCCAGTATCCTGGCCCTCCAGCTAGGCTTTTTGATTTGGCTAGTGATGCTCAGCATTTTTATTTTCTTATTTATTTATTTATTTATTTATTTGCTTACTTACTTATTTATTTATTTATTGATTGATTGATTGATTGCTTTTTGGCAGGGTAGCTGGGGGTACATGACTTGCCCAAGGTCACACAGCTAGTACATGTGTAAAGTGTCTGAGGCCATATTTGAACTCAGGTCCTCCTGACTCCAGGGCCAGTGCTCTACTCAGTGCGCTACCTAGCCGCCCCTTTATTTCTTAACTAGCTAATTTCTTTCTCTGTTTCCTAGTGTGAGGAAGACATTTACCTTTCTGAGCCACATGATTGCTAAAAGGGAGATTCCGATTATGTGGTATATCCTTTCACTGGGTGAATGAGCCCCAATGCCAGGATTTCCCCTCCAAAAAAAGGTGTCTTAACCAGCCAATCATTTCTTCTATTTTTTAAAGCTAGAATTGTGCTATTCCTAATCTACACTAATTTGGGCCCTTAATGATTATCATGGATGTGTCTCTGATCTATCCTGCTTTATTATTTTTCTCCCCCAAAAAAACCCTTTCCTTTATGTACTTTGTTTTTATACCATTTTCATTTCCAGGTATATCCATCCTCCCTCCCTTGCCCAGAGAGTTGTATATTTTAATAGACTAAAAAGAAAGAGAAGGGAAGCAAGAAACTTAGCAAAACTAACATTGCAAACCAAGTCTAACAATATGTGCAGAATTTCATACTCATAAGAATTTATACTCTGCGAAGAAGGCTGGGAGGTGCTTTCTCCTCTTACTCGGGGCCAAATTGATCATTATGATTACACAGTATGCAGTTGCATTTTGTAGTTTTTCTTCTTTCCATTTACATTTTTGGGATCATAGTGTGGATTTTTTTTCCTGATTTTGCTTACCTCACTTCATATCGTATCATCTCAGATCTTCTTCGTCTTCTCTTTAATCTTACAGTCGTCATTTCTGTTTACTTTGTTTCCAGTTCCTTACTACCACAAAAAGTGCTGCTATAATGATTTTGTTGCATGATTTCGAAATTGCTTTCCAGAATGGTTGGACCAGTAGTGTATTAGGTGTCTTTCTGTCTGAAACCCTTCCAATGTGGACCATTTCCATCTTGTTATCTTCGCCAGTTTCCTGAACCTGAAGAGCTGTTTTGATTTGCAATCTTCTTGTGTTTTACATGGTTGTTAATAGCTTACAAATCTTTTGAGACCTTTGTCGTCTTTGTACTCTGGCCACTTAAGTCTATTGGGGAACAATTCTTGATCTTTTGTATTAGTCTCTTATTTCTTGGCTATCAGGCTCTACTCAGCAATATTTGATGCAGATTTTTTCTTATTTGACAATTTCCCCTTTTTATCATAAAGCAGCTAGGTTGTGCAGTATATGGAGCACTAGGCCTGGATTCAGGAAGACCTAAGTTCAAACTTGACCTCAGATACTTATTAGCTTTGTGACCCTGGACTAGTCACACAGTTTGCTTCAGTTTCCTCAACTGTAAAATGGAGATATTAACAGTACCTACCCCCCAGGGGTTGTTATGAGGATCAAATTAGATAATATTTAGAAAGCACTTAGCATAGTACCTAACATGTAGTAGCAAGCTCTATGTAAATCCTTCCCTGCCCTCCCTCCTTTCCTTGTCCTAATTGATAAGATTTTACACTGAAATTTTGTTCATTCAAAGGCTTTTCAATTTCATATAATGAAAGTAATCTATTTTATTTTTTGTGATCTCTTTGCATCCCTTCTTTAGTTAAGAATTCTAACAGCAGTGAAAAGGTCCTCATCTGGTTCTATTACTTTTTTTTTAATAGCATGACCTTTAACATTCAGGTTTAGTATCTATTTTAAGCTTGTTATAGTATATATTGTTAAATGTTCATTTAAACCTAATTTCTGCCAAACTCCTTTCCAGTTTTCCTAATTTTCTTATTGTATAGGGAGTGCTTCCCCAAGTAATATGTTTTCAGATTACTCAGCCATCCATCTAAGTTCACCAAAACATACCTTTCTCCTTCCCTAATCACAAAACATTTAAATACCATAGCAAGGTTTTGAAACAGAATGGTTTCTTCATGGACTTCTTATTTCAAGCAATAATTGCTATAATCAGATTCTCCCCTCCAATCTGCTTCCTCCGCCAAATTTTTTTCCATAATTATTTAATTTCTAAGTACAAGGACACAGACCTGAAGGCTAAAACCTCATGGGAATTAATGCCTTCATCCAAACAAATAGGCCTGAGATTGAGGATTTAAAAAATAAAATTGTTGCTTAATCTACCCATTTTGCCCTTTTTATTCTCTTGTCCTTGCTTTTCCCTTCTTTTCTGACCCCTTCACAAACACAGTTTACCTTCCCTGCCCTGCTGCTTGGCCCCATCCTCCTTTCTCCTTAGTATCAGTTCTGTAGTCATACAGAATTACTTCTATGTACCTACTTCTATTCTATACCATGCTGTGTTCTGCCCTATTTTGAAATACAGGGGGTCCTTATTATCCAAGTGTTTGTAATCTGAGACTCCACAGTTATGAGGGTGCATTTTGTTTTAGTATGGACATATGGTTTCATAGGTGTAGTGAATTACTAATGAGGAATCTCCTTCTTCCAGTTCATATTGGCAACTATTCTGCAACTTAAAATCTTAGGTAGTTGGCTGGAGGGTACTAAAAGGTTAAGAGATTTGCCTGTATGTGTCAGAGGTGGGGCTTTAATCCTGACTTGCCTCCCTCTGAGGCCTTTCTGTATCCATTATTCCATAAGAAGTTGCATGGAGAATTGAAAGTGGTTATACTTTTTTAAAAATTTATTATGAATTCACTGACAAGGTTTATATAAAACAAGGTTTATACATATATATGCATATATATGTGTATATATATATACATATATATGCATATATATGTGTATATACATATACACATATATATATATAAAAAACAATAATTCCTACTCATACATCCTCACCCACTTAACACTAGCTTCTATCACCACCCATTATGTCAGCATCTTTTATGGGTAAATCCATTTACTGATTGTCAGTAGATATTTCGAAAGAGACTGGTTTAAATAACAAAACATTAAGAAAGGCCCTTGGGAAAATTGATGAAGCACTTGAATATTTTTTGTACCATGGCCCTCTTTATGATCCTTTTGCAAAGTCAGATGTGAAAGATGTGGTATTATGTTGTCATAAAACTTGTCCCCCCAAAAGTAACACTTGATACACCATTAACTCATTTAGAGAACTCGTACATGGTTCTAGTTATAACTTAAATTTTATTAAACCTAAGATAAAAAATAAACTTATTTTCTTAATTTTTAGTTTCATTTTTCATGATAAAGTTTCCATCAGAACTTTTTACTCCTTACCTCTGAAGTGTTGGTCTTCATTTTAAGGACATTTACTTTTTGGACTTTTTCTGGTACCAACTATCCTTGGATAATGAAGACCTCCTGTACACATAAATTCAGAAACTTGAGTTTGTAGTTGCACCAAGATCATTAGATTTTAGTGGTTATTTATATGTGTCCTTTTTATTGAGGCTGACCATAATTAAGCTGAACTTAAATACCTTTCAAATTAGAGGAGGGTAGAGTCCATTAGTTATCTTCTCCCAGCACAGGGAACTGACATATGCCTATTCTATTTATTGTTTCAGATTGTCAGTCCAAGCTTCAGAATGAAGAGTCAACACCTAAAAATGAAATATCCAAAGTAGAACCTCCAGCAATGGTATCAGGAAGATTCATAGGTGATGTTGCTGAGAAAACCAAATACAGAGAGGCACATGACCATGAAAGTACATTACAAAGGCAGTGGGAAAAACCTATAGGAGAAAGAACAAGGAAATATTCTTTGCAAGAGACTGGGTCAAGGGAAGTCTCAAATTTAATCCACAGCAAACTCTGCCCAGGAGAGAGATGCTATAAGTGTGTTGAGTGTGGGAAAACCTTCAGCAATAGCTCAGACTTTAGTAAACATCAGAGAATTCACACTGGGGAGACACCCTATAAATGTAAAGAATGTGAGAAAACCTTCAGAAGCAAAGCCAGCCTCATTCAGCATCATAGAATCCACACTGGAGAGAAACCATATCAGTGTAATCAGTGTGGGAAAAGCTTCAGTCAGCAAGCAGGTCTTATTTCACACCAGAGACTTCACACTGGAGAGAGACCCTATAAATGTAACGAATGTGGGAAAACCTTCAGTCATAGTTCAAATCTTATTAAACATCAGAGAATCCACTCTAAGGAGAAGCCTTATCATTGTAGTAAATGTGAGAAAGCCTTCTGTACTAAGTCAAACCTTTCTCAGCACCAGAGAGTACACATGCCAAAGGGAGAAAAACACGGCAGATATGGGGAAAATTCAGAATTTGCTTATTCCTTATTAAATGTCAAAGAGGGACCCCTGGGGAAAAACTCTACAGCATAATAAATCTTAGAAAAATTTAAATGGTAGCTTCAACTTCAGTTACAATAACTACTACATGAGAGCTAGAAGAATAGAACATTCCCAGGAACAAAGCAGAGAATAATTATTTTTCTGGTTGGTGGCTCTGAGAAGGCCCGCAGACCTGATCCATAGTAGACAGAAGCAGAGAGGTCGTAAACACCCCTACCTGCCTCCATTTCTCCCCAACATATACACACAATCCCCATACTTTTATAGTTCCTGTAGAAATTAGGATGGGGAATCAATGAAGAATCATTAAGAGCTTAAGGCAACCCCTAAACAGAATGCTACCTAGTAACAGGTGGCTTCTGGCTACCACCCCAGGGAATCAAGGTTTATTTCACTTGAGACCACACCTTTGAGATCTTGGCCCTTCTCCTATTACTTCTCTAGTACTTTATCTTCCCTGAGTATTAGTGTAGCAGTTGGTAAGGGTACCATTGCCTGGAAATTGCTAGAAGACCTTAGCCAGCAGCTCAGAATACCTGTTGGGAAGAAGTAGGACTAATCCTTCAAGAATAAGGTTTGACCAGAAAGGATTTGTTTCTCAAAAATAAATGTTTTGCATATTTCCTCATTAGGACAGAGGAAAATAAATAGGGAGAAGAAATACAAACATAAAGGCTACAATTTCTTCCTCAAGCCACTTGAGAGCTAGAAAGACCAGAAAAAATATACAGCAAGAAAATGAAGAAGCCACTGGTTGTTCAAAAAAGTCATATGACTATATGACTTAATCATATCCTGTAACTATGGCAGTCACAGTATTCTTAAGGTAGTTAATAATAACTAAGGAAAAGCCTAAGGTGTTTTAGTGGCCTGATAATCTAGGAATCATGTACTCACTTCAGGATAGATCTGGCACTAAGATCCAGAGTGAGTTAAGAAAGAAGCTTTCTGTTTAGGTTTGGGGATAAAACCAGGGTTAGATTAAATGGCGATTTGTAATAGATAAGGATTAATAAAAAAAAAACATAATGAATTGTACCTAAGTTGCCTTTTTCCGCCTTTAAATCTTGTTCTATGTCTTTTTTCTCTAAATGCTGTAGTCTTTAAAGTTTTTGTGTTTAACTGTTTTAATTGTTATATACTTCATGTATCTGCAGTTTCATTTGTATGGGTCATCCCTTTACTGATGCCCATCACAACCCCAGCCTGTTCTCTGATAAGATTGCAGTCTCAGCTTTGTAGATGGTCTTCAAGAGTTGCTGTGGCCAAAAAAATATATAACCCTGTAGGCATGCTAATAAACCTGTAACCTTGCTGCTAAGCATCTTTGAACTTACTTATGCTGCCCTGGGATGACAGTCATTCACTTAAAGCTTTTCCAGCTCCATGTAGGACCTATGGGAGCTTATACTATGCTAGTACAGGTTTTGAGACTCCAGAGTCACCGCATGCTATAATAAGGCATTGGAGGAGGAGTTTACATATATACATGTATGTGTATATTTTCTTTATAATTGTGTATATCAATATATTGCATATATAATATACATAAACACACATTTTTAATCTAGAAAGTTAATAGTTGTAATTGCATTTTCAGTTAGCCCCTAGGTCATGGGCATAGCAGTGGGCCAGAGGAACCAGATGGGATGTCAGAATGAGGATGACACAAAAATGTTTGGGCAGCATAAGCAATAGAAATCAATAAATACCAGAGGGCTGGGCCAGATGGCTTTACAAATATAATCAAGAAATCTACAGGAGATATTCAAAGGAAGAAAGGTGGGTGGGTAGAAATTAGGAGGTCCAGAGGAAATGGGAGAAAAGGGGACAAATACCACAGTAAAAGCAAGGCTTTAATACTTAGGAAGCTTGCTCTCACACTTTAATGACCCTAACCTGAAAGCTTGTGGTAATGATCAAAAACATACAACAAGGATATGAGGAGTAAGCATGGCTGAATCCTACTATCAGAGTTTGGGCACTGAGGGGCACCACCACCTGCTGTCACAGACACAGATCTTGGTAGGGTGAATGAACCTCTTGAAATCTGAATGTGCAAATCTAAACATGGAGAGCAAACATTTCATATGGGCAGCCCTGAAATAGCTTTCCAAACCAGTCAAGAGATCTGTGATTTTATCTTGGCACTCTCTGTGTGGCTTTGAGCAAGTCATTTAACCTTTCAGAGCCTCAATTTCCTTGAGGTTAAAAATGAAGGTATTACAGACACCTCTCACCTCATAGTTTTGTTGTGAGGAAAACACTTTGTACATCACAGTAATTACCAACCATTGCATATGACTGGGCGGGGAATCAAATGGGAGGGCGGGGGAGGGTAAAGGGTTAAGTAAAATGGATTGGACGTCCCAAGGATGAGAATTGTGGGGAAATAGGAGAAGTAACAAGGAAGTTGTATTCAAAAAGCAGTCCTGGGTGAGGGTGAAGGGGAAAATAGCATTTTATCGGAGTTAATGCCCGTTTTTAATTTTGGAAAACACATTTGTGAAGTTATTTTTTATTTTATTTTATAGTCCACAGGTGCCTCAGTACATTTCAACCCCGAAATCTGAATTAGTCATGGCCTGGGTTTGGTCTGGGCCAAAATATTTTGTGTAGTTAATGAGTAAATTCATTTTTAAGCGGAAGGAAGGATGTTGTGGCAGACAGGGGGTCTTAGTTGATGGGGTGGTCAGGTAGAGAATTTTGGCTTTCTGAAACAAAAGCATTGTCTGAGGGGAACCCTTTGCATGGGATAAGGAGAATGCTCTCATTCCACCTGTGGGATTGGCTGGATAAACATGCTTGAGGATTTTGATAGGGAGAGCAAAAATATTGTCTGGCTTTTATTAATAGTTACTAGGCAGTTGGGCAGCTAGGTTGTGTAGTGGATAGATTGCAACACTTTGAGTCAGGAAGACCAGAGTTCAGATCTAGCCTCAGACTCTAGCAGCATGACCCTGAACAAGTCACTATTTACCTTGATTTCCTCATCTGTAAAATGAGCCGGAGAAGGAAATGGCAAACGATTCCAGTAACTTTGCCAAGAAAACCTCACAAAGAGACGTGACTGAGCAACAACAAACGACAAAATCAGGCAATTAAAGGCAGAGTTAAATAAGCTTTTAATTTTTAAAAAATTTGACCCTGAGGGCAGAGAAGTGGTCAATGAATCAACAGAAAAAGAGACTAGTGCTTTATAGGTGGGGTGCGTGATCACTGCCCTAGAGAGTTCTCTGGAGCGAAGATTAGGCTTATGAGAGAGAAGACTACGAGTAGGAATAATAAATAATAAGTGCGAATTAGAACTCACATTGAGATGTTCTGTTACTACTCCCTTCCCTTCCCCCCATGTTACTTCCCAAAGAGTGTCTTCCTCTGGAGGCAGAGGATTGATGGACAATGAGTAAACATTAACTACTAAGAGTGTAAGCTAATGGGGACAGTTCAGATTTTGTATCAGGTGCAGAACTCCATTGTCTGGGAGAGTTACAGTTCTTATATTCAGCTGAATCAGTGGAAAGCTCTGGATGGAGATTGCCCTTTATCCTTTGCTAGGTGCGTAAAATGGAGAGTTCTGCACGCTTCGGCTCTATAAATATAAATTTTCAAAAGAAATGGGTTTGGCAGACTGGGTGTATGCTTCCTTCCTATGAATCCTAGGACTCCTTATTCCTCATTACTAGCTTGCTTGAAATGCAATTAGATCCTGCCTTTTGGGGGCAGCCTCACCTAAATTGAGTCACAGTTTATAGTAGGCCTTTCCCAGCCCAGACCATTCACTATATATGCCTGTGCAAATCGATTGGTGAAGTTTTGAGTGAGAGAAGCTATCCATATAAGTAGGTGCTCTGAACATGATTCAAGGAGGCATGATGTCATCACTGCCATGTTAGATAGGTAAATGATGATGATACCCTTTCCCATAAGGAAATTTAGATGTAGCTTCTGAAACATGGGGTCACCAAGATGATTCATGGTTAATGCATGGTGGTGTTAGTAAAATTCCATCAGAAGATTTAGAACCAGGGCAGTATTGGTTGCCAGTATTAGGATATCCTCACCCACTTAGGACAACCCTACCTGATTATTCACAGCCACTCATTTTTGTATAAATTTGGAGAACTGTTGGAATTAGTCCCCCTAGAGCAATGATTCCCAACATTTTCTGTTCCTTTCAGGTTGTGTGTTTATCCTTCGTTTTCGAAGGGGACCATGGCATCAGGGAAATGATGACATGACTTGCAGTTGACTTTGATTTGAGCGAGGGAGGGCTGTACAAGGTCACTAGTCTCACTTTCTTCTCCGGAGCCATTCTTAGGCAGCTAGGTGGTACGATGGATAGAGTTCCAGGTTTGGAGTTAGGAAACCTCAGTTCAAATCTCCTTTCAACAACAGCAAAAAAAGAAATGTGAGCCTCCCAGGGATTGAATACAAGACTTATAATATTAAAGCTCCAAATAACTATAACATTTTATTCTACCTACAAGTATATATGTATATATAATATGAAATTATAAGCTTCTGATTAGAAAATAGTTACAAATATTTTACATGGGACATTCTGTAAGAATTAAAAGAAATAATCCAGCAAGACCTCATGTTTATTATTGCAAGATTTCACATTAAATTTATTTCACAAATATTGCTTGAATACATGTGTCATTCACTTAGTTCAAGGGGAAAAGATCAGCCCCCCAAACTTCAGAGCCAATAAAAACAGAAATTACAAACAGATCAACAGACATTGTCTGATCAAATCACAATTCATAGTTACCAGAGAAGCACCAACATCTGGGTTATCAAAGCTGTGGGGGGTGGGGTGGTTAGGGGGCTGTTTCAATGGCTTGCCCAGAGTCTTATCACCAACACTCTTTCAATGAGTGTACCCCCAAAAGTCAAACGAGAACCTTCCAGTCCATATGTGCAGTTCAGGAATCTAAGTGTTTGAGGGTGTGGAAAAGTTAGTTCTTTAATCACTAACTTCAGGGGGTGGGAAAGTTGTTTAATCACTGGTACCACATCATATACATTATTTCCAATCAATGACTCCCGATTGCCTTAGTGCTGAGAAACACTCCCAAGACAAAAGGATCCCACTTTACCTGCCCCATTCAAACAAAGGCCAGACTCTAAGGCACTTGATAGCCTTCGCATCCCAAAAGAGAACAGCAAAAAATCCTGCCCTGATTACCATTATAAGCCTTAATACTGAAATGAGAGGCAATATTAAGTTTGTTTCTGTGGGACATTTGTGATGGTTTCCATTTAGCTTGTAATGTGCATACACAACAATTATAGTCCTCAAACATCCTGACATACATGCAATAAGAAAGCAAACATTCATAACATCTTGATCATACAAGTACACAGCTAATGAAATACGATTACAGAATCACAAATGAACATGGAAGCTACTCTGGTACAGCACACAAAATGCAAATGAGGGTATGCAAGGCATCTGACCACCCACTGAGAATCAGTTTGTATTTGAATATCTGAGGTGTTTTGGAAACAACTTGATGAAAGGTTGAGAAACTGCAAGAAGATAGTGTGTTTTTGAAGCAGTCAGTTCAATATAATTCCTACACAAATACCAAATTTGTTGTGTACATGATCATGACAGTTTTGAATTGTTACAGAAACAAACCTGTAATGCTTTAAACACACAACATAAATGGGCAGTTATTTACTGCTTGAAGGTGCCGTTAAAGAATTCTAGAATCACCATCACAAACCCCCAAGGAGTTCACAGAACACTAAATGGGAATCACCACCCTAGGGCAAGGGCCGAAGTTTCCCCCCCAATTGCAGGACAGTGGGGGCCTGAGTCACTCTAACTTGGAAAGGGGGGAAAGCACCACATATATAAAGGGGACCACTCAACAGATCCATAACAGTACACCTGTTACTGTTTAGGAGGGAAGGAACACCTTTGCTGTGGTAGAGATAGGTGGGAGACCCCCTGTTTGGGTCTCCTTTGTGGTAACCAATCAGGGGAGTAGAGAAATAGACAAATGTGGCGGGAAAATTATCTTTCAGGATGCCTTGCTATGTAAGATTAGGCCACTTCTTTTCCTTAAAAGGCATTAAAAGTGTCCTTGAAATTTAAAGGCTTGGGCTGTTGGCATAGTTTCATGGTTGCCAAGTACAAAAAGAGCCAAGGCATGAGAAGCTTTAGCTGCTTCCTTGAACTTGACCAGTAGATCCACCATAGGCAACACAGAAGCAGAGAACTGTTGCTGAATTGAATCAAGGCTATATCTTCACAAAATATTCTTTCCCTCCTGAATGTCTTTCGCCTACTATAGATAGGTTTCCTTTTGTAAACTATCACATCTTCTACAAGTGTTTCACTTTATTACAATGAGGCTGCATTGGCTAAGTCAGGTCAGGTCTACCAGTGCATGAATATTATGAGTTCTTAGAGGTTGCTACTGTATGGACTTCTTTTATATTACCTTCTATACTGGTTGTTGTGGGTCAAGGCAAATCAGAGCTTGTGGAATTGACTATTCCATGAAATTATTATTATATTATTATCCCTCCTTTCTAACTACTAACCTCTTTGGCTTCAAGTCCCAACTAAAGTCCCATTTTTTGCTGGAAGCCTTCCCCAAACCCTTTAGTGCCTTCTCTCTATTAATTATTTCCTATTTGTCCTATATATAGCTTACTTTGTATATATTTGTTTGCATGTCATCTCCCCCATTAGATTATAAGTTCCTTGGGTGTAGGGACTGTCTTTTGCCTTTTTTTGTATTCCCAGTGCCTGGCACATAGTAGGTACTTAATAAATGTTTATTGATTGATTTCCCCAATAGACTAAAAAGGAAGCTCAGAGACATATTAGAATATTTGGCTTTTGGAGAACCCATATTCCTCACTTATTTATTATTCTGATGTCCCTTGTTAAGTAATTCATAAGACTGTCTATTTTGAGTGGGAGCTAGAACAGGCTTTATAACCTGGTCTGCTAGGCAGTGTCTTTCCATGAGCCTTTATTATTCTGTGGAGCCTTGTTAGAGGCCTCTGTCCAAAAGAACCAGGCTAAGTGGAGCCTTTGGTCAGCATCCTGAAGTGTTCATTCACTGTACAACTTGTGAAAAATAGTTCCTTGCCTGTTATTGGGCTCTAGTTAATACTGAATGGATGATGCAACCCTTCATTCATAGTTGCTCATTAGGTGATATGTGGGTCCTCTAACAAGACTGGTAGGGCACAAGAAGTTTCCATTATCAAATGGAAATGATACATCTAAGGTTATGTTCACCTAGGCTCCTCAGGTATTAGTACCTTTTATGAACAGGTTGTAATATTGCTAGAGGCTGAGACACCTAGGCCCAGCCCCAGTATTTTTCCTCCTCTACTAGGCCCAGTGGGCCCCTACCTATGTGAACCTAGCTCTTGAGGAACATTGTTTTGCTTGGTTCAACAATGGCTCTGCCTTTCATGAGAGGTATACACAGATGGACCTTGGCCATCAGTGAAATAACTAGAGACACTTGAGGAGTAGGGTGCCTGGAAAGTCTTCCAAGGGGGCTAAGGTATGAGCTGCAAGGACATGTGAGAAAGCCTTGAGGGATGGGACAGTCAAGATTTTTATCAGTACTGATTCCTTGTAGGTTGTTATAAATTTGACCGAATAGTCTAAAGCCTGGAGATAATGGAATTGGACAGTTTGGGGTCAGAACCAGTGAAGGGATTTTTCAGATGTCTCCTAGTATGTAGTTTTTGTAAGGCATAGTGTCCATCAGTGTCTGGGTGCAGGACAGCAGGGAGAATGGGAACCATATGCCTTCCCCCCTTTCACCTTCTGCACAGTTGAACGATCAAGTTGATGATCTCACAAGAACGGCAGATTGAAGGTTGGAGACATAAATCTGGATGTGGGAGCTGTGATCTATATGTGGTGGGTTCAAGGCCAGATGATCTTCTTCAATTAAGGATTATGCCATTCAGTGACATTCTTTGTATTAATCAGAATATAGTTCTTAACCTGCATCTGACCAACAGAGCAATCATATTGGCCCTATGTCTGTATCTCAGGGCAAGTGGATACATATTCAGCATGTGGGATTGTACTCCCAGTCAAATGTGCTACTATGGCAAGCACAACCAAAGCCTTTATTGAACGCTTATAGCCCTGCCCCTTGTACCATCTCTTCTGATCAAAATACTCATGTTACTGGGAAGAAGGTCTTGGGCCCATTGCTACCTCATTGACTAGGTTTTCCTTCTCCCATACTCCTCTCAGCCAGCTAGTATTTACTATTGAATTTGTAGAATGGACTTTTAAAACAAGAGCTTCTTCATAACATCCCTGATTTTCAGGGCTGGGTATCCTGTCTCCTAGAGATGTGTCTTTCATAAATCAGTGCTTCCCTAAAAAGTAGGATGGCTTTCCTTTCTGGCAGCTTCTTGGATCTAGCCTTCAGAAATTTATCTGATCAGGATAACTACTTTTGAACATAGTCCTAAGTGACCCTCTCCAGACCTCTTTCCTTATTCAGGGATTAGCCTGTGTATAGCCACATGGACCTCGAGGTGGTTGTCCCATCAGAAGGTTCTTTAAGTCCAGGGAATAATTCAGTTCCCTCTTAATTGTCAGGTTTCATTTCTCTGTGATGATCCAAACAGTTCCTTCTAGAAAGGACTTAGGGGACTAAGGGTGGGACTATTGAGAGGCACCTTGTTCTTTCATGATAGGGAAGGTAAGATTGTTTTTTTATACTCATTATGGTGGGCAGTGATACATAGTAAGTCCCACAACCAGCTCAGGCTCCGCGAGTCGCATGTGAGGCATCTGTGACCTCTTGGGCACCTTGGTATAGATGACCTAGGCCTGCCGTGGGGACCGTTGGTGGCACTGGAGGTATCGCCGTCCGTGCTGTGGACCTCATGTTCTTGGCACTACTCCTAACACCAGGATTTCATGTTAGGAGGCCTATTGTGAACTGAAATTGCCCCCCCTGTTTAAAGAAGGTTATTTATTTATTTTGTTCCGTGCTTTTGTTATTTACAATTAGGTAATATTTATAGGAAGTTCCTCCTCCAGTGCTACTTATTCTAGGGTGGTTTTGTTATGTCAGTGCTGTAAGTTGGGGTGCCCTGTTTGTAATTCCATAGCTGATCTAACCTCGCTGTTGCTCCTTTGGGTGGTCGTCCTGCGTATGGATAGCAAGTGGGATGAGGAGTGGGGAAGGGGGGAGTGTTCAGCTTGCCGTGACTGCAGCGCTTAGGGCAGGAGTAGAGGTCTGGTTCCTCCTCATCCTCCATATGCTTTTATCCCCACTCCCTTCTCTTCCTTTTCCCTTCCTCCTAGGACCCACGTAGGGCCTCACACCCCATGAATCCAGGGCCGTGTTCTGGGTGTTCCCTTAGAAGATTAGAGAAGCTTCCTGGATGCCTGAATTAGAAAAGGCCAAGCTTAAGGGAAATTGAGATCAGGAGTTTTACTGGTACTTCTGCTGCCCCTAGAGAATGCTTTCTTGATCTAGAATGGCTAGTTGTTACTGGAATAAATATCCCTGAGCTTTGGAAGTTTTATTATTTTAGTCTCATTAATAAAGTTCTCTCCAGGAACTTCACTCCTGACTTTCCCCTGGAAGCTTGATCCACCCCTGGACTTCACACACTGGAAATACTTTCCCCCCCTGAGGCCTCTTTATCTGATTGTTTGGTTCCTCACAGAACTTGTACTTTAAGGAGTGTATCCAGGCCAACACACATCCTTTATTCCTCTTCAGGCTGCGCTCTCTACCATGCCCCTAAAGTGGGTACCTTCACCCTGCTCCCCCCACCTCAACCCCTGCTTTTCAGCTATGTCTTGTCTTTTCTGATTAGAATACCTCCCAGAGGTAGAATGGGGTAAATTATCTCACATAAAAGAAGCAAAAAAAAGCTTTTACAGTGGAGGGGAGAGGTGAGAGGGAATGAGTGAACCTTACTCTCATTGGATTTGGCTTAAGGAGGAAATAACATATACACTCAATTGGGTATGGAAATCTATCTTACCCTACAGGAAAGTGGGGGGGAAGAGAAAAGATGGGGGGCGGATAATTAAAGAGAGGGCAGATTGGGGCATGGGGTGATCAGAAGCAAACACTTTTGAGGAGGGACAGGGTCAAAGAATAGAATAAATGGGGGGTGGAATAGGATGGAGGGAAATAGAGTTAGAATTTTACAACATGGGGCAGCTAGGTGGCGCAGTGAGTAGAGCACTGGCCCTGGAGTCAGAAGGACCTGAGTTCAAATCTAGCCTCAGACACTTGACACTAGCTGTGTGACCTTGGGCAAGTCACTTAACCCCAATTGCCCTGACCGCCCCCCCCCCAAAAAAGAATTTTACAACATGACTATTATGGAAGTGTTTTGCATGACTACACATGTACAACCCATATCAAACTGCTTGCCCTCTCAATGAGGGTGGGTGGGGAGGGAGAAAGGGAGAGAATTTGGAACTCAAAGTTTTAAAAAATGAATGTTAAAAATTGTGTTTATGTGCAACTGGGAAATAAGATACACAGATAATAGAGTATAGAAATCTAGCTTACCCTACAGGTAAATAGAAGGGGAAGGGGATAAGAGAGGGGGGTGGTGGTGATAGAAGGGAGGGCAGATTGGGGGAAGGGGTAATCAGAATGTATGGGCAGGGGAGAGAAGGGGAGAAAATTTAGAACTCAAAATCTTGTGGAAGTGAATGTTGAAAACTAAAATAAATAAATAAATTGAGGAAAAAAAATGTAAGCTCCTAGAGGGCAAAGACCATTTTTCTTTCTGCTTATATTTGTACTCCCATCACTTAGCACAGTGTCTGGCACATAGAAGTGCTTTTATTGTATTTTGTGGTCCACAAGTGCTCTATTACATTTTTAAAATAAATTTTTACTGATTATCTTTTGTTTTTACATCACCTTGATTTCCTCCTACATCCCTCCCCTTCCATTCTTCCCAGAGAGAGCCATCCCATATAATCAGCAAAACCAATCAATACATTAAAAAAAGCCAAAAAATATATACCATATTTCATTCTGTGAATCTCCTACCTCTGCAAAGGAGGGGAGGGAGAAGTATATTCTCATATCTCTTCTTTGAGGCCTGCTTGTTCTTCGTAATTCAACAACATTCAGTTTTGGTTGTTTTGTGCTTGTTGTTCTAATTACATTGTTGTTATTGTGTACGTTATTTTCTTGGTTCAGCTTACTTCACTCAGCATCAGTTTGTATGAATCTTATCATGTTTCTCTGTATTCATCTCACTCGTCATTTCTTACAGTACAGTAATAGTGCAATACATTCATGTACCACGGTTTGTTAAGCTATTTCTCAGGTGATCGGTATTTACTTTATTTCCAGTTTTCTGCTATCATAATAAGTGCTGCTAAAAAAATATTTTGGTGTATATGAGAACTTTCTTCTTGTCAGTGACTTCCTTGGCATATATGCCTAGTAGTAGAATATTTGGGTCAAAGAGTATAGAAATTTTAGTAAATTCATTTGCTTAATTCTAAGTTGCTTTCCGGAATGGTTGTATTAATTCATAGATCCACTAACAATGCACTGGTGTTCCTATATTTCCACAACCTCTCTAATATTGACTATCCCATCTTTTGTCATCTTTGCCAATTTGCAGAGCATTAGATAAAATGGCTTGTTTTTAGTGATTTAGAGCATTCTTTCATATGATTATTAATAGTTTCCAATTCTTTTGTGAACTGCTTGTTCTTATCCTTTGACTACTTATGTATTAGGGAATGATATGTGTGTGTGTGTGTGTGTGTGTGTGTGTGTGTGTGTGTGCACGCATGCATGCACACATATGTTAATTGTCTGGATAACAAATCCTTACCTGAAAAACCTGATACGAAGATTTTTCTCTATTTGATTGCTTCCTTAAGTTAAATGAATTAATTTTATTCACGCAAAAGCTTTACCATTTTGTAGAACCAAAATTGTCCATTTTGTAAGTGCCTCTATTCCTTGTTTAGTTAAGAAAACATTTCCTACCCAAAGATATGAGTGATATATGATTTGTTTTCTGGTAATTGCTTATTATATGATTTTTAATATTGAGGTCCTCTATATATTTTAAATTTTTTGGAATATGATGTAAAGTGTTGGACTAATTTCTGCCAAACTACTTTATAATTTTCCTAGCCTTTAAAAAAATTAAATATGGATTTTTTTCCTAAGTAATTTATGTGTTCTGGCTTATCTAACATTAGGTTATTGAGTTCCATCATTTCTGTTCTCCTTTTCCTATTCTATTCCCTTGGTCTACTTCTCCATCTTTTAACTAATACCAAATGATTTTAATAATTACTGCTTTATAACGTACCTTGAAGTGCTATTCTTTTCTTTATTTCCCTTGATATTCTAAATCTTTTGTTTCCCCCAAAGGAATTTTCTGTTATTATTTTATTGAATTTTTATAAATTATCCCTTTTATGCTATAATGCTATAATTCTTATAGCATTAAATCAGTAAATTAACCCCGATGGTATTGTCATACTATCCTTGTCATGCCAGTCATCAGCACTGAATACTCCTCCAGCTATTTAAGCTGTTGCTATTTCCTGAGGAACATTTTGGAATTCACTCTATACACATTTTTTTTTTAATACAAGTGCTTTGATAGTTCAATCTCCACATATTTTATTCATGTTTTAATTTTTTAGAATAAGTTATTCCTTTCTATTACTTCCTCTTGGATTTTGTGATTATTATTTAGAAATGCTTATGATTTTTATGGGTTTATTTTATTGCCTGCTACTTTGCTAACACTATTAATTGTCTCAATTAGTACCTTTGTTTATTCCTCAGGATTTTCTAAGTAAACCATCACTTCGCTAGTAAATAGGGATAGTTCTATCTCTTCTTTGCCTATCTTTACACTATTAATTTCTTTCTCTTTTCATCTTGGTGGTGCTAGCATTTCTAGAATTGTATCAGATAATAATGGGGAGAGTGGGTATCCCTGCTTTACTCCTTCACTTTTTTGACTTTTAGATAGATACTTTATATGATATTTAAAAAGAGGTCACTCCAAGTTTATACTTTGTAGGTAGGTTGTTACTGTTTTAGCATAAAAGAAAGTTTATACTTTGTTAAAAAAAATATGTTCTGTATCTATTGAGACAATCAGGTGGTCTTGTGTGTTTCTATTTTTGTATAATTATGTTGTTTGTTTTCCTAATGTTGAAACATTCTTGCATCCATAGTATAAATCCATCTCTGTCATAATAAATGACGCCCTTCCCCAACCTCCCATGCTACTAGGAGTAAAGACAAAAACACAGGCTCTAAAACAAAATCCACCACTACACCCTGTTCTCCCTCCCACTTTCCAGTGGTGTGGAGATCCCGCCTCTGGACTGCAGAAGTTTGCTTGGGCTTTTACAGACAGCTTGGCCACAGCCCTTCCGGAGCAAAAGCCTGTCAGGGAATACAACTCAGAAGCATCGATACTGCAAAGCTCTACTGCCTGTGTAGGACCAGAGAACTGAAGTACAGAGGACAGGTCACCAGGACAGGACCCTATGCATATGGGAGGCTATGCAACACTCTACCAAGCCTGAGAGAAAGAGCACAGCATCCAACTGGGGCCATTTCTGATTGCCCAAAAGGGGCAGATTCCTAGCCTGGTGAACTGTGAGTTTGCCCACTGTGGGAGACACTTTGAGATCCATCCCCCTAGGAAACTGTAATCAGAGGGGAGTGAGTCAGGGATTGAGTGATAAGGAAAATAAGGGGAACAAAAGACTGAAAGTACCAAAGATTTCAGGAAGACGAAAGCTCAAAGATTTTGAACATAAACAGATAAATCAACAGGAAAAGCATATGGTCCCCAGATCTAGTAAACAAGGTCAAGAATCTATAAATAAATACTTCAAAATAAAGGAAGATGATCCAATATTTGATGAGACAGGGAAACCTGTGGAATTTGAGGAGAACATGAAACCACAAAATACTGTTCCGGAGTGATTTAAAAGAGAAATGGGAATTATGACAGAGAATTTATGTCCTACACAGCAAAAATAATAAGTAGAATAGGAAAACTTGAATCTGCAATGGTAAGCCTAACCAAAAAACAAAATAGATAACAATAATAGAGAATAAAAACAAAGAATGCAAATACACAAAAGGGAAAGACAACCTAGAAGAAGATAAGCAAAAAAGAACAACATTTAAAGAAACTATGCTTATTTATGCAAGCAAAACATGGATCTCAAATCGTGGATCAGGATACAGAGAGACAACCAAAGGATCATAGGTTTCCCAGAACAACACTACAGGCAAAAAACTAATGCCATAATTAAAGGAAATAATAGAACTGCCTAGAAATTCTAAGCTTAGAAAATGAACTTCTAATTGAAAGAATTCACAGATAACCTCCAGGAAAAAACCCAAGGCTGCAAACTCCAAGACACACAGTGGTTAAATTTAACAGTTCAATTCAAAAACAAGTTCTGCAAATCAGGAGAGAGAGCTTCAAATCCAAAGAAAAGGACATTTGAATAATGCAGGACCATTCAGCACCCACTAGAAAAAGGAGGAAGGAATGTTCTGAAAAGCAGTGGAGGTCAGAATGCAGCCCAGGGTGGCATAGCCTGCAAACTGGAACTTAACCATATAGGACAAAAGATAGATAGATGTTCAATGATAAAGAAGAATTTAAAACATTTTTTAGAAAGAAAACCAGAACTGAAGAAATAATTTGGTTCTCAAATGTCTCAAACGAAAAAATGCTAGAGGAGTGAATAAATGCAGAAGCAACAGGGTGACAACAGAAAAAATGTACACAAGGAGGCAGGAATGAAGGCGGAAATCTGGTACAGTTAACAATGAAGAGGTGAATGGGGGCATTATGAACAGAATTTGGTGACACCCTACTTACAGGTGAATCAGTGTTTCTTTTTGCAACATGGGAGGCAAGAAAGGTAGCAGAGGATAGAAAGGAGTGTGTGATGCACCAGGGTCAAATCAAGGGCTAGCAATGAAGGAAAGTGACCTGTGTGGTCTCCAAAAGAGAAGAGCCTTCCAGGGGATTGAGTGAGTGGAGGAGGGAAAGATTCAAAAGGGAGGGAAAGGAAGGAGGCCTTATTTTGGAAGTGGAAGGGGGTTCCATTGATGAACACTCCTATTGGTGGAGATGGTCAGTGAGGGAGGTGGGCCTTACACTGGATGAGACCTGGGCCAGGATTTGGTGCTTTAAAAGTGTCCTTGTTTTTTTGTGGGTTTTTTTTTTTTGGCAGGGGAGAGACTGGCACATGGAAGAATGAGAGAGCATGGACACAGGGAGGAGATTTCCAGGTAAATGGAGGGAAAAAAAGGTCAACAAGAGAGGGCATAGATCAGTGGTGGGAGAAGGCTCCTACTATGGGCAGTGTGCTTTCTGACACCTGCAATAATTGGCATTATCCTAAGAGTGAGGCACAATGGAAAAGAGGATCCATGGAGTAAGCTCTACAAGGCAGTGGCAGAAAGTGCCTAGAGAGGAAAGCCTAGAATGTATACCTTGGAAGATTTTGTTATGTGAAGAACAAAGAGGAAAGAAAAAGACCAGATAATTGAAGGGGTTATGAAGCAGAAAATGAGTTTCTAGAGAAAACAGGATAGATAATGAAGCAGGTGAGAAAACTCCTTTTTGGAAAGGGGTACAACAAATGAAATCTTAAAAACTAATGAGCAGGACTAGGGGAAAGGGAAATCTTGACTAAGAGGAAGAAAGAGGTGAAAGAAATATAGAACCTGACAAAAGCAGAGAGAAAAATGAACTAACTTTTTAAAAAACTCTAAAGGGAAAGGGACAAAAGGAGAGGATCAAGGGTAGGACAGTGGAAACAAGACCTCCTTTTAAAAAGATTAAAATAAAGTAACTGAAGGAATATAATATTGTATTTACAGCAGAAAGGGGAAAAGTCAAAGCTGGGGGGGGGGAACAATTTTAGATATAGATGGAGGAAAATATAAATCTATAACTTTAAATATGAATGGATTAAACAATCCAATAAAACAAAAATGAATGGCAGACTGGATAAGATTGGACAAAACCATACAATCAGTTGCTTACAAGAAAGACATTTGGAAAACAAAGGCAATCACAAAATAAAACTAGTTATGGGGAAAATTTACTCTGCATCAAGTAAATCCAAAAAAGCAGAAGTTGTTATCATGCTGTCAGGCAAAGCAAAAATCCCAGAAATTCAAAAATAAAAAGAAATAAACAAGGAAACTATATTATGCTGAAAGGAAGCATAGACAACAATAAACTCATATTCTCCAAAAGCCTTAGCATACAAATTAATAAAGGAAACATTATCTGAGCTTCAAGAAGACTTAGCAGCACAGTAGTGACAGGAGACTGACATCCCTCTCTCAGTTTTGGATTAGTCTAACAGAAAGATAAGCAAAAGGGAATATATGGAACTGAACAGATTTCTAGAGAAACTAAAGATAAAAGTCTATGTCACATTCGAGATGGGACAGCAAAAGAGTATACATAGTTCTCAGTACCACATGGAATTTTTACAAAAACTGACCATGTACTAGGGCACAGAAATATTGCAGACAAATGTAAAAGGCAGAAATTACAGACTATAATGCAATAAAAAATGGAAACTGGTTCAGGGACAAACAAAAGATACAGACCCAAATGGAAACTTAATGAAATCTTAAACATTGAGTAGGTCAAAGAATAAATCATAGAAACAATTAATAATTATGTAAAAGAAAATAATGAAATAACATACCAAAATTTCTGAGATGCAGCTAAAGTAGTCCATGGGGGGAAATTATATCATAAATTAATAAAACAGAAAAAAGGATTAATGCGTTGAATATGCATTTTTAAAAATTAGAAAATCAATGAATAAGCAAACCTAAAATAAGCACAATAGAGGAGATATTAACAATTATAGGGGAAATAGATACATTGGAAACAAAAGCATAGAAAAGATAAAACTAAAAGCTGGTTCTTTAAAAAGATTCATAAAGTTGATAAACCTATAACTAATATGATTAGAAAAAAGAGAGCAGAAATTCAAATCTATAAAATAACAAATGAACAAGGTGAAATCAAGGTGAAAAAACAGAATAAAAAGAATAATTAGAACATATTATGCCCAGTTATGTACTAACAATGCAGAACACAGAAGAAATAGAATACCTTCAAAAATATAAAACCCAAATTATCAGATCTTGAATAAACTGATCTCAGAGAAGAAAAGAGAGCTAGGTGTAAAGGAACTACCAAAGAAAAACTCCTGTCTTGATGGATTCATAGGAGAATTCTATCCAACTTTTAAAGAACAGTTAGTACCCATACTTCACAAATTACACTTGAAAGTTGAAGAACACTACCAGAAATCTTTTATGAAGTAAATATAATCCCAATACCTAAACCAGCGAAAAATAAAACTATAGGCCAATTAATGAACAAAGGTTCATTCAACTCAAAAATTTTCAACAAAATCCTATCAAACAGAATACAGTGATATATCTAAGAAATCATTTATTATAATCAAGTAGGATTTATACCAGGGATGCAGGGATAGTTCAGCATTAGGAAAACAATCAACTTAATTAATCATGGTTAGTGTCTTTCATTCTTGAAGAGGACCAAAATGACATCACTATGCTAGAATCAAGTTTCCATGCATCGATCTATGGTTGATGTCGCAACAATTAGGCTAGCAGCTGCTGTGATGGTGAAAGACCAACACAAGCCCAACAACAAGAACGCTGCCAGCATGGGTTCTTTTGATCTGCTTTACTAAGGAAAGCAACGTTAAGGGGTTAACAATCTTACTTTAATCCAACATATACATATAAACTCACTTAGTTCAGGAGGAAAAGCCATCAACCTGAACTTCAGAGAGCAAGTATAAACAAAAACATACACAATATAAACAGACCAAGTCACAATTCATCGTTACCAGGAAAGCATCAACATCTGGGTTGACAAACCAGGAGGCTCTCAGAGGGGCTGCCCAGAGTCTCCCCGTCAACACTCCTCCAGGAGTGAGA
This sequence comes from Trichosurus vulpecula, assembly GCF_011100635.1. Lineage (NCBI taxonomy): Eukaryota > Metazoa > Chordata > Mammalia > Diprotodontia > Phalangeridae > Trichosurus > Trichosurus vulpecula. Next base: position 263,441,937 of record NC_050579.1, on the reverse strand, counting down.
GCCTCAAGCAAACAACTCTGTTCTCTCTTTTTATACAGTCTTTAGCCATCATCTGAGTGACCGAACTTAGGCACCTACTATTGGCTCTGGTCTTAGCAATTCCCCGTAGGGCCCTGTGGGCTTCCTGCCTCTCTCAAACTAGCACACTAGTTTGCTAACCAGCCTGGGGTTTTGCACCTAGTAAGACTCAATCAAAGACACTTAATTAATTTAGCATTCTAAAACAGTAAAAAAAAAAAAGTCCCATCTTAATTACCAATTGATCAGACCAATATGAGCTTAGGATGTTCTACCACAGGTTGGGCACAAATAGTGCATGTGAACATTTGGGGTGGATATTCTAAATTTGCGCATCTTGTACTTCTGAGCTGTTTCAATTCTGCTTTGCTTATGGAGCACAGCACCTTCTCTGATGTGGGCACACCATACTGAGTGGTCCTGTGCCAATGTCTCCCATGTCACACAATCTATTCCAAAGTTCTTTTTTTTTTTGGAGGGGAGGAGGCAAGGCAATTGGGGTTAAGTGACTTGCCCAAGGCCACACAGCTAGTACATGCCAAGTGTCTGAGGCTGGATTTGAACTCAGGTCCTCCCAACTCCAGGGCCTGTGCTCTATTCACTGTGCCACCTAGCTGCCACCAAAGTTCTTAAGAGAGACCTTGAGAGTGTCTTTGTATTGCCCAGTGTGAGTTCTCCACAAAATAGTCTTTTTGGCAAGCATACGTTTTGCAGCCCATCAGAGTCATGCTCTCTGTTTGAATGTTTGGCAGTTTAGTTCACAAAAGGACCTCAGTGTCTGGTATCTTATCCTGTTAGGTGATCTACAAAACCTTCCTAAGACAATTCAAATGGAAGCAATTCAGTTTCCTGGCATGGCACTGGTATACCATCCAGGTTTCACAGGCATGCAACAATGAGGTCAGCACAATGGGTCTTTAGACCTTCAGTTTGGTAGTCAGTCTAATACCTCTTCTCTCCCACACTTTCCTTCAGAGCCTCCTTTCAGGCCAAAATTAGCACAAGCAGCAGAGAATTGATCCGTACTTTGTTGCATCTCAGCCTCAGAGGCTGCATTGAGTGCACAACCATCTGCAAACAGAAAATCATGTACCAACACTCCCTCCACTTTGGTCTTGGCTTGTAGTCTTTTCAAGGAAGAATTTACCATCGGTGCAATAGCTGACCTTGATGCTGTGCCTCATTGAAAACATTTGAAAACATCATGCTAAAAAGCATGGGAGCAAGCACACAGCCCTGCTTCACTCCATTGGTGACTGTGTGAGAACCCGGGCAAGTATGCCATCATGAAACTGACATACAATACTGATGAACTTCTCCAAGCAACCAAATTTTGATAGTATCAAAGGCCTTGGTCAGATCTACAAACATTGTATACAGACCTCTATTCGGCTCCTCGCATTTCTCTTGCAGTTGTCAGGCAGCAAACCCATATCGGCTGTTCCTCAGTTCTTTCTGAAGCCACGCTGGCGTCTCAGGTAGATCTTCCAGGTGAAGGATCAGCCTATTAATGAGGACTCTGGAAGAATCTTGCCAGCAATGACTAAGAGACTCCCCTGTGATTGTCACAGGACAATCATTTCCTTTATCTTTATAGACATGGATAATGGATGCATCCTTGAACCCCTGAGGGATAACCTCTGCCATATAACCTGGAAAATTATAATCATCTTTTGTATGAGCAATGGACCTTGTAAATAGAATCAGCATGAGGTGGTTTGCCACATGAAATGAACCTAATGGCATTCAAAACCTCTTCTTCAGTTGGAACTTCAACTAGGGAGGGATTGACTTCAACCTGAGGTAAACAGTCAGTGGCCTCAGCATTGATTGATGATGGTCTGTTGAGAACACTATGGAAGTGGTCAGCCCATCTCTCTAGGATCATGTCCTTATCACTAATCAATGTGGCTCGGTAAGCACTGAGTAGTTGAGATGCACCATAGGTCTTTGGCCCATAAATAGCCTTCAGGGCATCATAAAAGTGCTTTGGATTATTACTATCAGTGTAAAGTTGGATTTCGTCTGCCTTCTTACTGAGCCAAGAATCCCGCATCTCTCTTGAGCTTTGCTTGTACTTTAATTTTGATGGGATTAAATACTGCCTTCTTGATGGATGAACTATTCTGCTGATAAACCCTGTGAAGTTCTCAATTTTCATTTAGCAGCTTCTGAATTTCCCCATCACTTTCATTAAACCAGTCTTGGTGTTTGCAAGTGTTCTGACCCAGGTGAGCAAATGTAGTGCTATACACCATAATCTCTGAAAGCTGCCCACTCCTTTTCTGCTCCACTGTTGTCAACTGTGTATTGGCTCAACTTTTCCTCCAAGTTAGCAACACATTGTTCCCACTCAGAGAAGAGATATAATTCATTGACATTAAGTCTTTTGGTAGTCTGATAGCCTTGGGGATGCCACTTTTGTTGAATGTGAATATTTAGCTTGGAGAGGATAAGTCTATGATCAGACCAGCACTCTAAACCACACATTACCTTTGTCACTCTCACATCCTGTCTCTTCTCCTTACAATCATATAGTCTATTAAATGCCAATATTACTGCAAGGGTGCATCCATGAAGTTTTATTGCATTTAGGTAAATGGAAGACAGTGTTGGTGATGAGGTCATGAGATGAACAAGTCTTCGGTAATAATTGACCATTGCTGTTTCCAACTCTATTCCTCCCTAGGACTCCCTGCCAAGTCTGGTAGTCTGAGCCTATTCTCGCATTGAAGTCACCCAGAATTATAAGTTTGTCCTCTTTTGGCCCATTGATGATAAGGGTCTCCAGGTCTTTATAAATTTTTCTTTGACCTCATCAGGGTTTGTTGTGGTAGGAGCATAGACAATGATGATGGTGGCGTGACATTTTCCTGCAAGTGGCAATTGTATTGTCATGAGCCTGCCATTCACTTCTTTTGGTAGGCATACAACCTTGTTGACTAGATTAGTTTTAATTGCAAAACCTATGCCGGCTTCACAGTGTTTGTCTTCACTGTGTCCACTCCAGAAAAACGTGTATCCAGCTCCAACTTCAGTAAGCTGGCCTTCATTTGCCAGCCTTGTTTCACTCAGTGCTGCTATTTGGATTCAATACAATCTGAGTTCTCTTGCAACAAGAGCTGTTTGTCTTTCAGGTCTACTGGATTTTGTGTTATCTATAAGTGTGTGCACATTCCATGTACCATTAGTAAGTGGAATTGTCTTTGCAAATGTTTTTGTACACTTTTTTGTGTTTCAACTGCAGAGTGGGATTCCCCACCTGCTGTGATAATCAGGCTACGGTTGGGTAAGCAGACAATTTTTAGGGCACCTTTTCTAGCCCCTTCCTCACACTAGGAGGTGAGCAGTGTGATCCTTAAAAGGCTGCTCAGATACCCAGGGAGCTGCCAAATCTCACTGCTGCTTCCAGTGAGAAAACGATGCTATACCCTGTGCCACCTGTATGCAGGATTGTGACTACAGCTCCCACTGTATCCACACCTGATGCTTCATTACTTGCCTGTCACCAAAGGACTTTGAGATAGGTATAATGGCAAAATGGTATGAGCAATGTCTTTTGATTTGTGTGTAAATTGTATTTAAGTGAGACAGAGTTGCACAAAGTCATTAGCCTTACTCTCTCCTCCAGAGACAGAATCAAGACAACTGGTGAGGGCTCAAGATGCAATGGATGACCTTGGTGTCCTCAATGTCTAACCAAGTTCTAAGCGCTCCACAGTGCCTGCTGTAGCTACCTTCGCGGCTGTTGGAACAAATTGTTTTCATCTGCCCATTCCACCAGGCGAAGTCTTCACATGCTTGGGGTAAACACCTCTCTAACTCACCAACAGATCTGAAACCCCTCAGTTACCCTCAACCTGGTTTAGCTGGTCTGCCAAAATAGTTTACCAGGGTGTGGCCACTGCACATGCTACAGCTTCTTGGAGCCACAGGTGAGAGTTAGGTGGAACAAGTGGACACCAAAGGTGGAGAGCAACCCTGAAAAAGGTCAGCCACCATCACACCAGAGGTACTAGTCTTCCCTGAACACATCCTACACCCCTAATTAATCATATTACAAACCAGAACATCCTAAACCACATGATCATCTAAATAGATACAGAAAAAAAGTCTTTAACAAAGTACAATACTTTTTTATGCTAAAAACCTTACAAATTATAACATAGGAAGACCTTTCTTTAACATCATAAAAACATCTATCTAAAACCAAAAGTAAGCATCATATACAATGGAGATACACAAGAACCTTTTCCAATAATTACAGAAGTGAGGCAAGAATGCCCATTCTTCCCACTGTTATTTGATATGATTCTATAAATGATAGTAATAGCAATAAGAAAAGAGAAAAGAATCAAAGGAATAAAGATAGATCAGGAGGAGATAAATCTAACCCTATTTGCTGATGTTATGATGGTTTGCTTAGAAAACCCCAGAAAATCATCAAAGATACTTATTGAGTCAATAGCTTCATCAAAGTTACAGGCTCCAAAATTGGCCTCAAAGTCAACAGCATTCCTATATATAGTAACAAAATGTAAGAAGCAACAATAGAAAGAAAAATCCCATTCCAAATAAATAAAAAAGCATAAGATATCAGGAATCAGCATCCCAAAACACATAAAAGACTTCTATAGATTCAGTTACAAAGCACTTCTTAAAGAAATAACAATCTAAATAGCTGGAGGGATAGTCAGTGTTCATGGCTAGGCTGCGCCAATATAACAAAAATGACATGCTACCAAAATTAATTTGCCCTTTTATGCTATACCAATCAAATTACCAAAGGGGTACTTTATAAAACTTGATAAAGTAGTAACAAAATTCATTTGGAAAAGCAAAAAAATCAAGACCTTCAAGGAAATCAATGAAAAGAAGTAAGGATGAAGAGGGAATAGCACTTCCAGATCTCAAATTGTATTATAAAGTAGCAGTCAAAAACATGTGATATTGGTTAAAAAGAAAGATCAATGGAAAAGACTAAATGGAAATTGAGAAACAACAGAACTCAATAACCCAGTGTTTGACAAAGTGTAAAACAAATTATCTAGGGAAAAACTCCCTATTTGATAAAATCTGCTGGGAAAACTTAAAAGCAGGCTAGCAGAAATTAGACTTGGACCAGCACACTCTACAATATATTCTACATGGACATGTGACTTTAATATTAAAGATCATACTATAAACAAATTATAAGGGAAACAAGTCATATGCTTCTCACAGCTCTGGGTAAGAAATGTATTCTAAACCAAACAAGAGTTAAAGGTAATTACAAAAGATAAAATGCATAACTTGGATAACTGAAAGCTTCTTCACAGACAAAACTAATCCACTGAGGATAAGAAAGGAAGTGGTTAAATGAAGGAAAAAAATCTTTGTATCAAATCTCTGAGAAGGGTTTGGTATTTAAGATATCTCTCTCTTTCTCTCTCTCTGTATATGTATATATATATGTTGTATGCATTCACATACAGATGTACATATGTACTATGTTATGACTAATAGTTATTCTGCAATAGATATGAAGGTCAAAAGGATATGAACAAACAATTCTCAAAGGAACTGCAAAGTATTCACAACCACATGAAAAAAATGCTCCAAATCACTAATAATTGAGAGTCTGGGGAGACATTCTGAGAAAACTGAGTTTGACAGAAGACATCCTGAGAGAAACATTAACTGCTATCCTGAAAGAACTGAGTTAGTCTGTGGTTCATACACCTGCGGGGAAGTCAGCAGTTTCAGGTGAGGGTTAGAGATGACTCTTATTGTGACCTATATTCGTACATCTATATTTATTGAGAGTAGCAGATAACACAAATATATGTGTGTATACATTATATATACAAATATATACATCTACAACATGTGTAATATGTGCACATATACATAGAATGTGTATATACATATATTTGTGTTATTTGTTACTGATTAATAATTAATATTACCAGTAGCATTGATATTTGAGACTATTAAATTGGGGTTTGAGACTGACAGTAAGACTGTCAGTTTTCTTCCTAATAAGCCGGGGCAGGAACTCAGAGCCAGTTCATAGATCAATTCTGTATTTGTGGTAATTTATGAAGAAATTCAGAACACACACCCCACGTCTGCCTGTGGACCCAATTTGAGAGTTGAGGAGCAGACTGAGGGATTGGGATTTGGAGTGTTTGTCCCTGAGAGCACCTGAAATGTGTTTTTCTTCCTGTGAAATATACCCCTACATCTTTGTCCAAGAGATTGTTGTTGCTAGGTATAGGAAAGAACAATACCTGGCTACATGGGTAATAGGATTCCCAATTCCTACATTCAATGTAAAATATGGGTATTGGATAGGGAACGTTATTTCATATCCAGAGAAATTCAATCAGTCAATAAACATTAAATGCCTACTATGTACCAAGCACTGTGCTAAGCGCTAGAGATACAAAAAGGGTGAAAAGACAGTCCCTGTCCTCAAGGAGCTTACAGTCCAATGCAAGCAAATATATACAGAGTGAGTATAGGACAGGATAACTAGGAGATAATTATCAGAAAGAAGGCTCTGGAAGGGTCAGGGAAGACTTCCTGTAGATTTTAGTTGGGACTTAAAGGAGCCCTGGGAGGTCAGTAGTTGGAGCAGAGGAGGAAGAGCATTCCCAGGATGAGGGACAAACTAGAGAAAATGCCCAGAGCCAAGAGATGGAGTGTCCTGTTTATGGAATAGCCAGGAAGCCAGTGTTGCTGGATCAATGACCACATGTCTGAGGGTAAAGTGTTAAGAAAACCAGAAAGGTAGGAGAGGGCTAGGTTTTGAAGGGTTCTGAATGCCAGACAGAGCATTTTGTATTAGATCCTAGAGGCAGTAGAGAGCCACTCGAGTTTTTGAGTGTGTAAGGAGAGGGGAGATAACATGATAGGACCTGGCTTTAGGAAAATCACTTTGGTGTCTGAATGAAGGCTGGATTGGAGAGGGGAGAGACTTGAAGCTGGCAAACCCACCAGTGGGTTATCACAGTGGTTCAGATGTGAGGTGATGAAGGTCTGCACTAGGGTGGTGGCAGTACCAAGAGAGGAAAAAGAGGCATAGTGGATAGATGTTGGAATGGTGAAATTGACAGGCCTCTGTCCTTTATCTTCCAAACTGGCCCATTTTTCCCTTCTCCCACAAGCTCCACTTAGCTTCAAAAAACTGCTGCACTTTTCCTGCATGAAGCCAAATATCCCACACCCATTCATGGGCTAAGTGGGAGAAGTAGCCCACCTTAAACCAGTGCACTGCATGGCTACATCCAGAGAAGCGCATGGTCAAACAGGATCACTTCCTTCCCCCTCTGTCCTTACCCCTCTCCCCCACCGCCCTGAAAGTATAAGTTCAGGGTCTGACAAGTCAAAGACACAGGAGTAAGAAAATGTCCCTGGTAATGGGTTCCTCCATTTCATCCTGCCTCTCCTCTTAATACTATTTGCCTGATATGATCTGCAAGGAGCTTAGGAGTGTGTGGTATCAAGAGCCCTAAACTGAAGGAAGAAGCCCCTAAAAGGTGGGATTCAACCACGTGCACTACCAATGATACAAATCCTGTACTTTAATAGGAAATCATTTATAACCTGTGGGCACATGGATGCCTCACGGTGACCCAGGACCAATATACTTTTTTTGATCTTTCATACTCCATCCCCAACCAAGGTGTAATGAGTGGGATCCAAGGCCAGGCCCAGGATGCCTCTGGTGAGATAACATTTCCCACCAACAGGGCCAGGGAAGGCAGGGTCTGACTGGCAGGTCCCCTCTTAGTGGCCCCAAAGGTGCAGGTAGTGTCTTGGAAAACACTGGATTGAGATTTAGAAGACATGGGTTCTGCTCCAGTCTCTGTGGCAAGACTAAACTGGGGGACCCTCAAGAAAGGAAACCTCTTTGTAAAGAATGAGTGGTTTGGGATGGAGACTCTCAAAAGCCCCTTGACTCATGGAGGTAACCTTACCGAAGGAACAGATGCAAGGCCACAGGTGTCCCACGTGTCCATTTTTCCAGTCTTAAATCTTGTGACTTAAAGAACAGTTTTTGCCCTGTCTAGCTTCACTGAATTTCTGATCCATTTTAATACATCCCTTATTATTTTATGATATAAACAGATGAGATGTCATACAGGATCATAGATATATAGCTGGAAGGGAACACAGAGGTCATCTGTAGTCCAACCCCCTCATTTTATAGCCGTGTAAAGTGTTACATGTCTAAGATCATAGAATTATTCAGTTACACACTGAGAATTTGAACTGAGGTCCTTTTATTCCAAAGCCAGCAACTCTTTTATTTTCCTACTACACCAAGCTGTTTCCTCTAACATATCCTGCCTAATTGATAAACTACAGCCTTTTTGTCTAATTCTAGGTATTAAGAGTATTCAAATTAACAAAAGGTGGCAAGAGTATCTAAAGATCACAGTTGTTTTCAAAATGTTAAGCAATTTGTTTATCATTCTGAAAAGAATTGACAAATGTTCACTTTATTTATTTATATGTAAAATTGATTTCATCTCTACAGTGTTAGAGCATATTAATTTCTATCTCCAGCATATATAGTAGGCATTTAGCAAATGTTTACAGAATAAATAACATCTGAATCACACAAGACCTTAGATGTAGAGATGTAAAAGACCTCAGAGGTTTTCTATTCCAACCCCTCCCCCCCCCATTTTTAAACAATTTAATTTCTTTTCAGTTAACAAAAATCCATTTTCTCTCCCTCCAAACTCCCTCTCCCCCCTATTAAAAAAGAACAACTTGTAACAAATATGCATAGACAAGCAAAAAAAAAAATTCCTGCATTGGTTACATCCAAAAAATATCTTATTTTGCAACCTGAGTCCATCCACCCATCACCTCTTCATCAGGAGGTGGGTAGCGTGTTTCATCATCAGTCCTCTGGGGAACTTGGTCACTGCATTGATCAGAGTTCTTAAAGTCTTTCAATGTTGTCTTCCTCTACAACGTTGTGAGTGTATACACATGTATACACACATGTACATATGTACAGAGAGAGTTAGTTCCGGTTCTTCTCACTTCACTCTATCAGTTCATACAAGTCTTCCCAGGCTTTTCTGAAACTGTCCCTTTCATCATTTATTAAGTACCTACTGTGTGTCAGGCACAACACTAAGCACTTTTACAAATATTATCTCATTTAGTCTTAACAATGACCCTGAGAGTTAGGTGCTATTATTCTCAGTTTACAGTTGAGAAAACCAAGGCAAACAGAGCATGAAGTGATTTGCCCAACGTTACACAGCTAGTTAAGTTTCTGAGGCTGGATTTTAACTCAGATTGCTGACTCTAGGCTCAGCACTCTATCTACTATGCTACCTAGCTGCCTCTAATAATATACCACAATTTCTCCAGCCATTCCCCAATTGAGGGGTACCCTTTTAGCTTTGAGTTCACCACCACAAAAAAAAAGGCTGCTATGGATATTTTTATAAATATGGGGTCTTTTTTTTTCTTTGATCTCTTTGAGGTATAGGCCAAGTAATGATTTTGCCAGGTCAAAAGCAATGCATTGTTTAGTAAATTTTGAAGCATAGTTCCAAATTGCTTTCCAGAATGGCTGGACCAATTCACAACTCCACTATAAGTGTCCCTACTTGCCTTTAACCCCTCCAACATTCATTTTCCCTTTTTGCCAATCTGAGGGGTATGAGTTGCTTTAAATGGTATTTCTTTAATTATTAGTGATTTAGAACATTTTTTCATATGGCTCATATTCCTTCTTCTGGAAACCTCCCTTGTTCAGAATTTGAACCACTTCTTTGTATATTTTGGAAATGAGACCTGTCAGAGAAAGATTTGTCACCAGTTATCTTTTTCTCTTCCAATTATAGCTGTGTTGGTTTTGATTGTGCAAAAACTTAATTTTACATAAATCAAAATTGTCCATTTTATCTTTTGTGATCTTCCCTATCCTTTGTTTGTTAAATTAATTGATCTAAAAAATGGTTCCTGGAACCTTGTGCCTCTGATTTACAGTGTTACTATGTCTTAAGTGGTACATTCATTTGGACTTTTTCTTGGTATACATTGTGAGATGTTAGTCTCTATCTAGTTTCTGCCAAACTGCTTTCCATTTTTCCCAGCTGTTTTTGCCAAATAGTTCTTCCAATAGCTCAGGTCTTTGGGTTACTAGTTACTAGGCTACTACTATATGTTGTATACCCAATATGATCCACTCATTAATCTATTTCTTAACCAGCACTAAATCATCTTGATGATTACTTGTGTATCGTATAGAAACTATCTCCTACTGCCAGACCCACCCCCCTTCCAAATTTTTTCTCTTGAAATTCTTGATTTTTCTCTTTCCTAATGAATTGTTATTTTTTCTAGCTCAATAAGGTAATCACTTAAGTAGTTTGATTAGTGTGACACTGAATAAGTAAATTAATTCAGGTAGTAGTTAGTGTTTCTCTAATCATTTAGGTCTTGTTTTAGGTCTTTCCATAAAGTGTTTTGTAGTTGTAGCAATATAGTTCCTGTGTATGTGTTGGTAATGGGACTCCCAAGGATTTTAAATATCCTATAGGAATTTTACATGGAATTTCTCTGTCTCCTCCTGCTGAATTTTGTTGTTAATATGCAGAAATTCTCATAATTTGTGTGGATTTATTTTTTATGTACAGCAATCTTGCTGAAATTATTTCATTTTAGTTGGTTCTCTGTGGTCTTAAAAATAAGTAAACAGTGGTGTAATCTGCAAAAAACCAAAAACAAAGCAACCCATCACCTGCCTCCTCTTTGTGCTTCTTCCCTGACTTTCTTTTTCCTGCTTTACTGCTATAGTTCCATTTCTAGCACTGTATCAAATAACGGTAATGATGGACACCCATGCTCTACCTCTGACATTACAGATGAGGAGACCGAGCCCCATATAGGATAAGTCATTTGCTCCAAATCACAGAGCAAGGTCCTGTGACTGTAATTTAATGGTACTTTCTATTTCATAAGTCTTTTCTCTGTTATAGGCTGCTACCTTCCAACATAATCCGTAATGGAATTTTTCCTTCCTTCCTATCTGCTTTAAAGACTGAACTGAACATGCTAGTCTCCGAGGGTCACAGTTAAGTCATTGATGCTTTCAACGATCTGTGCGCGGGGTCTGGAGTCAAGGAGACCTATGGTAAAAAGTACCATATGACCACAAGACTGTAAAGCCATACAAAGAGCGGTCAGTCCTGAAAGGGGGCTGCTCCTGGCCTCCGATGCTCACTAGCTGTGTGATTCCGGCAAGTCACTTACTTTCTGTTTGCCTCAGCTTCCTCATCTGTAAATTGGTATAATAACAGTACCTGAGGATCAAGTGAGATTATATTTGTAAAGTGTTGAGAACCGTGCTTGGCACATAGCAGGCACCGTACACATGCTAGCTATTCTTATTAAATCATTTTGTGTGTCATCTTCCTTACAGGTCAGTGGCTGCTCATTGAATTAACCTGAAAGTTAGTCTTCCTAAACATGTGCATGGGACTTTTAATGGTTTGTACTATTCTTCTCATTAACAGGGAGTATATTTAAAGAGTGCCCTTTAAGAGAAGCTCAAGAGGACCCTCGTAACCTAAAAAACCAAAACCCCACCCAGGTTTGACTCCTGAAGCACACAGCTCAGCCTGAATGATGACTACGGAGTCCAGGGGGACTTGTTCTGGGTTTCTGGGTGCCGAGGGATCAAGAACAGCTTGTGATGGTAAAAGCGGTTTCAAATGATCCATGGGACAACCAGAGTAACCCTTCTGGCCATATTTGCCCCCAGTAAATTCATTAGCATAATGATGAAAGGAACAAAAAAATCCTGGCCAGATCCTTAATGACTGACTCTGGAAACCCCAACAAGAAAGCAGTCTTAAAAGTACCACGTAGCCATAGCAAGACTGTGAAGCCACAAGTGCAATCCCATATACCATCTTCCACCAGGCACCAAAGAACTGTCAGCTTCCCGTCTGGTTGGCCAAAATCTTTAAAGAGGGCTACTCTGCAGCTCCTCTTAATGAGAGATGCCAGTGCTTCCTGACCATAAAATGGATGACTCAGTAGTGCCAGGACAGAAAAAAAAGTGGGCGGCGATTTCAGAAAACCTGCTCCTAAGTTACTAGAGGCCTTCCACAATCTACGTCTTATGGTTGAAACGTCATGCCACGCACAAGATGGCTGTCTCACCTCTGGAGGAGTGGGTAGAAGGGCAGATCCACCAGCAGGGTTGTCCTGAAATCAGCAATCAATAAGCTTTGGCAACAACAGCTAACACAGGGAGGTAAGCCCATTCTGGCCGGAAGCCATTGTGAAACAGACTACACAGTTCATCCGTACGCTGCCCATTCATTTTCTCCAGCTTCTCTCCAATTTAGTGCAATTCCAACACCAGGTAGTCCACTGGAAGGAGCGAGGGGAGGGATTTTGCAGTCTTTCATACCCCAATCACCCTTCTCCCACTCTGCCTAGAATCTCTGAGATCCTATGATCTCCAGTCTCATCCACACTCACTAGCCAGGGCTCTTACCCTTCGGGTGAATCACCTCTAGACTACCCCTCCCTTCCTTGTCTAGTTACCCAGCCCCACCCCCATTTCTTTTGATTGCTGCCCTGGAACTCATCCTGTTTGAAGGGCTTTTAGATTCCTTTATCAGGAAACAAGAGTTTTCAAAGCCCCTGTGTTGGCAACCAAAAATGGGCTCCTTAGCACTTAGTCAACAAGCGCCCTTGACTAGTTTGGCTTTTTCCCCTGAACTGAATGCTCTTTGTATGTTGGACTGGAGTAAGCTTGTTGGCCCCTTCACCTTGCTTCCCTTGCTTAAGCTGATGGAAAGAACCTGTGCTTTCCCTGTCAACCCCTTCACCTTGCTTAAGCAGATTGAAAGAACCTGTGCTTTCCCCAGCGTACCTTACACCCCCGCAGAAGCCGGATGGTTAAAAACAGCTTCCGTTGGAGCCAGAGGCTGCCACAGCCACAGCCACAGCCACAGCCACAGCCACAGCCGAAGCAGGAGCTGCCGGTAGCAGAGCTGACCTACGGGGAGGAAGCTGAACAAGGACTTGAGGCCAGTGGGTAATGTTTTTACCATAGAGGGGAAGCATGTATATGATTTTGCTGTACACCATCATGCTTCTCTGTGGCCTCCTGGTTACTCTTTCGAGGCGTACTTATTGGGCCTGGAAGCTTTTGATCAATATGTCAAAATGGGGATGCTGGTTCATGGGTTGGTTACTGTGGAGCCTAAATATATGCTTTGATTCTTCTGCCTCCTACTTTGAGAGTTTCTTATATCCAGCGGTTCCGAACCTTTCAGACATATATATGATCCTCTTTGAGATTATAAACTCTGCCCTCCTAATACAGCCCCTATCAGGAAAGCTATATGATCCCAAAATGATCCTCCTTTCCTACCAGCTGACATCTAGTTCTTCCTTTCTCCCTCACATGGAGGGGAAAAAAAGGGAGGGGTACCCACCTCCTCCTCTTCATGCAAGCTACCAGGCTATGCCATCAAAAAAGGCAGTCAGAATTAACCAGTGCCATCATAGGCATGTGGCTCACCTGGTGGAGAGGAACAAAGTACTGGGGATAGTTGGAACAAAAAGACACAGATAAGAGTCTAGCATAAGGTAGCCTTAGCAGCCTTGGTTCAGGGTCACAAGACCACTGGAATCTAAAGTTTTAAAGAAAGAACCTCCTGTGCCATAGACACATAGCTGAATATGCCCACAGTAATTAGATCTAAGCCTACAGCCCTGATAAGGGATAAGGTAGTAGCAATAGCTGGAGCCCCATGAACTTTAGTTCAGTAACTTGGCTTACTATAGGTGGTGCAACCGTGGTTGGCCCTGTATCAACCGGCCTTACCTTCAGTTGGTCTAAAGACGTTGCAGATGGTGACATAACAGATCCACCCCTGCCGTGATTGGGCTTACAGCTGCTCCCAGGCTTATTACTCCCGCTGCACCCAGCGAAACAGGCCACAGTGGATAACACTCTGGCTGGTTTGCTTGTACTTTGCCTGTGCCCCAAGGAAGGTGAAGCGGGCCCAGGGGTGCATATATGTGGGGGCACCAATAATACTTCTTCCATGATGTCTACAGCTTAACTCTTCCCTGCCCTGTTAACTCTCTCTGCTTTGGAAGAAGCCATCTGCCTCTATCCTGATGGCTGGGCTAGAAGCTATGTGGTTTCAGGGCAGAAAGGTTTCACCAAAGGGCCTTTTAAGGTTTCTTTCAGGCCTTTGTAGTAAATTTACCTAATCACAAATTGTCTCTCTTCCTCTCCGCCACCTCAAGACCTGAATGATGATGTAGCATGTGTGTCTAGCTTCCCTGCTGAGCACAGGCTTTCGAAAATTGGCACAATCACATTGGCCACTTTCTCCAAGTTTGACAGCACCAGAGTCTAGGGATACACAAAAATTGTGTGTTCTCCCTATACACACTATGGCCCTTCCTTCTTTTATATTTCTGAGGATGGATGCTGGCACAGGTCTGCTGCTGGGTGGGGAGCGCACGGAATGCTGGACTCAGAGTCAGGAACACCTGAGTTTGAATCCTATCTCGGACACTTCCTAGTCGTGTGACACTGGGCAAATTCTAACCTCTCTGTGTCTGTGCTTCCTCATGCGTAAAACAAGGATAATAACAGCACTTGTTTCCTAAGGTCGTCAGGGTGATCAAATGAGTTAATAGTTGTAAAATCTTTCGCATACCTGACAGCACTATTAGAAATGCTAGCTGTCATATAAATACCAGCTGCGTGCCATTTTAGGATTCGAGGAACTGTACATTTCCTCAGTGAAGGTCTGTTTCGGGGAACTGTTATGGAGAGGGGACTTAGGGAAAGTGAGGCACATTAGAGCAGAGGCTGCGGGTAAGACTGTCAAGTCTTCAAAAGCAGGGATTCCGTTTTACAGACCAGTCTGATGAGCCAATAAAAATATAACCTCTGGGGGAAAAAAGTGTCATATAGGATGGCTCTGGGAGAGGGAGAGTTATGGTGATGTTTAAAAAACAAATTACATTAGGTTTTTTTTTTTTTAAGAGAAAGCATTGAATGAGGGAAGTCTATCAAATTTTTCTGATAAGGGTTTGACATCCAAAACACAATATGTATTATGTTATTATATAACATGTATTATTGTGACTTTATATATGCGTGTACATATGTAGATGTATGTAGCTATATCCAAAAGTCATTCCCCAATAGCTACATGGCCAAAAGACAAAAGCAGTTCTCAAAAGAATTTCAAACTATTAATCATATGAAAAAAGCTCCAAATCCAAAGAGAAACAAATCAAAACCCTCAGGTTTTTACCTCATTGCCCCGTCCAACTGGCAAAGAGGACTGAAAATGGGACTGGTAAATGTTGGAGGAGTTATGCAATGTTGTTAGAGCTCTCAATCAGTATAACCATTTTGAAAAGCAATTTGGAATTATGCAAACAAAGTGACTAAAGGGTGCAGGCTCGTATCCTGAAAGAGCCAATGATAAGAAAATTCCCTTCTATACCAAAATACAGCAGCACTTTTTTTGATAGCAAAGAAGTGGAAACCAAATAGATATCCATCAGTTGAAGAATGTCCAAATAAATAGTGGTTTATAAACCTAATGTGCTGTAATAAATGATAAAATATCAAACATGGAAAGATCTAAAGAAACTAATGCAGGTAAAATAAGCAGAGCCAATAAAACTACATACACTATGACAATGTAAAGGGAAAGACTAACCACAAAAAGTTAAGCCAATATCACAATAAAAAAACAAGCATGTCACAAAAGAAAATACAGAAGCAAACACCCTCACCCCATTCTTTCGCAAACATGAGACGGCCACAATAACGATGCTGTTGTACATCTTTTCAGATCCTTTTGATGCACTGATAGTTTTGCCAGTGTTTTTCCTTTTAAAATATTTATCATATGGCAAGGAAATGTTTTGCACATGTATAGCCTGTATCTGCTTACCATCTCATGAAGGGAAGGAGTGATAGAATTAGAAACGCAAAACATTTTTTAAGTTTAAAAACTTTTAATATATAATGGAGGAAAATAACATATTTTTAAATAATTTTTTGTAATATGGGATGGCTCTGGTGGGAGAGGGTAAGTTGAAGGGATACTGGAGGAAATTTTAATATTAAAACATAAATTTTAAAAATAAAAAGTAAAATGTATTAAAACCATCTTTAAGACTTAATTGGCTCAGGAGACTAAAGGCTTGAGATTTCTCATGCTCTTAGTACAAAAGCCAGAGCACCAGTAGTTGCTTGACTCCTTCCTCAGATTTCTGACCAGCAGACAGATCATCAAGGACAGTACTGACACAAGAAAACCACTCAGCCAAATCGACGCTGTACGCTCACTAGTTACCTATCATGGCTAAGTAAGCCTTCTGTTAACTGCCTGATGTCCCACAAACGTCTTTTCTTTCAATCTCAAACTGCAGGTCCGGTGGTCAGTCTGGGTCAGACTCAAATTGTAGTCCTTGAGGAATTAATGTAAGCTCTTGTCAGCAGGGAATTTTTCATTTTTCTCTCTCTCTCCAGTGCCTAGTACAGTGTGCTTAGGAGCTTAATAAATAATTGAACTGAACTGAACTGACTGTATGCCAGCATGGAAGGAGCTCTCCAGAGGAGTCTTCGTTCTAGTCAGACTTGGATAAAAGGCAGACATAACATTAACCAAAATAGAGACGACACAAAGCTGAAGGGTCAATACGTGATTTAACAAGATCCAAGGTCCAAAAATTTCGTGATGGGCTTGAACACTGGGTTGAATCTAACAGGGTGAAATGTAATATGTAAATACTTGGGCTCAAAAACCAACTTCATCGGCAAGTTAAGAGAAGCTCGGAGTAGATCATATTAAAAAAGAAAACTTTCAAGTTTTAGTGGATGGCAAACTCAATATAATTAGGTGTGATATAGAAGCTGAAATGGCCAGGACCGAACAGGTAATAGGCCTGTGGTACTCAGCCCTGGTCGAACCTCATGGTTCAGTCCTGGGTACAATATTTCAGGAAAGATTTGAAGAGTGTCCAGAGGAAAGGCAGTTAAGAAGTTGAAAGACTTCATACTCATTAAGGGGAACTTTGGATTTTTAGCCTGTGGAAAACTCTGGTCTGACCAGTGGGAAGAGGGAGTGGGGTAGATGAGCTAGTCATCTTTAAGCATCTAAAGGATTTTTAAATAGAAAGGAATCAGGCTTGGCTTGCTTGACCCCAGAGAGCAGAACTATAATCAATCATTGTAAGCTAAAGACAGAAATTTAGGCTTCATGTCAGAAAATGAATAGACTGAGTAAGACAAGTTTCTTCTGAGGTAGTCTCAACCAAAGGGGAGTACTATGAAGTTAGGAGAAAGCAAAGATCCAATGGAGGATTTTCAAAAATATTGATCGTACAAAGTACTGTGTTTTTACATAACTGCATTATCTGCGGAATCCCAATATCAAATATACATTGTTAGCTTGAAGGCTTACTTGACTTTTAACATCTCTAGAAACCTAAACACACAAGCTGTATAGTCAGAGGTTCCCATAGGAAATCCTGGGTAGGGGCATAAGGAGTGATTTATAAGAAGCCAGGATTGAACCACCGTCTGTTTTAAGGCCAGAGGTTGAAGTTATGTATGTTGTATCTGAAAGGGCTCATCGAGAACACTTGTAGAATGAAAGTACCTAGGTGGAGAATGTTTGACTCCCTTATTAAGCCCATATACATTCCCTTTGGGATTTAAAAAAAATTTTTTTAAACGTTAGTTAGCTATGTTTGTAGTTGCTTTTAAATTTTTACCATTTATTTTTGGAATTTGGTGGAAAGTACACACTGCTGTGGTCTCCTTATGAAGAATGTAAGGTGGGTATTTAGAAGAGGGCAACTGCTGCACCAAGTGAACTGCTTGTCAAATGTAGAGCCTTCCTAGATCCTCAAGAGAAATATCCAGAACTGGATGTGCTGAGGTGAAGTAACTGAGGCAGGATTTGAGCCCATGTTTTCCTGACCTAGCTCTTAAGTCCAGCACCCAATCCACACCACCAGTGCCAAAATCAAAAAAGCAAGGGCCATTAAACCCACACACATGCAGATTGCGTGCTGATTTAAAACCCACATACTATCTATATTTTGTGGTATTTGTTAGAAGTACCCAGTTAGTTTTTAAGCTGGTTCAGATGATTACCAGGAGTGTTAGGCAAGCAATGCCCTGTCTGACACCCCTGCACTACACCAACACAGTTCATTCTGCCAGTCTAAGCCCCTGGTGTGATCTAGATGGCCCAGAAATTTTAAACTAGGAGGAAAGAGTAAAGGGCATGAGGAAATGATCTACAGAAAAATTAATCAATTTGAGACTTATGTCTCCTTGAGTCATGTCACGGACAACACCTAATTTGGGATTTTGATATCTTGGTGGAAGTGAAGAATATCCTTGGCCCAAGTAGCTACTGACCCATCCACCTTAATGACATGGTATTGGGGAAGATTTATTTGGTCAGGCTGTTAACAGATTTGAGTCACAATTTCAGCAACTAGCAGCTGGAGGAGCAACCTAGACCCCTTTTCTCCACTACTTCTGAGTTATTCTGACTACAAAAGTCTTCTTAGGTTACAGAAAATTGAGGGGTTGCCTCTTTAACAAGCCCAAGGCCTATCTTTTGGCTGAGGACCCTGTAGAATAGCAGTGTTCTCCAGCACTGGTCATGTGGAGATGTGATGGATCAACGGTCTATGCAGATGCCAAACCCCCACTTCCTCAGCAGCTCAGCTAAAGACCCAGAAATGTTCTCCCCACCAAAGGCCCACCATCAAGTTGTTCAATATCAGCAACAGATAATAGTTTCTTCAATGGAAATGACAAGCATAAAGGAGATTGTTGAAGCAATGGATCTGGATAAAATATCTGAGGGAGATGAGAGAAAAGCAGAAGGGAAAAAACCAGCAATTATTGGGAATGCCCAGTTGGTTGAACAGGATGAGGAAAAGGAAATATCAGACAGAGAAGAAATAAAACCAGCGTAGGGTCATGTAGTCAAGTTTCAAGGAGGCGGTCAACTATTAAACTGGAGCCACTTAAGTCATGAGACATTTCAATTTAGATTATTTGTCCACATACTCTGAGAGAGCTGCTCATTATCCAAGAATCACTAAACGGCCAGGCTGAGATTAGAGTGCAGGAGGACAGGGAAGGGGAAGCAGAGGAAAGAGCAATCAGAGATGGTGGGTTTACACATTTACCTCTTTAAAATATGAGGGTTTGGACTAGATTTCTTCTAGGATCCCTTGTAGTTCTCTGTCGAAGACACTCAAAGGTCACAGAAAACAAAGGCTCATTTTATCACTAGGTGGCCCTGTCCAAACTTCCAACGCAATGACTTGGTCCCCAAGTCTTCTACTAGCTTATAGTTGACTCCAAGGCTCTGCTCATGCTGTTACCCCACCTGGAAGATCTCCTGTCTACATAAATCCTACCCTACCTTCAAGACTCACCTCAAATCCCAGTTGCAACATGAAACCTTTCCCAAATAATTCAACCAGCATTAATTGCTCCATTTTCTGACCTCTAGCATTTTTATTCTATACCATTCAATTTACTATTTTAATTACACACAATTCTTTCCCCCCCTTGTAAACAAGGATTTCTTCTACATATCTGTATCCCCTATGGAGCCTAGCAAAGTGCTGTACATACATTACACATCTGAATGACCTGAAGTGTCCAAATGTCCAATTAGAGTTACTTGTCGAGACAAAGTATATTAGTTATGAAGTCAGCATTCAGGATAACACCCAGACCAAAAGCCCTTCAAAAAAATCTATCTGAATTACCAACCTGTCTTCTTAGGCTTTGGACCCCACCACTGTATGAAATACCACCAACAACCAAAACTTCTGAACTGGGCAGCCAAGCCAAAATCCCAAAGACGCCTGTTGTTACCTAGAAGTTCCTTTTAAACTTCTTGGCCTCAACCAACCCAACCCCAACCCTTTTTAACCTGAAGGCTTGTAGTCACCATCCTACCATTGTTCCATTAAGAGTAATGGTGAGCAAGGGCCGAGTCAAAAATAAGGGGATAGTCAAATATGTACCAAAACATGTGCAAATTCATGTTATTATTATCAAACATGTCAGAGGATTACTGTGACAAACAGGTGCACAATGTAGTATGGTTCAGAAGAAAGAACAACTGCATCTGGAGTCAGAGTAGGACCTAAATTCACGCTTTAAATAATGGGCTTGGACTGGATAACTTCTAAGGTTCCCTTCCAGTTCTAGATAATACAATAAAAAAAAACATGCAAAATTTGAGATCTAGAAATTTAACTGGGTTTCATAGCTAATGCTTGAATTCTTGTCAGTCCAACTCTAAACTCCCTCATTCCCCAGAGCAACTTTTGCCAATTCTCCCTTCACTCTTGTTGCCATCACACTCCCAACTCACTCTATCAAGTGATTTTTCCCCCTACTCCACCAATGACTGAGGCCATCTGATACAAATGGTCAGGATCCCTCCTCTCCAGTCTTCAATATGGTGACCAGCATGGTGACCTGCTTTTTTTCCATTTCTTCCATAAATTATTTATTAAAATCCACATTATTCTCAACCTGATAAGCTGGAAATGCTTTGCAAACCTTTAATGGAAATGTATTATCATCACACTCTTCTGCCTCTTCCAAGAATCTAACAGTCATCCCCAATCTTCATTTGGCTCCTCCTTCGCTAATGACTCCTTCCCACCTGCCTATCATTTTTATCTCGAGCTGCCTATTATTATCACCATAATGTTCTTTAATCCTAAAACTTTAAAAAAGCCTTCCTAGATCTACTTTCATTCACTTAACATTCCATTTTACTCAAAATACACCCTCTTGCTCACTCTCCCAATAAGTTTTCCAAAAGCAACACTCTCCTGAGACAGATCCCAATGGTGACCGAATCACAAAACCAATGGCCTTTGTCAGTCCTTATCTGACTGTCTCTCAAAAGCAGAGTTTGTTTGTCGTGCTTTGTCATGGACCCCTTTGGCAGTCTGAAGGTGGAGCCTATGGACCCCTCAAGAATGTTTTTAAATGCGTAAAGTAAAATAAACAGAATTACAAAGCAAACTAATTATAAAATTATTAAAATACTTTCTTTTAAAAGTCACAGATCCTACTCGGTTTTCTTTAGTCGCCTATCTCCTACATCCTCTCTGACCCTTTATGTGGGTGTTCGAAGTGCCTGTCCATGGCCCCCTTTTTCTTCCCTCTGTGCTTTCCTAGTAATCTTATTCTGGTCTATTTAAATTATCACCTCTTTGCAGGTTACCCTCAAATCTGTTTCTAATTCTGATCTCTGAGTTTCAGAAGCACATCTTACAAGGCACTTACTAGTACCTCAAACTCAACATGTTGAAAACTGAGCATATTATTCCTTCCCCCTAAACGTGTTCCTCTTCTAGCTTTATTATTTCTACCTGTGGCACCCCTATTCATGCAGCCTCTAATGTTCAGAACCTTACTTTTCTTTCTCCTCTCCCTCACCTTTTAAATTTCATTAATCACTTACAAAGTCTTACTAATCCTATCTGTGAAACAACTCTTAAATCCATTCCCTATGTTCATGGCTACCTTCACAGGACCTCACCACACCCACCTGAACTATTTCCCACCCTAACCCACCATTCATAATTCTGCTAAAATAATTTCTTGTGCATAGACCTGACCATATCAAGCCTTTAGTGGCTAATACCAAACAAAAGTCAAACTTGTTTGCCTGGCATTTAAGACCTTCCACAACCTGGCAATAACCTATTTTTCCAGCCTTCTTTGCCTGTCACTTGTGCCTTTACTAATGCTGTTTCCTATGTCTAGTATCTTCCCTTTTTTTCCTACAGTGATTCCATGCAGACTTTCAAGCTCAACTCAAATGCCATCTTTCCTCAACGACTTCCCTGATCCTCATTTCCACCTCTCTTATGGGTGCTTTTCCCCTCAGCCCCAACATAGCATTTTGTTGCACTTAGAGCAAGCACATGGCATAGCAGACCAACGTGAAATTTTCCCTTTGATCCTAGCTGTGTGACCACAAGCAAAACACTTAAATCTCTCTCAACCTATTTCTTTCTGTTAAATGAGAGTAATTTACTTCAGAGGGTTGTTATGAAGCTGAAGTCACATTAAGCACTTCGCGAACATCCAAGTGCTTTTGTCAGCAACTTGGCAACTTCCTCACAGATTACAGTTATGTGGTTTTCTCTCCTACAAGGCTAAGTTCCAGGGCTAGGGTTGTCTCAGCTAACCTTGATCATCTTCCCCAATGCACACACAATGCTCTGTGCACACACAAAAAACAGATGACAGGTGCTGGGACTCTGAAAAGGAATGAAGAAATGAGGGACAATGAGTATGGCCAAACTGGGTAATTTTTTAAAATGTCAAATCCACAGCCACAGGTAGCTAATGTTTCCTGTTTATTTGCGGGATGGGCAGAAAGGGAAGAAATCCTTGAATCCTCAACAAAAATGTATTATATTCACTCAATCACACTGAAACATTTGTCTCAACAGACTGAAAAAGTGAAACAGCATTTCATTTGTACTGGGGGGAAATAAGAACTGGGAAAACAACCTAGGAAGCTTGGAAAGCCGTCCTGGCCCAAGAAAAACAACTGCTGTCATGCTCCCCTCCCCCAAAGGAGAAACGAGACCCAAACCCTTTCCTCTCTGAATGGCGATAACCATATTCCTCAGGACCCACATTACCCTCCCCCACTTCCTTTAGTGGTATGGTAGGAAATCTCTTTAGTAAATATTAGAAAAGCTAGCTTCTGAGACACAGCCTACATTTTCCCTCCCTAACAATATCAATATCCTCGCCTCTACAATCTACTTGCCGAAAATGAGGTCATGAGATCTCTCAATTACTTTCTTCCAAAAAAGTTCCTCTGGTGTATATTTATACATATATAATGGTGAATGGTAAACTCCTTTCCAAAAATATCAGGACCAGAGTCCCCTTCTGTGCTTAGCAATCAATCAACTATTCTTTGGGGAGTTATACTTTCATAACTGAAACCAATCCTGGGGAAAGCTACCTAGATTGCTGGCCCCTCATCATTGGCCTTGATGGGACAGAGGTTAGAGTGTCTTGCCCAATACACTTCATTTTATGGTGGCAGAATTCCAATTAAAAGGAAACTTTCCACATTTTTCATGTTCATAGATTATTCCTCAGGATGGAGTCTGTCAGACTCTAAGAACAAGCTCTAACCAAACATTTTCTTGCATTAAATGTATTTACTGGGGCAGCAGACTCTCACTCTCTCATGTGGATGGATTCTCTGATATTTAATGCAGCAACTCTGATGGAACCTTTGCCCATAGTCATCACATTCAAAGATTTCTCTCCAGTGTGGATTCTCTGATGACGAACCAGAGCTGAGCTATACCTGAAGGCTTTCCCACACTCACTACATTCATAGGGATTCTCCCCTGTATGAATTCTCTGATGCTGAATAAGACCTGAGCTGTAAGTGAATCTTCCACCACATTCCCTACATTCATAGGGTTTCTCTCCTGTGTGGATTCTCTGATGCTGATAAAGATGTGAACTCTGACTAAAGGCTTTTCCACATTCATTACATTCATAGGGCTTCTCTCCAGTATGAATTCTTTGATGATGAATAAGGGTTGAACTCCGACTGAATGCTTTCCCACATTCATTACATTCGTAAGGTTTTTCCCCAGTATGTATTCTCTGATGATGAGTAAGGGTTGAACTCCAACTAAAAGTTTTCCCACACTCATTACATTCATAGGGCTTTTCTCCAGTATGGATTCTCCTATGTAGAATAAGAGCAGAGCTACAACTGAAGGTTTTCCCACAGTCATTACATTCATAAGGTTTCTCTCCAGTGTGAATTCTCTGGTGCTGAATAAGGTGTGAGCTCTGACTGAAGGCTTTCCCACACTCATTACATTCATAGGGCTTCTCCCCTGTGTGGATTCTCTGATGCTGAATGAGGTCTGAAGTTCGATTAAAGCTTTTGCCACATTCATCACACTTATGGGGTTTATCTCCCACAGAACCTCTTTGATGTATAACAAGGTTTGAATTAAGACTAAAACTATTCCCAAATTCTTTGTACTGCTGGACTCTCTCACCTGTGGGGCTTTTCTGATCCTCAACTATCACTTGTCTAAGATCTCCCATCTTTCTCCTCAGTCTTTCCTCCACGGAGTTTCCCAGTTGCCTCTCTAAATTGCCTTCCCATTCACAGGCTTCTCCAAATTTGAGACTTGAAGGAACATCTTTTTGGAATCTTCCCAGTATCACCCCATGTGATTCTGCAGCTTCAGAAATTTCTTGATCATTCCTAGTTCTGGTCTCACCATCTGACACAATAAAGAGAAAACATTCTCTTTAGTGAAAAGAATAGAAATTATAAAAGAAAAGGAAAAAATTCAGGTGTCAATATATCCAGGACTAAGAACATATGGCTTTTATGTGCCTGCCAAAAGGCTTCACAGAAGAAGTGGGAGCAAAATAGAGATATGGATATTCAGGGTTGAGGAAAATAAGGAAGGTGAAGGTCACCAAAGTCCAAAAGTATTCATATTAGCACACAAAGCCAAGCAAGAAGAGGGAACTGAATGGGCAGTGGGCTATAGTAGTGAAATGCGACTATTAGGTAGAGAAGCCAAGGGACAAAATAGGCAAGCTGGAAAAAAGTAAAGGATGAAGAAGAAGCTATCAAGGGAGATGTAGGAATAAGCCAGTAGAGCAATCAAAAAGAACAGAGACATGATTATGGAAGTTGTAATTGGAAAAGCAGTTGATAAGTAGTAAGGAAAAGCTGTCACAGTCTTGGGGATAAAGAAATTGATAAGCAGAAATGGGGAAACTGTACCAACAAAGATGAGGCTCTACTGCTTCCTGAAGAACCCAGTCATTGGTTTGCCTGCAGTTAATTACCCCACATATACAAAACAAAGGGGTGGCAAAAGATAGCTATGTCCATTTCTGGTGTATCTTAGGACTCATGCTTATATGCACATGTTAGCCCTGTCAGAGTAGAAACCTCAGTGCTTACATTCTGTATTTATTTTTTTTACCATGAGATTTTTACAGAAAGTTAAAGGTAAAAGAAACAACTATAAATGAACTAAACAATTAGCATTTTAAGTCTGTAAATTATTTAAAGATTAAAGATGTGGGTGACTGCGTGTCCCTTACTCACCTATACAAGAGGCACTTTGGAGTCCCTGGCTTTCAGCTCCCTTCAAATCCAGGACCCATGGCTCCTCTTCTCCATCCAGGTGAGAGATTATCTCAGGATTTGGGAATGGAAAGCCTGCCCATAAGGAAAGAAATTGACAGAAAAGTTTGTGCTGCTCAAACTGAGCTGTCCCAGGACTCAATCCTATTCCCATTATCTACAGAGAGCAGATGGAGAAAAAAGAAATATGAAACTAAAATATCTCTCTCTCTCTCTATATATATATATGTATATATGTATGTATGTATGTATATATATTTTCTCTAAAGCAAGTTGAGGTAGGGTTAAGTTTATAATCTGTTCCTAAAAGGATAGGTTTATGTTCCCTCTCTCTATTAGGAAATGTTTAGGTAGAGACAATTATATTAGAGCCAGAACAAAATGACCTAGGTCTCCTAATAGGCAACCTGACATATGAGGAGGTAAGAAACAAGCTAGAACCCAATAATGTTCTCATGTACATAGCAGAAGAGCACAGTCAGTATATTTTCACATGGAAAGGGTTCACCTTTCTCCTTTTTAAAGGACTTCAATATAACTTTTCTGGGAGGACCCAAGGATGAAAGATTAGGACTGGTACTAAACTAATCCTCTGCTTAATGTTTCCACTGACTTGACAGCTACTTTTTATTTTTCAGGGAGACATTTCATACCCAGTGAAAACACATTCCCATAATTCTCCAACATCACATCCCTGTAGAGGTCCCTCTGAGCAGGGTCCAGACGTTTCCATTCCTTCCGAATGAAGTACACAGCTACATCCTCAAATGTCACCAGTTCCTGTAAAAACATGTTTCCCTATGTAATTCTAAGGATATAGGACAGGGCTGTAAGCATTAGGAAGTGAAATGTTGGGTAAAGAGTTTTAGGTAGGGGGATGATATGAAGTGATTCTTAGTGAAGTAAAACCAGAAGAGAATCAGGAAACAGCAAATACAGAGTTCCCTCACCCAACAAGAAAGGACTGCATACTTGGGAACAGAAATGAGGATCAGGACCCAAAATAGGATGTAACTTAGTAGAAAATTTTCAATAAGAAGAGATGAAGTCACCTTTAGGTAAGAGTGAGAAAGATGATACCACAGCTCACCTGGGACTTGGCTTTTAGAAGTGCAGCTGCCAACATCTGGTCTCCCAGGTTACCTTTATCATGAGAAGCAGAAACTTTGGGAGAAGGTGGAGCTGAGGGGGAAAAAAAAGAAGTAATAAATAAGTCTATCTTTGCTCTGCCAACCCCTCCCCCCAACCTAAATAAAAGAAATTCACTGGCACCCAGAAAGACTCTATTCCCACATACCTCACTTGTGGTGAATTTTAAAATTTCAACTAGTTTTTATCAAGTACATGTAGTACTTACAGAGCTTGCAGAGCTACCCAGCTCTGAGGACATTTGTCCTTAAAAAACTTATTCTCATTTCTAAAATACATGTTCATAAATGTACAAATGTGACTCTGCACATATTCTATCCCTCAACTATCCTCATCAATTCATTTTCACTCAATACTATCACTAGTGTTCCTTAAACTGCATGACCTCTTGCCAAACTCCACAGGACAGATTGAGATGCTCAGCTTTCTTCTGTTAGCCTTTTGCACTGCTTCTTAAACACAGGGAGTAAAGCAATCATTTTTCTTCTATGTCAAGAGGCAAGGAAATTCTGCTTTGACTTAGGTCCTTACAACGACTGTTTCCTAAGCTATCGGAGATTAGGTTCAAAGAACAAAGAGAAAGCCCTTGCACACTAACTTTTCACCAGGCCATCGGGACCATCTCACTTTTCTTCTATTCCCTCCCCAGGCTACCCTCTCTTAGGGAAACCAGTTCAATGCTCCCTTAGGATTGTCTTACCTTATTTCTGTCCTATCTCAAGCTATGCCAAATACCCTGATCATTCCACTCACCTGTCTCTCTTCCACTCCTAATCAGTCCAAAAGGAGAGCTAACAGCTTCAACTAGCCCAGCCCTGGCTGAGTATATAAAAGAATATAAAATGCAAGTATTTCCTGTTTATGTGCTCAATTCACCATTTTTATTCGATAATTTCTACATGCATATGTGTGCCAATGAGATAGACTATAAACTCATACACAGGGACTCACTATCACTTTGTACAGCGCTTCCTAACAATGAGTAGGAAAACAAGAAATACCACACCAACTCAAAATGAAAACTGAGTTTTCACAGTCTATGTGGTAGGCATAAGTCAATATAATATACTTGTGACAACCAACTATTTCCTACTCTTGTGTGTAAACTAAGGAATAATCCCAAGCAACATATTTCAGAATTCCAGCTCTTCACAAGCACAGGCTTCTGCTCAAATGGAGTCAGCAAGACTGCATAAGGGACAGGATTTAGTAGTGCTAATGATTCTCCTTGGATTCCAGCTTGCTAATTTAACGAATCCAGACAGAAAAGACCAGGATCTCATAGGCAAAATGTCCTCAGTAGGGAATTCTAATTAACTCCAGATTAAAATAATACTTGCTGTGGAGACCTTCTGAGTGCCCACTCTTAAGAGGACCCTTTAATTCCGTATCACCATTGTTCTCCTCTGTCTCTCATAGGAATCTATGCTCCTCACCACTCTCAAGCAGGAGCTGAGGGTCCTGAGACACACAATCAGCCTGTGTTTCCATGCGAGGCTCTGGAACTGCTATCTTCTATCAGAGAGAGTACAATACACAAGGAAGGTGTCTTTAGTGACACTGGGAAAACACAATGGGAAAAAAAAGTTTAAGAAAGACAACCATAGGAAATGCCTCCAGAATACTTTATGTTTATGTAATACTTTACAAATACAATTTACAAAAGTAGGCATTACTCATTTTGCAAAAAGGAAGACTGAGGCTTAGAGAGATTAAGTGATTCACTAAGGTTACACAACAAGCAAGGAATCAAACTCCGCCCTGTCTCCTAGCAGAGTACCACGTTCAGTTTTAGATGTCACAATCTCTTTCTAAGACACTGATAAACTGCAGTGCATCCATAGGAGGGGGAGGGAAGAAAGGATGGGGAAGGCTTAAATCACACCATATAATGATTAGCTGAAGAAAGTGCGAACGTTTAGCCTGGAGAAAACTTAAAAGAGGGATGGACATATAGCTTGTCTTTAGCTATTTGAAGACTGTCACAAGGAAGAGGGATTGGATTCATCCTGTCTAAGCCCAGAGGTCAGAACTAGGAGCAATGGGTAGATGCTGCAGAGATGGAATCTTTTGGATCTGATCCATGATAAAACTTCCTAACAAACAGAGCTTTTCAAAAGTGGGAAAGATTGCCTCAAGAGGGCTGACTGGAGGTCTTCAAGAAAAGGCTAGATGACCACCTTTCATTTATGTTGTAGAGGGTATTCCCGTTCAGGTATAAACTAGGCTAAATTGTTTCTTGAGTTTCTTCTAGTAATACTAATTAATAATTCTGAGATTGTGTGAGTCTTCTAATTCAATGCTATTTTCACTATATCAACAATGTTGGGGAAAGGGCAGCTGTAACAAGACTAGAGTTTTCTGCTAAAATTAATTATCTGAAGTAGAAAGGAAACTGAGGACAAAGTTACCAAGCCATCTATGATTTATTATGCAAAGCCAGCATTTGCACATCAAATCAGGTCACCTGACTCCTCAGAGGTCAGAGACTCCAAATGATTTACTGAGCTGACTTGTATAACAGAAAAGAGGAATTAAAAAAATGACAGAACCTTGTTTTGAACATAATTCAACTGGACAAAGCAGGTCACCTGACTAGTTAGCTTCTCCCAATTGTTCTTAATCCTATCCAAAAGTCCTTTCCTTACAGGTGGTGGTGCCTTTTGCGACCAGAAAGAATGCTGGTAAAGAGAAACTTATGGTCAGCAGTTAGTAGTTACCCACCCCACCCCATCTTCCTTAGAAGAATCGATTTATGCAGACTCTAACTCAAGAAAAAAAGGAGCTCATCCACTAAGACTAAAAAACGGAACATAACCTCTGGCTAACCTTTCTCCGGCTGCCAGAAAGGGGAACTTAGCCTCTGGTCAACCCCCCCTTTCTGCTAAAAAAGGAAACAACTTTTAAAAAGAGTAATCCTATGATTACTTTATTATGCCTTATTCTAAATTATCTGCTACTAAGTGATAAAGTCTTCTTACTCTATCTTTTCATTAAATCTATAGGTAACTGAGACTTAAGCAACTATGATAGTCTGGCTTAACTGTTAGGGCTAGCTTTCCCTGAAGAAAGGAGTTTAATCCTATAATCAAACTGCAAATCAATCAAAATGATTGATACTAATTGATTTCTTTTTCATTTCCAAGTCCCAACCCAATTATGAATAAAAAATCATAAACAACCCAATGCACAAAGACAAATACTATACTACTATTAAAATAAGTGCCTCTGTCTATATATGAAAATGTTTATATGGAATTAAGTAAAGAATGAAACTGTTTTTATGGAATTAAGTAAAAAAAATGAGTACACATTAAATATACATTAGTGATGTCAACTGTTAGTTCATCAGGTTTTTTTCCCCCAAGAAGTTATTTTAGATTACAACTTTAAAAACAACACCATTTTCTAGGCTATACAAGAATTCTAACCCTTCCAGATTTAGAATTAAACTCAATGAGTTGCTGTTTTCTCACTCCATTAACTATCACCCCTGGTCCAAGGGCTAGAGAACCTTCTTTATGTTCACCTTTGGGTTCAAATCACTTTTTATAAGCCATCCATAATCACAAAGCATGTGACAGGATCTTTTCAGATTCTCTGCGCAGAAGCATCTGCCTGTCCTTCTGGTTGTTCAGGAAAACCACTGTAAATTTCTTTGGGTACTACCTAATGCTAATAAACTGTGTTGGGGACAGCCATTTTGTGAGAAGAGTATTCAGAACTGTTATATCAGAAAAGATGTGACTCTACATTGTTCTAGCTATATCCCTATTACTTTCTTTCCTAGCTGCTACTAGAAGCTTTGTCAGAATAAAGCTTCAATCTCCCAGCGGAAGCTCCAGCCCCAGATCTGAAGGCTAGTCAAACACTGAAGAAGGGGGATTATCCCTTGAAGTTTTACGCCACAATTCAGCCTGACTGCCTTTAGTCCTTATGCCCTCAAGAGACTGTTCTTTTAGCCCTAGTACTTAGCAGGGAAGTTCAGATTTAATGGTAACTGGGACCCAAAGCAGGTTTGGCAGCCATCTCAGTAAAAATACCAAAAACAACGAAAACTGGTTTCTGTCCCTTTCCTTTTAACACAGAAACAACTTTTTGCCTCAACATAGCATCAAAAGAAGGGAAAATACTCAAGAGATGTTCAGGGTCCACTTTTACAGAAATCCTTGTAACCTCCTAATTCGGACAGCTTCTGTTTACAAAGTTCTCTAAGGTCTGCAAAGTGCAAAGACCTCACAATCTCTTGAAGTAGAGAGTATAAGTATTACTACAGCCATTTTACAGATAAGGAAACTGGGGTTCTAAGAGGCCCAAGACCGCACAGCTAGAAAATCTCAGGCAGATTTCACGTCTTTATTTTCTTGACTTCAGTTCAGCACCCTACCCATCATGTTATTCTGCTTCTCAAGTACCAGTGATAACGACATGCTAAGGAGCTCTTCCCACCACAATAAAGCTGATGAACTCTAGGCTGCAGTCAGGCCCAGAAGAGAACTAAGGTGAACAAAACTTCTCATCTTTCTCTCCTGTCTGGGGCTACCTTCTCACTACTCACTTCTACTACTTCTAAAGCTACTTCAGCACAAAAGATACCAAATCCATTCATGAGAACGGTCTGTAATGAAAGGAAATGAACGGAGATAGAAACTTAAGAGACCGAGCAGAGCAAAAACAATCACTTCAACCTGACAGTCCCCAAAAGATAAAGAATAAGGCTCTGATGCATTCCTCATTACAGGGAAAACAAAGGTGGAGGTTAAAAGACATTCTTCAGAACGAATCCCCAGAGCCTGGCACAATCAACACTTTTCAATGGAAACAAACGTCTGCACTGCATCCCAACAGCTGAGGATCTATGCGCTATCTCAAAGAATCCTCATGGGGGATCAGAGAACCTCCCCAATACACCTACCAATCCCACTCCTTGAAAACAAGGAGAATTATAGCCAGGTAGCAAGAACAGCAAACAAAGGCACCCTTTCCCTCAAGAGATAATAGGGGGCCAAAGCATCAGCCATCCTAAATTCAAAACCCAGTCTTTGACCTGAGAAATGTTTGGTGCATATGCTGTGTGAGAACAAACTGAATTAAAGGTCATGTAAATTTCATTTTTAATCAGTGAGCCATTTATAGTAATCCAATAGACATCAACTAATTTTTGTTATTTTGGAAAAATGGGTATTTTCCAGTAAGAAGAGTCATTAGGCATCAGTTATACCAGTCTTCAGTCAGGCTTTGTAGGTAATCAATAACAGCCTCCTTAATTGAATTAAGGATTTGTTTTTTGTGGGGGGTTGAAGAAAATAATGGTACAAAGACTGCAACAGTATCCATCTTTATTACAAAGAAATTCAATTCAACATTTATTAATCACCTATTGTATGCAAGGCACTGTACAAGGTGCACTGACTATTTCAAAACAAAATCCAAAAGACAGCCCATGCTGTCTTGGGGGGGGGGGGTGAAATACAACATGTATAGTAAAAATTAAAAGGAGAGGAAAGTAAGCGGGGCAATAAGCATTTATACAGCAACTACTGTGTTTCTGGCACCGTCCTAAGCACTTTACAAATATTACCTCATTTTATTGAATAATTTTATAAGAAGAAAGAACTAACAAGCTTCATGTAGGATGTAGTACTTGACTTAAAAGCTCTGAAAGAAGGTTAGGATTCCAAACAAGTAAGTGATGGAATGCTAAATTCAGGAATCATCTTACTGTGTTCCTAAGTAAAGTTACATTCAGGTTTTTCATCCAGTAGTTTAGAGACCCGTTTTGACTAGTTTCTTCATTTATAAAATGAGGTTGGTCTAGACAATCCTTTCGTTATTAGGGTGGTTACATTCTGGGGTCTCAAGTAGTTTATAATAAAACGAAGTATTTTCCTAAGTTATCATTATCGTGTAAATAAAAGAGAAGTCAGGAGTCCTGCGCCAGAATCCTGCCTGTGACCTTGGTCAAGTCAAGCTTCGGTTTCTCCGTCACCAACAATACTCTCCGTTATTATTCCGGACTGGAGTAACAATGCTTGCTTAACTTACCTCCCGCGGGCCCTCTGTGAAGAGAGCGCTTTAGAAATCTTAAAAATGACTGCTGTTATAGCTACCAGTATCGGGAGCTGCCAAGAGGCTGCAACCCTCTTGGAGCCGCTAAATGCCCCGGCTGGTCGTTTGTTTGTTTGTTTTCTGATTGACATTATCTGAAAACAGGCCCAAAGAAGAAGTCATTGCGAAGGTTCACCCCACAACCCCCCCCCCCGACCCTTCTCCATAGCCCCTCGATGCGCAGGACGGGGGGTGGGGAGGAAAGCAGGGCGCACCAAGGGTGGGGGGGGGGAGGGAACAGAGAAATAGAGGAGAGGAACAGGGGAAGAGAGGAAGGGAAAAGAGGAAGGGAGCGGGAGAGAGAAACGGGAGAACGGGGAGGGAAAAGGGAGTGGAGAGGAAAACATGGAAGGGGGTGAGGGGAGGGAAAAAGGGAGCGGTATCAGGAGACTGGAGGAGGGGGTAAAAGGGAGAAACGGGGAACAAGAGAGACGGGAAAGCGGACGGAGGGGCACCCCCAGCGCAGGTTTGGGAGACCCCGTGTGGCCGTAAAAACGGAGACCCTTCCCCCCGCCCCGCACCCCCACAGGCCTTGGCGCCCCTCCGCACTCAGTCCCCGCCTCACTCACCGGGAGCCCGGGGCAGTCCGGGGAGAAGAGATAAGGACCCAGCCGTGGGCGGCGGGGACGAGAGGCAAGAGGACCGGGAAACAGGCAGGACCTTTCGAACTCCAGCCACGCACGCCAGAAGGACAGAACAATGGCCGGAAACTCTCTCCGAATTCCCTTCCGGGTGTCGCTTCTCGGCCACTCTAGGAAACCCGGAAGTCTCCTCCTCCGTGCTCCGGCGCGCCGCCCGGCTAGGAGGTTGCGGCGGCCCTGGCCGCGAGGCCCGGCTTTTTTCCCGCGCTGGGCCGCCGCCGCCCTCCCCCTGCTTGGCCTCGGACCTCGGAGACGGACAGAGCCGTCTCCTCCAGCCCCCTGGCCCGAGGCTCGGGACGCCGAGAAGCAGCTTCCCCAGCCCGGCCTCCAGTTCCTACATCGCCGGCCCGGGCCTTTCCCAGCAACTGACAGACTGGGCGGGCTGGTCCTTGTGTGCCGCTCATCTCGAGCCCGTTCAGGATCCAAGTTCTTATCAGTTTTACCTTCCGTCCTACTGTCAGGGCAACACCATCCTCCCAGACCCTCAGACTCCCAACCTAGGAATCATCCTGATTGCCTCCCTCTCCCATCCCCCTCCTCCCCCTATATCCGGGCTGTAGCCAAGGCTCGCCGATTTTACCTTCGCAACGTCTGTTGTGTGCACCCCTCCTCCCTCTGACACAGCCCCCACGCTGCTGCAGGCCCTCATCATCTCCTACCTGGATTAGTGCCATAGCCTGCTGGGGGGTCGGCCTACCTCGAACCCTCTCCAATCCGTGCTCCATTCAGCCCCTAAAGTGATTTTCTTAGAGAAGATCTGATCGTGTAACACTCCTGCCTACTCAATAAACTCCAGCGTCTTTCCCTTGCTTCCGGGATTAAATATAAAATCTTCTGTTTGGCTTATAAAACTCTTTATAACCGCGCCCCTCCTACGTTTCTAGTCTTACACCTTACTCCCCTCCACTTAGTCTGTGATCCAATGACACCAACTTTCTTGCTGTTCTTGCACAGGACATTCCATCTTCCCGCTCTCTCCTACACCTTCATTTCTTCCTCTTGCTATTTCATTTGGTAATCTTATACTCGATTTCTGTGCTGCTGATTCTTCGGTCCACTTCTCCAGCCCTAACCTTCAGGCTCGCATCTTCAGCTGTCTGCTGGACATTTTAAACTGCATATCCCCTCACATCTTAAACTCAACATATCCAAAACTGAATTTGTCATGTTCCCCCCCCCCCCCCCCCGCCCCCCCCCAAAAAAATCCCCTCTTTCAAATTTTCTAAAGGTGACCTAGGCTCAGCATCGAAATCTCATCCTTAACTTCTTACTCTCACTCACCAAGTCCTGCCTATTTTACTTCTTAAATACCCCGTTCTCTCCTCTATCCCACCACCACCTTGGTACATTGCTATAGTCTCCCTGCTTTGTCTCTCTCAAATTACATCTATCCTACACTCAGCTATCAAATTAATCTTGCCAAAGGGTAGATCTGATCATGTCATCTTCCTATTCAGTAAGCTTCAGTGACTCCCTATTACCTTAAGGATCAAAGATAAAATCCTCTGGCATTGAACGACTTTCCTAACCTCTCCAGTCTTCTCTCACTTTGCAACTTCTCACTTACTCTGTAATCCAGGAACATTGGTCTCCAATCACTCCATCTCTCAACTCTGCTTTTTCACTGGCTATCCCTTATCGCCTAACCCCCATGCTCCCTCCTTATCTCTGCCTTCTGGCTTGCTTGACAATGTCCCAGCTATGAATGTCTTCAAGTCCCAGATGAATTACCACTTTCTGCAAGAAGCCTTTCCGAGTCTTCCTTAATTTTAATGCCTTCCCTCTTGGACTACACTCAATTTATCCTGTATGTAGCTTGTTGTATGTGAGTGTTTAAGAGGAGATGGCAATTATCTACTCAGTGATTATCACCCTTGCAAGAATATCCATAATGAAAGAATCCTGCTTTACTCTATCCTGATCAGGCCCCATCTGGGATACTGTGTTCAGTTTCTTATTGATCAAAATCAGGTCCTCTATGATGAAGATGTCATTAAGGCAAATCAAAGATGTATTAGTTCTTTTGGCAGAAAGCTCTGTAGCAGAGCTAGAATACAAAGCTTGACATTCAGTCCCCTGTCACTACAATATATTTCCATGTGAGGTTTGTGATCTGTTGGCCAAATTTTTTAGGAATTTTCTTTTTTCTGTCCAGGTAATCTCTAGTATTCTTCAACAATATCATTTATGTTTCTCCCCCACTTATGCTTCCTGCCTTAGGTTCCTAGATTTCCTCACACAAGAAGAAACAATATATAGTTAATGTATAATAGTGTATTACTGCCCTTTTATCTATTATGTTCCTTTTAAATAAAGCATAACTTTATAGAACTATATTCCACTCATGAGTCTCACTCAGGATTGTGCTGGTAAATGTTTAACAACTAGTTTGGGGAGTGGGGATGGAGAGGAATGTGTACCAGACATATTTTTAATTTAATCTGCTTTATTGATATTTTCTCCATCACTTTATTAAGTCCAGACTCTAGATAATCAACAAAACAATAATTGAAACCCGGATTTGTAGGCTTTGCCAATTTCTGAGGTATAAATTCTCATATTGAAAATTTAACAATGGGTCAGTATAAGCTGCCTCCAGCACACCCCTGGTCCCAACTCATCAGATGACAATAATTCCTTTTGTAGAAGAAAACAGTCTTCACTCTGCATTTAGTTATGGTCTGTCAAAGACACCTTTATTATTTCACAAGCAATTGTATGAAAAGAGATTGGCCAACAAAGTTAACCCTGTTAGCCAAAAGATTCTCTGTCTAAAGCAATTTCAACTCAACATTTATGGTAATTGAGAAATAAAAGATGAGGAAATTCCTTAGTGAGAAAATGGATAAGAATACACAGCTTTCAATTATGATTTTATAATAATTAACAAAAGGGAACAATAATGATATGGACACGAATAGTAATATTTAGCATTAAGGGAACAGTTATGGATACACCCTTAGATAAGACCAGATCAGAGTGGGCATCCTCAGGAATCCTTAATCCTATCCTCTTTCAACACTAAGCCTTAACTCTTGCCACACAAAGGAGGCCTTAGTGATTATAACCAACCAAATCATTAAGATCACTTTGCATTCTTCAGATAGGCTCTCAGGTTCACCCGATTTATTACTGATAAAGATATAAAAAGCTCTAATTCTTAATTGTGCAGCAAAATTTACCTTGAGGAAGCAATAAATGGCTTCTGGAATTTGGAATATGGTTTTAAGATAAAATACTTCTTTGTTTTAACTGCATAAATTATTCAAGTTAACTGACTGCAACTGAATTTTTTTTTATATCCCATTCCTTTGCTTTTTGCATGTTTTTTCTCTGCAAGCTGTTAACTGTGCTAATTGATAGATTTTTTTTGCTATTTGGAACATATAAAAACCTGTCTGTAAATCTTGCTCTATAATTAAATTCTGTCCAGTCTAAATTCTGGCCTCGGGTCTCTCCTGCAAAATCTTGCTTGTTCCTCAGCTAATTCACTTTGTTAGGAGAATGGTTTTTTTTACTTAACAGTTTCAATGTCAGAAGTGGGATAACAAGGCACAGCTGAGGATTCCCAAGAGGTGGGATAGTAGTATAATGGGGGTCAGGAACATATGTGGAGTACCTGGGACGAAGTCTCCCCATGTAGAGTCATTGAGGATCCTGCTTCCAGGAGAGTCATAATGACATGGAATGAAAATGCCTTGGATAGACTTGAGTATGGTTCTAGTCTGGTTCTAACTGGTTCTAGTCTGTTAACTGCATTAGTTAGGCCTTTTTAAGATGGTTGTATAGGCAGAACTGGAGACATCTCAAAAAAGATTGAGTCAGCCTCAACCTGGGCCTTTCTGGCCATTTGTTCTTCACCTGAGTGTTCTTGGGGATTGTAATAGCAATTTAGATTTGAAGATCTTTCCCACCCATGTGACCTTCTTATGTCACAGGAAGCCTAAGTCACATATGGTAGGAGGAGTTTGCTGAGAGGAAAAGGAAGTTGTGTCACAGGAAATGCTGAGAGAGCAGTTATGACAGAGCTGAGGGAAAGAGAGTCGACCTGTGATAGCTGTACTGTGAGTTTGTGGGAAGGAGAGGTTTTGGGATGATGAGGCTCCATGCAGTAATATTATGTATCAAATTCTTTGCTGCTGTGGGATTGGGCAGATGGCTTACGGGATATTGTTCTCTGGTGTCTGAATAAATGGTTGACTTCTACCTTCTATGTGGAGGGTCTAGTATATTTTGTGATTCAGAACCACATAGGCATTTTGACAATTATCATCTATATTGTTATTATTGCCTTGCTGATATACAGGGATCTTGGTAATTCCTTTATTCACAGTGTTCAGTGGTAAAGCATAATGCTCTAAGGAGAGACACCTTAGGGCCTTCTTGCTCTCTAAGGCCTCTGCACTTGTTCATTTTGTTTTGCTTTTTTCCTGTTTCAGGTAAAAGAGATTGGAGCTGCCAACCTTATAAATTTCAAAAGGTCAGGATGATGAAAATATAAATGGTGTCCTAAGGGTTAAGGGTTGCTTTTCCAGTACTTTGTGAAGCCCCTGGTTTATTCTCTAACCCGATAGTGTCCTAAAGTCTCTTCCCCTCATCTTAGAATACCATAAAACGTCCCCCTTATCAGGGACCATAAAATTCCTTGTCTCCCCCCATCCTTGGTCATAAAATTTCCCCTGTCTCCCTTATCTTGTGTCTCCTATCCTGTCATCCATCGTCCTCATCGTGTCTCTAACCTTCAACCCCCATAAAAACCTCTAAAACTATATCATCATTCTGAAACCTCTATATAAGTATAATTCCCCCAAATATCAGTCTTACTTAGCTTTCTTGCTAGGAGACCTGTACTGCTTTTGCATCCATAAAGCTCCCTTTGGTTTGGAAAAATCATCTAAGTGAATTCTTTCACACCTGAACCAGCCCTACCAACTCTAAACTTCATCAAGGAGAGAGTCCCAGAATTTGGATTTTGTAGCCACTTCAGGGTCAATGTCCCAAGGAGCAAGGAGTGACCATCTGGACCTGGGTCTGTGATGAGGAACCATTTAGTATATATCTGGACATAAACTAAGTGGTACCAATGTCAGCTAGGAGTTATGAGGGTATCCCCAAGGTTTTGGGGGGAAATATTCATACTTTGTTCTTGTTATATCTTTAAACTAAATTATCTTTTTAAATAAAAGACAATTGATATCAAATGGTTGAATGGAACTAGGGAGCTAGTTATTGGTGCCTAACAGTGGCACACAGCCATGAGTGGTCAAATCAATGGCAGTAGAGATCTGCCCACCCAAAACCCCTGGGGTTTGCCTGAAGGGCAAATGTAGCCTGCCTAGCTCTGAGCCCAAAGCATCCTTGCTACATCCTGGACCATCCACCACATGTTGCCAGCATGCTCTGGCTCATTTTCCAGAGGGGAACAGTATATGCTGTGAGTGAAAGAGTCACAAAAGTCATCCAAGAATGCTGAGGCAAAAAGCAAATGGCCAAAAAGGCCTAAGTTGAGGCCAACTTGGCATAAAACCCTAGTTCCAGCAAGGCAGCTAATCAAAAAGGGCCCCTGCTGACCGGGACTATCAGACTGGAACTGGTTACAGAATGTCTTCAAGTTCTTTTCAAGTCATTTGCATTCCATGTCACCACAACTCTCCTAGGAGCTGGCTCCTTAGCCCCTCTCCCCAGGCTCTGTGCCCATGAGCCAGCCTGCTAAGTACATTCTTGAATGCTATAATTCCAGATGATTCTCTAATCTTGGCTCTTTCCTTTGGCTTTGGTCAGTCCCATTTATGTGTCCCTAATGAAGTTGATGTATTGGTATCAGAAGTGAGTCTTTGAGACCAGCATCCTCCATATTTTGGTTGGGAGTATTCATCATTACCTCACCTCTTCGACATTGTAACATCAGCCTTCACAGTTTATTGACAGTGGCAGATTTTGTCAGGAACAACTACGGTAATACTACAGTTTTAGTGTCTATTTTAGTCTGATTGTGAGGGGGTGGGGATGCGAAAATTTATGTGGTTTTAATCATCAAAGGAGTTGCCTCTAACACCCCTTTCCAAAGGTGATGCTGGTGTATTTTATATATACTAATTACAGTTCAAGTTACACATGCTTTCTAAAAAAGTGGAACTTTCTGTTTTTTTTACTCAAGACAGTAACCAACAGCAATTTCCTTTAGAAAGAGCCTTTGATCAGCAAATTGTCAAGAGAGGTAGAGCCAAGATGGCAGAATAATGGTAGGGACTTAGCAAAGCTCTTCCCCAAACTACTCCAAATGCCTTTAAATAATGACTCTAAACAAATTCTAGAATGGCAGAACCCACAAAAAGATGGAGTGAAACAGTTTTCCAGCCAAAGACAACTTAGAAGGTCAGCCGAAAAGTCTGTTGCACCAGGGTAAGAGAGGAGTGCAGTTCAGCACAGGCCGCACCAGCACAGACCAGGCCCCAGCAGACTAGGAGCAGGCCTTGGGAGCCACTAAATCAAGAGTGGCAGCAGGTGTTTCTGGAGCTCACAGCCACTAAGGGGATTGAACAACTTGTCAGAAGGAGATTATGGGGGTCCCTTTGCTAGCACTGTTGTAGGACTCTGTTTCATTGCCCATACTTGGATCCAGGTCACAGTCCTGGGCGGCAGGCCCCAGGAAATGAGGAACACTAGCATGCCAGAGCTTGCAGCCACAGTGGAGCAGAGACCCTCATCACAGTTTCAGGGCAGAAAAAAGTGTCTCTCAGGGACAAGACCACAGGCCATGAGGGTAATAAACACTTCTCCTTAGATCATACTACCTTGGAAGAACTGAAAACTTACAGGTCCCTAGAAGTATCTCTGAAAACAGCTGCAGAAAACCCCTGAAGCTTGGGATAGTGCGCCTCCACCCTGGAAGCAGAGCCCTACTTTAACAAAGAGTTAAAAGTCAAGAAATAGACTGGAAAAATGAGCAAAAAACAGAAAAAAATTCTGACCATAGAAAGTTACGATGGTGACAAGGAAGATCAAAACACACACTCAAGAAGATAACAAAGTCAAAGCTCCTACATCCAAAGCCTCCAAAAAAAAGTATGAATTGGTCTCAGGCCATTGAAGAGCTCAAAAAGGATTTTGAAAATCAAGTAAGAGAGGTAGAGGAAAAATTGGTAAAAGAAATGAGAATGATGCAAGAAAATCCTGAAAAACAAGTCAACAGCTTGGTAAAGGAAACATTAAAAAGTATTGAAGAAAATAACACCTTAAAAAACAGACTAGGCCAAATGGTAAAAGAAGTCCAAAAAGCCAATGAGGAGAAGAGTGCCTTAAAAAGCATAATTGGCCAAATAGAAAAGGAGGTATAAAAGCTCATTAAAGAAAATTTCTTAAAAATTAGAATTGAGCAAATAAAAGCTAATGACTTTATGAGAAATCAAGAAACAATAAAAGCCAAAAGAATGAAAAAAATAGAAGACAATGTGAAAAACAATTGACCTGGAAAATGGATCCAGGAGACATCATTTTAAAATTATTGGACTACCTGAAAGCCATGATCAAAAAAAGAGCCTACACGTCATCTTTCAAGAAATTATCAAGGAAAACTGCCCTGATATTCTAGAACCAGAAGGTAAAATAGAAATTGAAAGAATCCACCAATCACCTCCTGAAGGAGATCCCCCCCCCCAAAATAGTCAAATACCTTCATGAGAATTTAGACTAGAATTCCCATCCTCAACAGAGGCCATATGGTTTCTGTGAGCAGTCAGAAAAGCAAAGTCAACAAAGGAAAAGTTTAAGTTGAAATTGAAACAAGAAGCCTTCTTCTACCCTTCTATAAAATTTCCTCTTCCTTTTTCTTTGATCTCTTCGGAATACAGACCTAGTAGTGATATTACTGGGTCAGAGGTTATGCACAGTTTAATAGCCCTCTGGGCATATTTTCAAATTGTTCTCCAGAGTGGTTGGATCAGTTCACAACCCCACCAGCAGTGCATTACATTAGTGTTCCAATTTTTCCACATTCCCTCCAACATTTTTCATTTTCCTTTTGTCATATTAGTCAATCTGCTAGATGTGAAGGCACCTCAGAGTTGTTTAAATTTGCATTTCTCTAAATAATAGTGATTTAGAACATTTTTATATGACTATAGATAGCTTTGGTTTCTTTGTCTGAAAACTCTCTGTTCATATCCATTGACCATTTGTCAATTAGGGAATGACATATTCTCATAAATTTGACTCAGTTCTTTATATGTTTGGGGAAAATGGCCTTTATCAGAGAAACTTTGCTGTAATTTTTCCCCCAACTTCCTGCTTTCCTTCTAATCTTGGTTGCATTGGTTTTGCTTGTACAAAAATTTTTTAATTAATATGATCAAAATTATCTGTTTTATATTCTGTAATATACTCTAGCTTTTGTTTGGTCAAAATTCTTCCCTTATCTGACAGGTTAAATATTCCACACTTCCCTAATTTGCTTATATCACCATTTACATCTAACTCATTTACCCATTTTGACCTATTCTTGGTATACGGTGTGAGATGTTGGTCCATACCTGATTTCTGCCAAATTGCTTTCCAATTTTCCCAGAAATTTTTGTCAAATAGTGAGTTCTTGTCCCCAAAACTTGGATCTTTGGGTTTATCAAACACTAGATTACTACGGTTATTTAACCATACTGTGTGTTGTGTATTATGTACCTAATCTGTCCCACTGATCCACCACTCTACTTCTTTCCAGTACCAGATTCTTTTAATAATTACTGCTTTGTAATACAATTTGAAATCTGGTACTTCTAGGTCCCCTTCACATTTTTTTTTCATTGAGTCCCTTGACATTCTGGACTTTTTGTTCTTCGAGATGAAATTTGTTGGTATTTTTTCTAGTTCTACAGAATCATTTTTTGGCACTGAATAAGTAAATTAATCTAGGTAGAATCATCATTTTTATTATATTGGCTTGGCCTACCCATGAGCAATTAACATTTCTGCAGTTGTTTAGATCTGACTTTTAGACACTGGTTCTTTCAAGAAAAGTAAATTCTCAGCCATGACTAAATCATAAAACTTTGTTAGTTGACTCTGTGAAGGAAGAAGCTACAGAAGTGTGTGAAGACAAGGGAAGCTTTTGTTAATTTTAAACTCAGACCAAAGTAATTAGGAAATTGGATCATAGAGACACATAACTCTCCTTCTGTCAAATGTGAAGATACCTCTATAAGAATTTGACAATTTGTTAAACGAACAAACTTGAAGATTTTTCTCATACGTGTAGTGAAGTCTCTGGACTCCTCTTCTAGAGCTAGGATTTAAGGGGTCCCTTGAGTATTGGGAATGTCTCTTCTCTAATGCCATTGGCTCAAGCCTTCCTTCTGAATTGCTTCCCCTACTGTCAGCTGCCAGTGATTAGCACCATAGTTGATTTAAATAGTTCCCATCAATCAGATTTTATAAGGACAGAAGTACAGATGTTTGTCCCCAACATCTGGAGGCCCACTCTCTCCCCTACTGCCTTGGTCATAGGAAGTAGACTCAGATGTACCACAATTTCTTTAGAGTGTTGCCCTCCCAAGGTTTAAATACATTTTTAGTCCCAACTCAGCATGTCTGTGTTACTCAATCTTATGGTCTTAGGAAGTTCTTAGTTGAACGAGACAATTGACAAGGTAGTGTCACTTAGAGTTTATGATCCAAAGATGCTAATGTCCTTAGAATATCAAGATAAGAGAAATCCCACTGTTCTGGTTGCAGACATCCTGTCACCAACAGGAAAGATACCCCTTGTCAATCTTATCTGGTCTTTGAAGTTGCTGACGCAGAAAGGGCATTTTTAGAGTAGAGCAAAACCAGTTTGGATGCTTTGGATGTTACTGGGGTTCAGATAATCTGAAAGGATTGTCAACATGCAGTCTAATTTTGTTTGTCCTTCTCAGAACAAACTCTGTAACAGTTCACACTGCCAAGCATTCAGACTCTACCGCAGAGAGTACAACTCTGATGGACTAGCCACATCATTTGAATGCAAAATGTACACTTGCCTAAAAGACTATTTTATGGAAAATTCACGAAAGGCAAGTGCTTACATGGAAGTCAGAAGAAGCAATACAAGGACACTCTCAAGGACATTTCTGAAGAACTATGGAATCAATTGTGTGACATGGGAGACACAAGCTAAGGATCATTCAGAATGATGTGCCCACATCAAAGAAGGTGCTGTGCTCTATGAGCAAAGAAGAATTGCAGCAGCTCAAAAGAAAGGTGAGATGTGCAAATTTAGAGACACTCCAAATGTTCACGTGGACTATTTGTGCCTTACCTGTGGTAATGATGAGGTTTGGGGCTGAGGGGTACTCGAGACCCCAAGATACCTACACGCTCGGTCCTGCCGAATGAATCCCACACAAGCCCTCTCAGCCAAGGAAAAAGACAAAGTTTATTAAGGATTCGCCATATTGGGTAGACTGTTAAGGAGCCTGAGCATTTGTGACGCTAATGCCAGTGGGCCAGATCAATCTGAGCTGAGCTAGACTGAATCCGAGCGCCTTCATGGAGGCAAGAAGAAACTTATATACAGAAAGATTGTGGGAGGGATTGAGGGGTGGTCTTGAGTAGTCTGAGGATGACTGGGGTGAGGTCAGGCTGCAGAGTGGGAAATAGCCGAAGGCTATGTGGAGATGACAGACAATAGAGGGCTAGGGTAACAGAGCTAGGGTGTAGATATTTTGATCAGGATCAAGGGTGGGAAACAGCTAGAAGGCAATCCAGACTATGGAAGGCTAGGCTAGGTTATTTGGGCATGAATAGCCAGATCAAGTGGGAAGATTCAGGGTGGGGTTCAAGGGGGTTCCTACAGTCTAAA
Organism: Trichosurus vulpecula; assembly: GCF_011100635.1. NCBI lineage: Eukaryota > Metazoa > Chordata > Mammalia > Diprotodontia > Phalangeridae > Trichosurus > Trichosurus vulpecula. The sequence continues at coordinate 263,397,925 of NC_050579.1, read as the reverse complement.
CCCCACCAGTAAAGCTTTCTGAGCTGGTATAGGTCAACATAGTGATATTATTTTGGCCCTCTTCAAGAATGAAGGACAGCAACCAAATGATATATCTTACTGGTACAATTACCAGATATCTCTCAACCCTTTACGATAAGAATACAGAGATAAAAGACCCTATTACTTATATTACTACTGTTTTGAATTTTTGGCCATCACCTCTCTCAATTTCTCAACCTAAACTGTAGTGCTGGAGAAATCAGTTATTGCTAAGGAGACCCCTGCTCCACAGCCCCTGAGAAAACCCCAGTTTGCATAAGAAAGAATGGACTCAGACCTTTTGGCATTTAGCAAATGTCCCTGGGGCTCCATGACTCCTCCAAGGAATGTCAATAGATAAGATCATCCCACCAAACCTATCAGAATCTTTGATCTGTCCCTGTGCCCCGGACCACCTTGTGACCTGGTCCATAAATTTTAAGAGATAATTAACCACTGCACCCTGTTTTTTTCTGTAGAAATATGACTTCTTCACCCCAACTCAGGGCCATTCTGATTTGGGTTGAACCCCGAATGGTCGCCGGCTAATAAATTCTCCATTTAAAACTTATTCTCTGTGGTGTGTCTAGCTCGCTCTTGGCATAACATAATGGAGGCCCCAGCAAGATAGAGGTGGTATTCCGTGTTATCGCCCCGGAGACACACACAGAATTTCGGACCTCAACAGGGAGCCTCTGCCCTGATCCACCTTCTCTCACTTCGGAGGGTCGGCACCTGGGATTTCCTTTCCTAGGACTCTGATGTAGGGTGACAGTCTTGGAGGATGGGCTCTTTGATGACTTGTCCCTTTTCGGCCTGTGGAGAATCTGGTTTCAGACCTCTAGAGGTAAGGTTTCTGTTCTGGGCTAGTCATCTGGTCTCTGTTAACACGCTACCTGGATGCAAGGACATGCGTGTTCAGAGGGGTGAGGACGGGATGCTGTATCTCACCGCGGGTCGTGAGAAAGATTGAAGGCCTCTTTATCCCTAAAGAGGAAATCTGGTTTATTTTTTCTTTCCTCCGAGGGGACCTGGTTTAGCTTTCAATTCAACTCACACATCAGGTTCTGTTCTGTGTTGTGGACGTTCTGAATTTGTCTGTGTCTGTGTCTAAAAAATGTGTGAAATGTCTATAGTTTGGCAAAATCTGAAACACAGGCAGCCAGAGATTTCAGGCTGCAACTAGGGAAACAAAGACTCTTTTCCTTATGGTTCCTTGTCTGGAAAACTTGGAATTACAACGGAAATAGGGTTAAAATTTTTGGCAAATTCTGGGTTTTAATCATTAAAAGTTTGGAAACTGGTTAGTTGGATTTTGGGGGAGAGAACTCTTGAAACTGTAAAATCCTTCTTGCTGAAAACCTCTGTTTATCCGTGAATATGGAATCTGGTTAAAGTTTTCAGTTGGACTCTCGTGTTTGTCTTTATCCCTGATCACTTATCCACTCCCTCCCCAAAGTTAGGAGGGAATCTTTTCCATTAGATTTAAGTGCAAAAAGGTTTTTAGGAGTGGGCAAAAGGTGAAGTTTCCTTGAGTTACAATCATTGAGATCTTTCACCATTGTTGTCCTGTCTCTGACTGAGCCAGGGCTGCAGCAGAAGTTAGAGCAGCTAAAAGAAACTCCTCCTCCCAGATCAGATTAGAAGAGAATGCAGGAGAACTGTAGGGAAAACTTAAATCACCCTTCCCCACCTGGCAAAAGGAGGAGAAGGACAGAAATTCACAGACTAACAGTCAGTCCTATGCCCCTGGGTACCTTTGTAGCCCATCCTTTTTGACAAAGCTTGGAAAAGACACCCAGGTTCTATGCATTCTACCCACCCTGTCCCCAGCTGCTGCAAACTGCCCTAGGCTCACTAACTTCTGCAGTTGTGGGGGAAGGGAAAGATGAATGGATTGGGCCTGTGATTAGCATTACCTAAGCTCTGCCTCAAAAAATTGTCTTCACTGCAAAACCAGCCCCTGCTCTCCGTTCTAGATAAACTTCACACTTCTTTGTTCCAGTTGCAAAACTGTATTTTCAACTCTGTTTGACCTGTTTCCTGATTTGTAAAGGGAAATAATAATGATGGTTGTTTATATTTTGGACATAACATTATTATTATCTCTCTCTGATTTAATGTAATTGTTAACCTTTGAAGTGGTTTTTGAATACCAAAAGTAATAAGCTGAAAATTTTCTATATGTGATAATCTGGAAATGCAATTGATGTCATCTGAAATTTATTGTTGCTGTATTTCTAAAATTGCATTGTATTTCTAAAATTCTCTTAGATTGTGAAATTTGAGAAAACCATCGTGTGGTAAGAAATGATGTTATAGCAATTTTAATGAGATTTTGATATATGTCAATCGGGTTTTTAAAGGGATGTGATAAAATTTGACAATTTGGAACTGTTATATGTGGTTATAACGAGTGAATAATTAATAATACTGATATTTAATCATGAGAACAGACTTTACATGTGAAAAAGTTTTTATTATGAGAATATATCTGGTGGTTTAAAGTTATAGTTTCTAATGATGAGATGAAAGATTCTCTGTACATGGAGATTTAGAAACGCATTCACCTAAATTGATAAATGGGTTGTTTCAAGTGTTTGAAATGCATAATTATGTTTAGGGCATTGTTACATTTCTAAATTGTGTAATTTGACAAACAGATGTATCAGCAATATTGGAAAATGTGGTTTTATAGACAATAATCTTTTCTTTTACAGTGCTAAGTATTGGGCCTTAGAAATTAAAATGTTACCACTAGTGATTAAAATAATTCCTCATATAATCTGGATGTTGTTAGATTTAGAATTGTACTTAATTAAGAAATTGAGGTTGTTAACTGAAGTAAGGATTTTTGGAACCATCTAGTCATGAATTCTTATCAATCTTGTGTAAAGCTTTCTGTATAGAGGAATTCCTATGGAAAAACTTTTTAAAGTCCTCGTACACATTGTTATAGTGATAAGGTAAATTTAATTGGGTGTGTAATTATAGAAATTAAGTGTCCTCTACATTACAACACCTTTTTGATGAAGGAACTTTGTAATATCTAGGAATTCTGTGCAATATTTGAGAATGAGGACATCTTCCACCAACTTAGTTAAAGAATGCCAGTGTTTAAGGGTTGATTTGCTTTAAGGAGAAAGATGATGTCTATCATTTTAAAACCTTCTAAATAATTTTTCTTCATGAAAGTTTAGTGACAATCCCTGTTTATATCAGGATCAATTTTAAACTGTTTTAAAGAAGGGAAAATACTTTTGAAAATGCTCTGTAAAATCTTTTTGTATAATTTTCAGAAGGCCTGCTGAATTTCCACCTGTAAGCTAATTGGTTGCAGTTCAAACCTACAGTGAGTTTTCAGAGTTTCTGGGTGAGAACCTTATACTTGGAAATTAATGCTTATCTACAGAAGTCTTGGGAGGGTGGTTAAAGCATGTGTTTTATGTACCCCAAGAAAGGCCCTTTCAATGTCTTATTCTACATTTCTGAGTAAGGAGGCAGTCTGTGCATTCCTTACTCCTCCCCCCCTTAGTTTAGATAAGAAGAAATAGTTTTACCTTTGCCCACCTGTCAGAAAGGAAGGAAGGGGGAGGAGCAGCAGTTACTGGGATTTGAGTTTTACTGAAAGTAAGAAAACAGTAGGGGTCAGAAGCCTCCAAACCTGGCTTCTTAAAGTCAGCAGAACTGATAAGATTAGACTAGACTTGAGATGGAGTTTGGTTTGGTAGTTTTTATTGGTGAAGCTTGCCATCTGGTGGAAAAGAACCTTGCCCTCAGGGGGAGGTGATCTGACAGATCTCTTTCAAAAGGAAAGTTATCTGCCAGAATCTGTTACCATTGTGAAAGAAGTTGGCTTTATGGGGGAACTGGAAAATTGGATAAATGCAAATATGTGAAATCTTGTTGTTTTTAATCAAATGACTGGTTACATTGGTACTCTTGTATAACCAAATGAAAGATAATATGGTTTCTAAAGTGTTAATGGGAATAATTTGGGAAAAAGGGAAAAGAAGTATTTAGAAGATGGAAAAGTTATGTAGCTTGATTTGATAATTATTAGCTCAATGAAATTTGGACAGTCTTATCTGAAGGATATTTATTTGCTATTTAAGATTTTAGGGGACTACAATTTAATATTGTTTTAAACTCTGATTACAGGAATAGGTCACATGAAGCCAGTAGTAGTATGGCAGGCATTACAAGCTGAGAACTTTAAAGGTGAATGTCTGTGCCTGGGAAACAGTTTTGAAGACGACCTTGGACACAGCCTAGGTAGGATCTTCCTGACTCTCTTTCCCAATTCTGCTGTTTCCTTTCTGAAGAGGAAATCCCCACCTGATTACTCCTAAGCCCTGCTTTCAGCACCTAGTGACCATATGATTGACTATCAGATATGACTCATGCCTGGAATCAAGCAGAGCTAAGGAAGTTCTTTCCTTCTGTTAAGATATATGACATTGTCCATCTTTTCTTTCATAGCAAATTTATATTATCAAGAAGTTTTGTAAGCATGATGCTAAATCTGTTAGGTAATCGATGAATATTGAAATATCTCTGAGTTATTATAATAGGATGCAGGAATGAATAGCTTACAATTTTAACCTATGTTCATGGTCAAATGAAACATTGAAATAATATAGAGATAACATCCGCCAAAAGGAGGAAATGATTAGACAAAGCAATAAGGCAAAGATGTAATGTGATAAATGTCTAATAAAAAGAAAGGGGATAGCAAATTTTGAAAAGGCAATAGGATCAGATTGATTCCCCTAAGAATTATATACAGATGTGTATGATTGGCTCCAAAATTTATCAGTCCTGGAAATTGAGGCTGATAAGTGTGTTTTGGTAATAAGATCTTAAATTTGGATGTTAGTACAAGAAAATTGTATAAGATAGTAGTACAAGTGAAATTATATCTCCTTTGTAAAGTATCTGTCTGATAATTTTAAAGGAAGATGAGTTCAATTTATGATTGGACCTTCATATTTTAAAGGATTCTTATACCAGGTACAAAATTTAGGTAAGGTTAGAAACAGTAGATGATGTATGAACTGAAATACTCTGAAGTTTCAAAAAGGAGAGCCAAGTTTAAGTGATTGTAGTAAGTTATATTAAATTAGAATTGTCCAAGAATTTCTAGATCTGAACCAGAGAAGCAGAACTCTCTTTTACTGTCTAGGGACCAGATAACTACAATCAGGCATCTGGGATTTAAAAGTGCTGCTTTAAATGGATATTGTGAATATGTAACTGTGATTTAAAGTTACTTTGTATACAAAATGTGCAATTAAGTGCTGGAATTAAATCAGAAACATTTTTAGCTTTGTTAACAATGGTTTGTGGATTATTTTGTAAATGCCATCAAAGAGACATGGCATGACTAAAAGTTGATGATGTTATATGTACTGTGCTACCAGGATACAAGGAATTTAATGTTAGTCAACATTGTTAATAATGATTGCATTACTTTTGTATGGTTCATGTTTATGTTTTTTTGGTTATCTAATGTGTAAATGTAAAACATGTGACATACAAATTTCCCCCTCTAAGTGGTTTGGTCTGTACCTGACTCAATGTAATTGTGCAGTTTTGTGAATTATGGGAAAAACTTTATTGTAATTGTTTAAACTCAGCCCTGTGTGGCTGGGATACTGAACCATTTATTGTATTTGTTTGAACTTAGCCCTACGTGGCTGGGACCTATGTTGTGCTGTTGTTCTCTCGATTATCAAATCATGTGTGTTCTGGGAGCTCCGGCTAGGTCTGACTACTTCTACAGCTGCCAACATATGGATATGGACTCCTTGATCCTTCTGTCGCATCTGAGGACTGCCCCTGCTCCCGAGTGGACATCTGAGCCCGTAGGAGACCTTGCCCTCCAGTTTCAAAGAGCCTGAAGGGGACAGCATCAGATGCAGACAGCTTTCTCCTGAGATTCCAGACCAGAACCTGAGCAAAGACCTGCTCCTTCCCTTTTCTGAGTCCTTGTGTTCCCAAGACTGTTTGCCCTACCTTGATTCCCCTTGCAACTTGCTCCCTCTGCTTGTTTAAGATAGAGGTTTTTTTCCATACCTTGATTGGTCTTCAGGCGAAACTTTCAGTTCACCTTTGACTAAAAGGGGGAAATGTGGAACGTTTTATACCATTTTGTATCATTTTTAATTTCAACCAGACCCAGAGCCTGAATTAATGAGTAACTGGACGAAGATCCAGGACCTGGGCTTCTTTGTTCTCTAAACTTTGCTCAGACTATGTAGCCCCTGAACTGAACCCATCCAGATAGGGACAGCTCTACGCCCCTTGCCAGCAGGAAGCAGTTTCAGAAGCTGAGACCTTCGTCCCTGACCCCAAAAGAATTTGGGTCCTATTTGTTTGAGGGGGAATGATGAGGGCACAGTCTGTGGGAACCCCCTTGAATCTGGAATACAGTCCCTAGGAGGCTCCTTGAGTTCTCCTTGAGTCTTCCAACTGAATCTGGCCTTCCCCTGGGGCCATGGGCCTTGCATTATCATTGGGCCAAAATCTCTGCCTGAGCCTTGCCCTTTATTGTTACTATCAAAATGCATGCCTTCCCCGGCTCACCACCCTGCTTAGCATTTTGGCTGGTCCCCTCATTCTATTGCTACGCCCCCATCGGGTAGTTCCTCTTTCAAAGGTTTGAATAGCTCCATAAGAGAAGTGGGGAATGTGGTGCTGGAGAAATCAGTTATTGCTAAGGAGACCGCTGCTCCACAGTCCCTGAGAAAACCCCAGTTTGCATAAGAAAGAATGGACTCAGAACTTTTGGCATTTAGCAAATGTCCCTGGGGCTCCATGACTCCTCCAAGGAATGTCAATAGATAAGATCATCCCAAATGATAACCTGTCAGAATATTTGATCTGTCCCTGTGCCCCGGACCACCTTGTGACTTGGTTCATAAATTTCAAGAGATAATTAACCGCTGCACCCTTTTTTTTTCTGTAGAAATATGACTTCTTCATCCCATCTTGGGGCCATTCTGATTTGGGTTGAACCCCAAGTGGTCGCCAGCTAATAAATTCTCCATTTAAAACTTATACTTTGTGGTGTGTCTAGCTCGCTCTTGGTATAACAAAACAGTTAAGGCAGATAAATCCTTAGAATTGCCACCTCCTCACTCATTGATTTAGTGGTTCTATAGATATTTATTAGATGATGTCTTTTCTAGTTGTTGACCTGAAATTTTGGTTAAAAGAGGCAAACAGCCTACATGATATATAAATTCATATTGTTTATTCCCTTAAAGCTAGCCCAAACTAGCAAATGTACGTACATAGAGCCAGAACGTAAATTCTGACTGACTGATAAAGAATGACCAGCCTTAACTATGTTTTAGAATAATCCCAATCTCAAAATGCCTGTGTCCCTCAGATTTATGGTCTCCATATGTGTTTAACCATACCAGGAGAAAGGAAGTTTCTTAGTTGAATAAGTTGTAAATACAATAAGACAAGACAATTGACAAAGTAGTGCCAATTGGAAGTTATAATCCCAGCATATCTGTGTATAGTATATGTCTCTAGGAAACCAAGGTAAGAGAAGTCCCACTATTCAAGATAATGTTTGGTTGCAGGCAACCTGTTCTTAATGGTCACAAACAGGAAGAATGGCCCTGATCAGTCTCATCTGGTCTTAAAGTTGCTGACACAAGAAAAGGCATTTTTAGAGCAAAGCAAAGCATGTCTGGTTGATTAGTTCAGGCTTTGGCCTTTATTGGGGTTCAAAAGATCTGAAATGATTATCATAGTCTTGCATTTTGTCCAAAAATCCTTCCCCTTCTCACAGCCTAAAGCTAAAATTAGGATGTAACAAATGTTGAAAACCCATGATGGGAGGGAAAATTCAGTCTAGTTACTTGCATTTAATTCATCTATAAGGATACAAATCCTAAAAGAGAGGAAATAATAAAGATGTTAAAAACTCAAATTCTTGATTGAGCAGTGAGCTTTACCTCGAGGAGGCAAAAAGTGATCTTAGGAATTTGAAATGTAACGTAAGCTTAAAACACTTCTTTGTGTTTTAAGGCCTTGCTGATTACAAGGCTGTGTAAATAATTCAAGGGACCGATTGTATTCTGCATCTGTTTTTTTCTCTACAAAAAGTTAATGAGCCTTAGTCCTTGAGGAGAGATAGTTAAGTCTAAAGTCAGGCCTCTGGTCCCTCTCCTGAAAGTCTCATTTGTTCCTGAGTTAATTTACTTCATTAGGAGAATTTTTAAAAAATATTATCCATACTTTGTGCATTTGTATATAGATATCTTATGCTACTGCATTTACTGGGCTTTACTCATCCTTTCTTCTAGCATTACTCTTCCTATATTGTATCTACCTTCCTTTATGGTATGAGGTTTACAGATCTGTTTGGGCATTTTTCTATTTCCTCTTTCCACTTCCCTTCTAAAGCTTAGATTCTAAGACTCTAGCTTAGATTCACAAAATTCCAGGCAAATATTTTTCCCCTGATATTTCTTATATGTACTCCATTCCTGGTCAAGAACCTACCATTCCTATATTCTAAGAAAACCAAATCCTATTCTCAGACACCATCTTTTTAGCTAGCTCTTCTCAATCTGTCTTCCAAGTCAGTTATTTTTGCTGAGAGATAATTCACATTTCTTCAATTTTTTTCAGTTTTTTGATTTTGTTTTAATGTTTCTTGATGTCTTGTGGAGTTTTTAGTTTCTATTTGGTCGATTCTAATTTTCAGAGTTATCTTCTTGGTAAGATGTTATACCTTTCATTCCAAGTTCTTATACCTTTGTTCCATTGCTCTCATTTGGTTTTTTTTAATTATTTTTTAGCTTTCTTTTTTAAATTTTGTCTTTAACTACTCCAGGAATTCTGGTTGGAATCATGTTCCAGCTGCATTTTTCTTCAAGGTCTTGCTTGTGGACGTTTTTGAGTCATTCTCTTCTTCTGAGTTTCTGTCCCTGTCACTCAATAGCTTTTTATGGTAGGTTTTTTGGTTTATTTGTTTCCTCATTCTTCTTGCCTGCTTCTTGGCATTGGACTTTATGTTAGTTCTAGGCTCTTAGTACTCCTGAGGGGAATGTCTAGCCTGAGCTTCCGTTCTTTGGCATCTTTCTGCTGCTTTCACATCTCGGGCAAGGCCTTCAGTGCTCTCAAAGTGCTATGATTCTGGGCAAAGCCTGCTCACTGTCCTTCCTCGTCTGGGCTCTGGAAGTTCCTAACCCAGGTTTGGGTCTGTTAACTTGTCCTTGGTTGGGAGTTTCAGCAGGCTGCTCCTGGACACAGCCACTATTAATCTGTTGGGAGGCTTTCCAGGTTCAGAGCAACTGAATTACATGTTCCCCCTTTGGGATTTCTGCCTTGGTTATTCCACTGTAAGCCTCCACACTAGAATGGAGGCTAAAACTGAGTCTCCACTTTGCTTCTGGAATCAGAGCAATGAAATTATTGTTTGTTTCAGGAAGTTGTTCCTTGCTCAGTGTACAGCTAGGGCCCTGCTCCCAGCCCACTCCTCTCCATCCTGTATCTGTGACCCAGAACTGGGTAGTAAATGAAACACAGAGTTGCTAGATGGCATCCTTTCCTGTACTCAGCAACAGTTCAGGGATCTCTTGGCATCTCTTTGTGCCCTGTTTTGGCCCTTTCAGTCCTAGGTGCTAGAATGTTCCATGCCACCTGCACTCCTGACCAGACCCCATCTCCAACATCCATAAATCTCTCTTTCTCCCTAAGCTTTTCTGGGCTAAAGAAATGACTCACTATGACTTTTTCCCGGCTTTCATGATTGGAATTTGGTTTGGTGCATTTTATAAATCTTTGTGAAGAAGGTTTAGTGGAAAGCCAGGCTCTACTGCCACCATCTTGACTCCTCTGGGACCACTTCTTTCTACCTTAGATTTATGACCTGGACTCAGTAGTGAGAGACAGAAATGCCAGGTAGTACTTGTTCCTGCACCTTGTGCTAGTCCAGGGATCCCTGGGAGGTCTTCCTGCCCTGGTCCTTTCTGTCCTGATGCCCAGTCTCAACTCTCTTTCAGTCCCTATGTGCTACAATGTTCCATGCTGCTGGCCAGACCCTGTCTCCTGTGTCTCTCTTTTAAACCTATGCCTCCTCAAAAGTCTGTTTTGCTTCTGACCACTGCCTCCCTTAATCCACCCTCTCTTCTATCATCCCCCTTCTTTCTCTTATTTCCTTCCTCTCTTATTTCCCTATAAGGTGAGATGGGTTTCTATATCCAACTGAGGATGTGATATTATTCCTTCTTGGAGACAATTCTGACAAGAGTAGGGTTCCCCACTCCCCATCTTCCCCACCATTATAAAAGCTCTTCCTTTTGCACTTCTTCTACGTGGAAGAATTTTCATCATTCTGCTCCTCCCTTCTCTCTTGTCCCAGTGGAGCCTTCTTTCTCATCTCTTTGTTTTATTTTATTTTTTGAAATCATCTCATCTTACTCAACTCATACCCATGCCCTCTGTCTAAGTATACTCCTTCAGATTGCCCTAATAATTATAAAGTTCTTAGGAGTTACAAGTATCATCTTCCAATGTAGGAATGTAAACAGTTTAAACTTTTTGAATCCCTTATGATTTCTCTTTCATATTTACCTTTTTATACTTCTCTTCAGTCTTGTATTTGAAAGTCAGATTTTCTATTTAGTTCTGTTTATTTCATCAGAAATGCTTGAAAGTCCTCTATCATTAAATATGCATTTTCCCCCTGAAGGATAGCACTAAGTTTTGCTAGTTAGGTTATTCTTGGTTGTAATCGTAGCCCCCTTTGCCTTCTGGAATGTAGAAGCTCCTAAATTTTGTGCTATCCTGACTGTGGCTCCACAATATTTGAATTGTTTCTTTCTGGCTTCTTGCGATATTTTCTCCTTGCCTTGGAAGCTTGGAGTTTGGTTATTCCTGGAAGTTTTCATTTTGGGATCTCTTTCAGGAAATGATTGGTGGATTCTTTCAATTTCTATTTTACCCTCTGGTTCTAGGATATCAGGATGGGTTTCCTTGATAATTTCTTGAAATTCGATGTCTAGACTCTTTTTTTGATCATGCCTTGCAGGTAGTCCAATAATTCTTAAATTATTTCTCCTTGATCTATTTTCCATGCCAGTTGTTTTTCCAATTCAATATTTCACATTTTCTTCTTTTTTTTCATTCTTTTGATTTTGTTTCATTGTTTCTTGATGTCTCTTGGAGTCATTAGCTTCCACTTGCCCAATTTTAATTTTTTAAGGAATTATTTTCTTCGGTGAGCTTTTGTACCTCTTTTTCCATTTGGTCAATTCTTCTTTTTAAGTTCTTTTCTTCAGTGGATTTTTGTGCCTCTTTTACCAAGCTCTTAACTCTCTTTTCATAATTTTCTTGCATCACTCTCATTTCTTTTCCCAGTTTTCCCTCTACCTATCTTCCTTGATTTATTAACACCTTTTTGATCTCTTTCAAGAATTATTTTGGGGGCTTGTGTCTAATTCACATTTTCCTTTGAGTTTTTGCATATGGCTGTTTTGACTTTGTTGTCTTCTTCTGAGTTTGAATCTTGATCTTCCCTGTCACCATAGTAACTCTCTATGTTCAGGTTCTTTTTTGTTGTGTTATTTGCTCATTTTTTCCATTATTTGCTAAGGGTTGTGCAGCAGGTGCATAATAGGACAGAGAGAGAGTGTCATTTGCTCATATTTGCCCATTATTTCTTGACTTTCAAAGTTGGGCTCTGCTCCTGGGGTGAAAGGGACACTATCTCAGGGTCCAGGTTTTTCATGCTGTTATTTTCAGAGCTAGTTCTGGGGGGTCTGTAAGTTATTGGTTCTTCCAGGGTGGTACATCTAAGGAGAGGTGTAGTTACTGCTCTCCTAGGCTATTCTCTAGTCTGTGAGTGACCACAAGCACTCTTCTCCACCCTGGAACTGTGACCAGGGCCCTGTTCCCCTGCAGTCTCAAGTGGTACTGTTCCTTTCTGCCTTGGACCTGAGACCAGGGCCCCTGCTCCCTTATAAGCAACCATAAGCACTCTTCTCTAGCCTGGGACTATGACCTGGAACTGTTTATGGGTAATGCACCCAATGCCAGCAATGGAGGCTGCATCCAGTGCCAGCAAAGGGTCCCCTGTAATCTTTTATTGACCAGTTATCCAACTCCCTTACCATCTGTGGGCTGAGAGCTCCCAGAGCTCCTGCTGCCACTGATGCAGTTGCCTCCAAAGCTGCTACTGGCTTGCTAGGATGCAGGCTGTACTGCACTGAATTCCAAGCCTGAACACCACCCTGGTGGGGCAGATCTTTCCCGTTGACCTCCAATCTTGGACTGGAAAATTTTTTCACCCAGACTTTCTGTTGGCTGTGTTGCTACAGAATTTGATTTGAGGCATTATTTTAAAGTTGTTTGGAGGGGAATTTGGGAGTGTTCAGGTGAGTTCCTGACTTTACTCTTCCATCTTGGCTCCACAATTTTATCTTTCTCATTTTACAAAATCTACCTTCTCTCCTTCCCACCTTCCTCATGCACATACTGAAAAAGAAAGGAAAACAAAACCCCTGTAACAAACATGCATAATCAAGCAAAACAAATTCCCACATTGCTCATGTCCAAAAAAGATATATGTTTTAATCTGCACCTCTCCCTACCTGCATACTCTCTCTACCCCCATGCACTCTGTGATCAGATGACATGAGCCTTCCTTGCACCTACCTTGTTCCTATTTTCCTTGTACAAGACATTTCACTTTCCAAATCCAGGATCTTCCTTTCTATCTCTATCTCTTGGTCTCCCTAGCTCCCTTCAAGACCCAGCTATAATCTCTATTCTACAAGAAGCCTTTCCCAATTCCCCTTAATGTTAGTGTCTTCTCTGTGTTGATTATTTCCAACTTATCCTGCATATATCTTCTTTGTACATAGATGCTTTGCAAATTGTCTCTCCTGTTAAACTGTGAATTTCCTAAGAGCAGGGACTGTTTCCCCACACCCACCCCCTTTCTTTGTATCCCCAATGCTTACCATAGTTTCTGGTATATAGCAAGCACTTCTTAAGTGCTTGCTGACTGCATGTTGAATATTGGAGAGGTAATGGGAAGATAAGCACACTAGTGCATTGTTGGAGGAGCTTGTAAATCAATATATCCATTTTGAAAAGTAATTTGGAATTATGCAAATAAAGTTACTAAAATGCCATACCCTATCCATCGATTCCACTACCAGCCATATGCCCCAAGGAGGTCATTGATAAGAAGCCCCCATATATACCATAATATTTACAGTAGCACTTTTTGTGGTAGCAAAGAATTGGAAACAAAGTGAATACCTATCAAATGGGGAATGGCTATATCAATTTTTGCACATGAATGTAATGGAATATAACTGTGGGTAAGAAATTATAAATATGATGAATACAGAGAAGCAAATAGATAGTTATATGAAAGGAAATAGAACCAATAAAACAATATATAATAACCTTAACAATGTAAATGGAAAGAACCACCACACATGAGAAGACCCCACTCCACTACTTTGCAGAGGTAGGAGGGCCATCATTATGGAACATTGTATATATTTTCAGACTTTTTTGAGATATGGATTGGTTTTCCTGATTTTTTAATCTTCCTTTTTTCTTTCTTTTTATTTAAAAAATATTATTTTTTGTATGGGTTAGTTCTCTGGGGGGGGGAGGAGCAGAGGAACTGGGAAACTTTAGTGATACAAAAACAAACGATATCAGTAAAATTAATTTTTTTAAAAAGCTCACCAAAGAGAGATTTTCAGAGCTGAGTAACTCTGTCCATCTGTGGTCTTTGCTTTTTCACTAAGAAAAATGCTTAGATTTAGAATAGTGCAAATTAATTAAAATTGTTTCTGTCAGGCTCGTGCCTAAAATGCAGAGTACAGAATTTTATTAATATGATTACTTTTGAAAGTTACTTTCTGCTGTAGTCTCTCATTAACTTAGAAGCACAATCAGATTCTCAAGACATCTCCTTAAAAGTCATAAAAATCCTGGAATGGAATTAGGTTCAAGATAATAAAATTCTTGTATGGGGTCAGTGAAGAAGAAGACAGGGAAGGGAGGAGCTGGAAATATGACCATAATAAGCTTTGAGTGCTAAGGGTTGTGCAGCAGGTGCATAATAGGACAGAGAGAGAGGCTTTAGATAATGGGTTATTTGGAGGATAGAGGAAATAGTGCCAGAGTCTCAGTTGCCTAAGAATTGGCCTGAGTAGTTCCCTCTAGGGGTATAGACATTAGATTTACAATTCATTAGAATAACCCTAAGGGAATGAGTTTGCCTCCTGCTGACTACTAAGGCAGAGGAGAAAACAGTATACTAAGAGCCAGAAGACCTGGATTTGAATGTGGGGTGACCTTGGATGAGCCACTACTGTGACTTTGAATAAACCACTTCCCCTTTCTGAGCCCACCTTTTTTCATAAGAGGTCTAGAGAAGAAGTCTATATCACTAGCTTATAATTAGGCTAAATAGTTTCTGATACTTTCCTTTATTCCTTTTTCATTTGATGTGAGTTCTTTTTCATTTTTTGATGTGAACAAGTTGGTTTTTCTCTCTCCTTTTTAGCTAATGGTTTACCTATTCCAAGAGTTGTTTTTTAAACAGTTCCTAGTTTTATCTATCAATTCAATTTTTGAAAAATGTTTTTAATCTCTTCTTTGATTTTCAGAATTTCTGTTTTGTTGTTTTATTGTTTTTATTAACAATTCACTGGAGAATAACTTAATTCTAAAGAACTGCTGCATCAGATGGCAAATGATAAAAAAAATCAAAGAAAATTATCATAATGAAACATTATACCAAAACCCAGTGGATGTAGCTAAAATAATCCTTAAGGGAAATTTTACATGATGATAATAATAATATTAACAACAAACATTTATATAATGCATATTATGTGGCAGGCACTGTGCTAAGTGCTTTAAAATTATTATGTCATTTGATCCTCACAACAACCATTCCCATTTTATAGATGAGGAGACTGAGGCAAACAAAAGCTTAGTTACTTGCCCACAGTCACACAGCTAGTAAATGTCTGAGGATGGTTTTGAACTCAGGTCTTCCTAACTCCAGGCCCAGACTTCTATCCACTGTGCCTCCTAGTAGCTATTTCTAAATGCTTCCATCAACAGAAGAAGGAAAGAATAATTAAATGAATTGGGCACACAGCTAAAAACAAAACCAAACAAAACTAGAACAACAACAAATTTAAAAACCTTCAATTAAACGACAAAACAGAAATTTTGAAAAATCAGATATTAACAAAACGTGAAGGCAAAAAAATTCTTTTCAAATGCTAAATAAAAATAAAAATTGGAACTGGTTTCTTTTTTTGTAAAAAAAAAGAAGAGGCTAATAAAAGAAACAGCTCATCTGAGTTTTTAAAAGTCAGAAAACCCAAATGTTGAATAAAAAATTTGTTAAGGGGGAATTTATAACAATTGAAAAGTAAATAAAGGAAATTATAAGAAACCATTTTCCCCAATCATATATTAATAAAGATAATAACTTAGAAGAAATTGATTAATACTTACAAAAAATGTAAAAGATTAGAAAAAGGATTATTTAAATAACCCAATATTAGCAAAATAAAAAAGATTTTTTTTTTGAATGAGCCATGATTCAACTTCCAAAGAAAAATATTTCAGGGTCAAATGGATTTACAAGTGAATTCTAGCAAACATTCAATGAACAATTAATTTCAATTAATTTTAAAAAATAGGGAAAGATCTTTCCATTTTCTCTCTAATGATACAAATATGGTCTTTGATAACTTAAACCAAAAGAGACAAAGCAGATAAAGAAAATTATAGACTGATACCCCTAATGAACATCGATACAAAATTTTAAATTATAACAGAAAGATTATGCACTCTGAAAATATTGGATTTATACCAGGAATGCAGGTTTGGTTCATTAAAAGGAAGATTACATAATTATAAGCCATATTAATAACAATAATTTATAACCACATGATTATACCATCAGATACTGAAGTCTTTTGACAAAACATAATACCATATCTGTTACAAAAACCCAAATCCCAGAATGCATGGGAATAAATGGATTTTTCCTCAACATAGTAAATATTTTCTCCCTAAAACCAAGAGCAAACATTATATGTAATGGGAAAAGTTAGAGGTCTTTACAATAAGATCAGTGGTAAAGCAAGAATTATCATCTCTTAGAAGAGGAGTGTTCCTGAGGGTGGCATTCAACTCTGATTGGTAAACAATTAATGAGAAAATGAATATTACAATGAGAGCTGAACCTATTCTAATGAACTTTGATTATGTCACAGTCTATTCAAAGAATTTATCCCCCATAGGAGCCTTAGCAGAAGGGAGTTTCACCTTAGGTTACAAATTTAATCTAGGTAAATGGAGTAGCAATACCCAGAATTAGGAGAATGTTAATCCTATCTTCTAACAGCCCTGTCCTTGAGGGATTGGACAAGGAAATTGGACCAAGGGAAAAAAAAGGCTTGAATCTCTCCAATTTTAATAATTAACTATTAATGTCAGAGAGAAATAATAATTTCTCTCAACTACTACAAAACACTCTTCACAGAAATAAAGACAGACCTAAATAATTGGAGAAATATTGATTGCTATCAGGTAGGTTATGCCAATATAATAAAAATTACGATACTACCAAATTAATTTACTTACTCAGTGCCATACCAATCAAATTACTAAAGCATTACTTTCTAGAGGTAGAAAAAAGAAATGAAATTCATCTAGCAGAACAAGAATCTGAAGAGAAAAATGGAAAAAAGTGGGAAAGAAGGTGAACCTATCAGTATCAGGTTTCAAATTATACTATCGAGTAATAATCATCAAAATGCTTTGATACTAATTGAGAAATAGAGAGTTTATCAGATACACAACATAGAGATGCCAACATACACAGTAGAAAAGTGTTTGACAAACCCAAAGCCCGAATATTGGGGTTAAAGATTAACTATTTGACAAAAACTACTGGAAAAATGAAAAAAGCTTGCTCCAATTGGAAACATGACTTAGATGTACTTGGCAACTTTATATGTAAAGTAAAGGAGCAAGAGAGAAATTTCCTTTCTGATTTGTAGGTAGGCAAAGAGTTCCTAACAAAATAAGTGATAAAGATCACGGAAGAAAAAATGTACAACTTCAATTATATAAAATCAAAGAGTTTTTGAACAAACAAGACCAATAAAGCTAAAATTAGAATGTAATCAGGTAATTGGGAAAAAAATCTTTGCAGCAAATTTATCTTAAAATGGTCCCACATCAAAACTATAAAAGGAACTGATTCAAATTTATAATAATAACAGCTATTCCCCAATAGATAGTCAAAGGATACAAACAGGCAGTTTTCAAAGGAAGAAACCTAAGCTATCAACAACTTTATATCCACGAGATTTGAAAAAGACAAAGCAATAAAATGGCAATTGTTGGAAGGGCTGTGGGAATACAGGCACACCAATGCACTGTTGGTGGAGCCCCAAATTTCTAGCCATTCTAGAAAGTAAATTGGAACTATATCTAAACTATTGCGTGTGTATGTGTGTGTGTGTGTGTGTATCTTTTGACACAACTATATCACTACTTCACATATACCCCAAAGAGATCAAACAAAGAGGAAAAGGATCCATATGTACCCCCCCGAAAAAAAACTTATCGTGGCTCTTTTTTGTTGTGGTAAAGAATTGGAAATCAAGGGGGTGTCCTAATGGCTAAACAAATTGTGGTATGTAAATGTAATGGAATAGTACCATGCCATAAAAAAATGATAAAATTGGCACTTTCACAGAAAATTGGGAAGACCTCTATGAAATGATGCAGAGTGAAGTAAACCAAACCAGGAGAACAATATATGCTGTAACAGACATTGTAAAGAAAAACAACCTTGAAAAACTTTAGAATTCTGAACAATGATAAACCATGATTCCGGAGGACCAAAGATGAAGCATACTACCCACCTGATGACAGAAAGATAATGGACTCAAATTCAGAATGAGACATACATTTTTGAACATGGCCAATGAAGAAATTTGCTTCACTTGACTATTTATATTTGTTCTGAGGGTTTTATTTTTCTTTTTTGTTGATGTTCGATTGGGGAGAGAACAGAGGTCATATTAGATAAGGATAAAATAAATATTTGTTAATTGGAAAAAAAATACCCAATTGATATTAATATCCAGTAGATCTATTTAAATGTTGAATCTTGAAATTTAAGAAAATTTAAGAAATTTGAAAAAAAAAGATTTAAGAAGAAAATTTAAGAAATTTAAGAAAAAAGTTATATTTGATACAAAGGCAAACCCTTCATTTGGAAGATTCCTACCTTCTACCCTTCAACAAAAGAAATAGATTAGGTGAAAAACATCTGAAAAGTTTTCATTTGGTGACAATATCTGTTCCTATTTCTGAAAAGGCCCATCCCGTATAACATATCTGATCATCTTATTATAAAGGACATTTGGTGCATTGGATAGAGCACAAGGCCTCAGATCAGGAAAACCTGAGTTCAAATAAGGCCTCACACAATTACTAGCTGGGGAAATCAGTTAACCTCTGTTTGCCTCAGTTTCTTCATTTATGAAATGGGAATAATTACAGTACCTCCGAGGGTTGTTGTGAAGATCAAATGAGATACTATTTGTGAAGCCCTTAGCACAGTGCCTGGCACATAGTAAGTGCTATATAAATGTTAACTATTATTACAGAAAGGCTAAAAGATCTCAAGGCAGAAAATGAAGATACTGCCTTTTATCTCCAGCAATTCAAATGCTAGAAATTCCAAAGAAGAGAGAGAAAAACAAGGTTTAGAGAGTATTAAATATAGTCTTTGAACTTTTCAATGTCAGCCCACTTTAAAACCAAGAACTTTAGCTCTTAGAATATGGACTATTTTTTTGGAGGGGGGAAGGCAGGCCAATTGGGGTTAAGTGACTTGCCCAAGGTCACAGAGCTAGTGCGTCAAGTGTCTGAGGCCTGATTTAGACTCTGGTCCTTCTGACTCCAGGGCAGGTGCTCTACTGACTGCATCACCTAGCTTCCTCATAGAATGTGAGAATTGAGACTCAGAAGCGCTAAGTACCCTGCTGGCAAATGCAATCGGTTTCTGGTGGTCATTACCCTTGGCACAGGGCTTCTCTCAGACTCTCCAGTCTAGCTGGAATCTGGACACGGACAAAAGGCTTGCCTGGATCTTCACAGGCCCACGCTGATGCATGTCTGAGGTAGATGACCGAGTCTCTGAAAGCTTTTTTACGTTTGTTTGTCTGTAGATCTCCAGTGACTTCAGTGACTTTTTTTGTCCTGCTTTTGGTTCTCTCCCATCCTCTAAACGAGTGAGATCATTCAGTGATTGAGCAATTACAGCATAGATCTTAACAAATGTGTGATAGTTGTCACTGAGTCCTAAAAAAGCCCTTAGACCTCAGAGTTTCCTTGGACACGACTAGTTAGTGCTTCTATCTATTCTGAGTCTAACCTTCTGCTTTTGTACCACCACTGGCGTATTTAGACTGTGGGACTCTGTGATGATATCGTCTTTAAGGCGGCTTCTGAGATCTTCCATAATAGATAAAAGGAATCTTCCTAGTTAATTCTCTGAATTATCAGAAGTCGGTGAGATAAATTCTGGGAGTTGTTCTTTGGGCACGTTGGACATTCCACTTGAAGTCCTAAGTCACCGTTAGGTTTGTGTCTGATAAAACAGATTTTAAGAGGCCCCAAGGTCATCATAATTCTACCTTTGAAAGAGCAGCTCCGTGCTAGCAAAGATAACTCTCTCTTCCACGGCCCCTGGAGCCATATTGTACCTTCATGTGAGGAAATTCAAGAGCGGTGTCAAATGTAGGTCTGGTACACTCTTTAACAGAAAAAAAGGACATAGTTAGAAATGAGCGCCCGTCGTGCCCGTCTGAAGAAGGAGAGCGGAGGTAAAGGCCGCTGGTTCCAGCTATCGGTCATTTTTCTTAGCATTCTAGCCACCTGAGAGCCCGCGATTAAAAAAGAAAACCACAAAACCCCACGGTCGCGCCTCTCGCTCGCCTTTTTGACTTTTACTTCTCACGGTCTTGCTTGGAAGCTTTGGTCGGAAGTAAGAGAACTGCGTATGTCACTTCCACCGGTTATTGTGGTTACGCCGCTGCTACACGTAGACCCTGCTACCTTCTTCTTCTTCACTCCTCCTAAGATCCTCCCCAGAACTCCTGCTATGAGGGAGGAGAGAAAGCCCATTTTTTAGTGGTGATTTCAAGTTAACTTCCTCTTTTCCAAGGCTGGAAAGAAAGATGACTCCCAGGGTCTTTAGAGCCGGTCCAAACCTTGCCAGAGGGCTGTGACACATTCATACAAAAAGAACTTATCTTTCCACCTGCTGACTTTCTGCCCTAAGAGTCATCATAGTTAAACATCTAAATTTTGAAGAGGTAGTGTCCTCAAGATGTTAATTGCCATCATTTGCTTCTATCCTACCGCAGTAAATGGATGGTCAGTGTGCAGGGATTGGGCCTCAATTTACTGTTTGCAGTATCCTTCTAGAACCTTGAATAGACTGGAATTAATTCCAATCAATGATGAAATTCCAGAATAATTGGCAGCTCTACTAGAGCCATCCACCTTTCATTTGGCACAAACTCCTCAAGAAACTTCTTTGATGTATCTCAAATATAGGTTCTTCACTTAGTTCACCAACTTCATGGGTTGTAAGGATATTCTCTTCAAATACTTTTCAGAGTGACCAGAATATAGTGGTTACTTGAGATCCAACTGTCCATCACAGCAGTGCATTCCACATTCTATATTTTCACCAGCATCTTTTTGTGGGGTACTATATGAATCTAGCTGGATATAGCGGACCCATAAGGACTTGATTATGAAGCCATATTTAATGCAGCTAGGTAGTGTAATGGAGAGAGTGCTAGACTTGCCTGAATTAAAATCTAACCTCAGAACCTTACTAGCTGTGTGATCCTGGGCCAGTCATTTAACTGCCTCCATCTTTCAGCTACACAATGTGAATGATAATACTTACCTATTGTCACCATCATTATTATGGTTGTTTCTGACTCTTCATGACCCTACTGGGGTTTTCTTGGCAAAGATACTGGAGTGGTTTGCCATTTCCTTCTCCAGGTCATTTTACAGATGAGGAACTGAGGCAAACAGTGACTTTTCCAGGGTCACACAGCTAGTAAGGATCTGGGGCCAGATTTGTGAGTCTTCCTGATTACAAGCCCAGTACTCTATCCACTGTGCCACCTAGCTGCCCCTAAAATGAGTTAATTTTTAGAAATTGTATATAATAGATGCTTAATAAATGCTCCTTCCTGGTTAACATCAATCCCTGGTTTCACTTCTATTTACCAAGGCTTGGTCTTTGGAATTCAGCCTCTCACATACCAACTCTACATTCCATTCTTATACGCATGGATCACTTCTCCGTCCATACAGACCAGTTGTAGGAAACAGTAGTTTTGCTTCTGATAATCATTTAACATCAATTTAATAACCTCAATAAAGGCCAGAGCCTGAACTAATCAACCAGATGAAGAGCCTGGACCTAACGCTTCTTTGTTCTCTGAGTAAACTCAGAGAATACTTCTTCCTATGTCAACAAGGCCAGATGGGACTGACTTAAAGGCATTTTTTTCCCTCGGTTTATGGCCATTAAGGATGAGACCCTTAACCTGAAACACTATCTTGAATAATGGGACTTTTTCTGTATCTCAATACATATACTATGTTATGGCATGGTAAAGAAAACACAGATATCCTGGGTCATAATTTCAATTGACACTTTGTCAACTCTCTTATTTTATTCACCACCTATTCAATTAAGAAAATACCTTTTCTCATACTATGTTTAAACATATATGGAGATCATAAATTTGAGTGAGAGACCCTGAGTTGGGATTGTTCTAAACTTAAAAAGGGTGGTTATTCTTTTATCACAGTCAGAACTTAGGTTTTGTCTCCATGTACATACATGTTCGCTAGCTTCAGCTAGCTTTAAGGGAATAAACAGTATTAATTTACGTATCACCTAGCCTGTTTGAGTATTTTAACCAAACTTTCAGGTTGACACTTCTTTGCTGGGTCTCTGCTGGTGGTGCTTTCATTATGATGATGTGATCTTACCTTCTCCCCCATATGATTTCATCTGGTGGTCTCCTCAGCTCTCTATGCTGATGATTCACAAATCTAATTATCTAGCACCAACCTCTCTGCTGATCTTCCATCTGCCTATTGGACATTTTGAACCGAAAATCCAGTAGACATCTTAAACTCCACATATCCATGAATAAACTCATAATCATTCCTTCCAAAACCTGCCAGACTTCCCTATCAATGTTATATCAGCTACTATATTTTTATACATGATTTATTTTCCTCTTTCTTTGATTTCTGTGGCAGTATATACCTAGTGGTATTATCATTGGATCTAAGGGGTATGTAGAGTTTAGTAACTTTTGGGGCATGGCTCCAAATTGCTGGTTGCCTGAATTCACAATTCCACCAACAGTTCTGTAGCATACCCATTTTTCCACAGCTCTTCCATTTGTCATTTTCCTGTTTTCCCATCTTTGCCAATCTGAAATGTGTGAGATGAAAACTCAGAGTGGCTTTAATGTGATTTCTCTATTAGTGGTTTGAAGCATTTTTTCATAGGGCTATAATGATTGAATTTAATCCTTTGAAAACTGCCTATTCATATTCCTTGACCACTTATTTAATGGGTAATGGTCTTTTAAATTTGAATCAGTTCCCTATATACCTTGAATATAGGACCTTTATTAGAGAAACACGTTGCAAAGATTTTTCCCCCTTACCTGGTTTCCCTTCTAATTTTAACTGCATTAATTTTGTTTCTGCAAAACCTTTTTATTTTTATATACTCAGGTACTTTTAATTTTTTTGTGACCCTCTGCCTCTTGATTATGAAATCTTCCCTTACGCAGAGATCTAAAAGGCAATTTCTTCCTCCTTCCTCTAATTGGTTTATATTCAAGTCACATGCCCATTTACATACAGCTTAAAGCTTTGCAAAATGTTTTACAAATATTAAATCACTTTATCCTCATAACGCTCCCGGGAGGTATTTTACCTATGAGGAAAACTAAGGCAGACAGAGGTTTAAGGGAGTTGCCCAGGGTCACCCAGCTAAGGCTCGCATCTTGGTCTCCCTGACTTCAGGTCCAGCGCTGTATCCGCTGCGCCACCTAGCAGCCTATAGAGAATGGTTTTGTGTCTTTATTTGGCATCCGGCCGCATTGCTGGTTAGTTTGAATTAATTTTTAGATTTTTTTTCTAGGGTTTTCCAAGGGTTCTGCAAGAAGCGATCGTTTTCTTTCTCTTTGTCGGTGTTCATTTCCTCAGTTACTCTTCTAGCACCGCAGTGGCAGTAATACCGTCTCCATCTCCATCTCCTAGGGTGACAAGCAAGTCCCAGGATGGGGGGGAGGGTGTAGGAGGGAGAGATACACCAATGAGAGTTCTAGGTCTAGCACCTAGAACTTGAGAGCCCCAGGCTGCAGCCCAGTTGGATGATCTCTTTTCTCCTGGGTCACAAGCTGCCCCCTTAGGCATGCCCCTCCACAGCCCCGCCTACCCCCAGGAGGTGGGGGCGGTTATCGTCACCCCGATGCCTCCAACACAAGGCGACTAAATCCCCAGGCCACATTTCGACTTCTCCCAGCAAACTGCCATTTCCCAGAAAACGGTCGGGAGAGGGGCCTCCGGCCTCCTTCGACCGCGGCTTCTTCCCGGGCTCTAGAACTAGGCCAAGGACTCGAAAGAAGGGGTGGGAACCCAGCGGTGACCGAGAGAAACCGAGGAGCGCGCTCCTCAGCCCAGAGCCACTGCGCATGCGTCATGCATCGCCGGTCCCCTACGGAAGCTGGGAGAGACGCGGCGCCGCGGAGGCCGGCAGACGCGGGCAAGATGGCGTCCACGGCTGCGAACGGGGCTAGCGGGAGCAGCGGGATGGAGGTGGACGCCGCAGGTAACGGGGCCGCCTCTGTGCATCCCTCACCCCACGGCTGCCTAGAGGAGATGCTCCGCTCCTTGGGGAGCCGCGCCCCGCCCGACATATGGAGAAAATAAAACCACCGCGCCCCCTTAAGTGGCGGGAGGCGGGGGGAGCTGGGGTAAAGAGTGGGGCAGAGTCGGGCCCGTCCCTCACTGTGTCTGTGTGTGTCTGTGTCGGCCCCCAGTGCTCCCCAGCGTCATGGCCTCCGGCGTGACCGGCAGCGTGTCCGTGGCCCTGCATCCCCTCGTCATTCTCAACATCTCCGACCACTGGATCCGCATGCGCTCGCAGGAGGGACGGCCGGTGCAGGGTGCGTGCGCCCCGGCGCCTGGGCCTCCTTGCTCCTGGGGGGGGGGGCTCCTTCACCCCCCGGGGAGCTGCTCCGTGCCCCGCTCCCGCCCCCAGCCCCACCTTCGGAGCTTCCCTTTCTGTCCGCAGCTGGAAGGCTGGGCTCGGACTTCCTGGTCTGTTGTGGGCCGTGAGCCCCGACCTTCATCCCAGCCCTCCGGGCCTCGCTTCTCTCATCTGCACGGTTAGGGCTCGGGCCCAGTCGGTCCCTTCCAGCCTGAATCCCAGAGCTCCGTGAGCCCAGGGCCTCTTACAGTGATGGACGGTGGCTCTGGATCCTTCCTCTTATCCAGCCTCCCTTCCTTCCCTAGTGATCGGGGCGTTGATTGGCAAACAGGAGGGACGGAATATCGAGGTGATGAACTCGTTCGAGCTGCTGTCCCACACGGTGGAGGAGAAGATCATCATTGACAAGGAGTATTACTACACCAAGGAGGAGCAGTGTGAGGGCAGGGGCTGCCAGGGGTGGAAGGAAGAGCTGCGCGGGAGGTTGAGGGGGAGATGGGCGGAAAAACGATCGCTGTTTTATGTAGCAATGGAAGCGTGGTTGGGATGGTGCTGGGGACCTGACGGGAAAGAATATGCCAAGAAGGTCCAGATAAGGAAGGGTGGAGTGAGAAGAAATTTTAATCAAGAATCCCCTTTCCCAGTTAAGCAGGTATTCAAGGAATTGGAGTTTCTAGGTTGGTATACCACAGGGGGTCCGCCAGATCCCTCTGACATCCACGTGCACAAGCAGGTAAGATCCCTAAGACAGCTGACAGCTGCTCGTGAGCTGGGCGGGGAAGGATGTGGGGCAGAGGTGTGATGGTATAATAGAACCCTGGAGAGTGAGTGGAAAGACCAGAGTGTGACATTCATTTGTAAGGCCTTAGACTCTTGTGAAATGCGAAGATTAGACTAAATCATCCATAAGGTGGCTTCCAGCTCTAATGTTAAATGATTCTGTGGATGGGCGTGAGGAAAGGGGAGGATATGGAAGGATTTCTAGGAAACAGTAGAAATAGCACTGGAACAGAAATGTAGGAGCCTGGTTTATATATAGCCATTGTCTAGCAAACACATACAAAACATTTTTCAAAGTTCTTGGTATTTCCTAGATCTTGACTTTTGGGTCCCAACTCTGGGTCTGTTTTCTCACCTGTAAAATTGAGGGGATTAGGCGATCTCAGATTCCTTCTAATGTTCTGTGACTCTATAGTATAGTTACTTCCCTTCCCTCCCCAGGTGTGTGAGATCATTGAGAGCCCTCTGTTCCTGAAGCTAAATCCCATGACCAAGCACACTGATGTGAGTGTTCCAGACCCCAGGTTGGGCCTGTCAGTTGAGTACATCTGTTCCTCACTGTCAGTCCTGTTTCCTCCTTTATCTGATCCATTGTCTCTCACAACAGCTGCCAGTCAGTGTTTTTGAGTCTGTCATCGACATCATCAATGGAGAGGTAACTACTTGCCCAAGGACTGTCTTTTTGCTATGGCTCATCTCCTTCCCTCTGCCTGTGCTTAGCCTCTAGTATCTATCTGCATATGATGTTCTCCTTCAGCATTCCCACCTCTTTGGTAACCTGTTCTCCAGGCAACAATGCTGTTTGCTGAACTGACCTACACACTAGCCACAGAGGAGGCTGAGCGGATCGGTGTGGATCATGTGGCTCGAATGACAGCTACAGGTAGTGGAGAGAACTCTACTGGTGAGTGGAGAGACTTGCTAAGAATTCTTTCCACTGTCTGGAGCCTGAGAGGTGGGAACTTATGACTTCTGATCCTCTCTTTCAATACAGTGGCAGAGCACCTAATAGCCCAGCATAGTGCCATCAAGATGCTGCACAGTCGGGTCAAGCTTATCTTAGAATACGTCAAGGCTTCTGAAGCAGGTAGGACAAATTTGTCCCTTAACTGTTTCTTAAGGAAATTTCCCTAAACCGGAATAGAACCTTGGGAAATAAAAAGCACTTTTCCAATAAATAAAGCCTATCAGGGAAAGGGCTGGAAATAGTAGATAAATGTCTCATACTTTTCATTCTGTATCTCCTCAGGGGAGGTTCCTTTTAATCATGAAATTCTACGTGAAGCCTATGCTCTGTGTCATTGCCTCCCTGTGCTCAGCACAGATAAGTTCAAGACAGACTTTTACGATGTGAGTCTAACCTGTGGGGTTGGGAAATGGATTCACTAGTGATAAATGCAGGGGCATGTCATTTAGCCTTTACCTGGGAGGGTAACTATAGGCTTGTCATCTGACCCTTGAGCTACAAGTTTTTGCAGGCTTTGGGAACAGTAGTGGTTGGAAGGTAACCCAGGCTTTGTCTCTCCCCTCCCTTCCAGCAATGTAATGATGTTGGGCTCATGGCCTACCTTGGCACCATCACCAAAACATGCAACACAATGAACCAGTTTGTAAATAAGTTCAACGTCCTGTATGATCGCCAGGGCATCGGCAGACGAATGCGAGGACTTTTCTTCTAGAAGGGGGCAACCTTTCCCTCACAATAAGTGAGGGCAAAGGGCTGAGATCTGCTTCACTGAGGAAAACAATTGCCCCAGAGGCAGGAAAGTGGCTTATTTCCCCTTTAGAGAAGCCCTCAAGCCTGCATAGGTTCCCTCCACCCAAATTGTTAATAAATGGGGAATAGCTCCCCTCTCATGATTCTGTCCTCTCTGTTAAAAGGAGTTAGGGTTTAGAGTCCCTTTAGGTAAGCTCTGAGGCCAGGGATACCCCTAGAAGATCTAACCTTAAGTGGTTGGGTTGTTCCCCATTCCACACCCAAAGGAAATTCTAGGCTTTTTTGCAAGTTAGAGTTCTATAAACATTTTATTAGCAATGAGAATATGTAACAAACATACATTGTGGCAGTTTTAAACTTCCCTCTGGCCTAGGCAGAGGACTTTTCTGCAGTCAAGCATTAGGCATTAGAAATTGAGAAAGTGAGGAGCTCTGGTCAAGGTCAAACAAATGTGATCCGTGTTCGGGCAGCATTAACCTGCCAGACATTGAGCTCCTCGTACTCATCCAGGGCAGCCTGGAACTGGGCAGGTGTGAAGCCTCTAGACACACATCGCTGTTCAGCCTCTGAAAAACGGATGCTTTGGCTCCCTGGGCCCACAGGGACCAGTTCCCGAACTGTGGCAAAGATCACATCTGCTGGTCGCTGGGTTCTAAGGAGATGGGTAGAGAAGGGTCAAAGGACTGGTTTGAATACCCATCTAAAGACCCATAAATAACAAGGCCTCCTCCCCCCAGGTATTCACCTTGTTGCTTGCCCCTTGTCCCCTAGCAGTGAGTCCTTAGACATCTCCATTAGTCTTATGGCCTCATTCACATCTTCTTTTTCTACAGTGTCTACCATTCGAAGTCGGGCCTAGGGAAGTGGGGGGGAGAGGGAGAGGGAAGAGAAATTTGTTGAGCAACTCACTACCTCCTAGGAGAGAGGAGCTGTTACACAAGTGGTTGTGTGTATGTGAAAAAGAGCTAGGGATACCCCTCTCCCCAGTTCAACCCCTTTCCCCTCCCCCAAGGATTTGCAGTGTTTTGCCAGCACTGTCAGACCGAGACAAGTGCAATGCCCAGGCCAGTGTTCAGCAATTGCCCAAGTCTCCGCCTCTCAACACTGGCCAGTCCAGATGTCCTGTAAAGGAGAAGAGACCTACCCCAAAACCCATTCCAACAGATGGGGAGTTTTAATCAAGTCATAAACTAGTTATCAACAACAAAGGCCTGAGTTACAAAGGAGCCAGCCTTAGCTTAGAGCATTAAGGAAGGAAAGGAAAAATGGACTGGAAGTTTGGATCCTAGGAATTCAAGGGGTATAGTGTCTCAGGGGCTCGGGAAGTGCTAGCTCAGCAGTAGGTCAGGTTATCACTACCTGCACGAACAGCACTTTGGAGCCCCCCAAGACTGATGAGGCCTAGGATCTGGGATACAGTGGCCCTAGGGCAGGGGTTCTTAACTTGAAGTCCATGAAATATACTTTAAAAAAGCCTAAGTTCAACATAATCTTTTTTTTTTTGGTAATCCTCTGTACTTTATTTTAAGAACCCCTGCTCTAAAAAACAGTGGGGAGAGAGAAGAACAGCTGGTATTTATACACATTGTGAGGGTAACTCAGACTGACCAGGAAGAATATCAGGTCCCCGCCAAGACAGTAAGTACCCACAGGACAATAGCCCTGACAGAGCCTTTGGTACAAAAGGTACAGCCCACAGGAATTAAGTTTTCAAATAAGAGATATAGGCTATGTACCAAAGCAGTAGAAAGCCGAAGAATAGCTAGCAAAGTCCGAGCAGAGGTGTAGGTGGCATCTTTACTGGCCCAGGCTTCACGCCTCATCTCCACATAGGCAGCTGTGATATAGTCAGCCAAAGACTCAGGCACTGCAGGCTGTTTTTCTCTGCACATAGCAATGTAACGCCTGTGAAAGGTTAGCAGAAAGATTGGAAAGGATGACTGTTCTATTTGCCATACATACCTAGTTATATGCTCAGCATACTAGGTGTACCTCAATAATTTGAAAACCCTAAACCTTACACAAAGTAGGGTAATACAGAGACATTTTAGACAAGTAATCTAAATTTGTAAAAATCCTGTTGAATCAACTTTATGTAAGAGGGCTGCTTGCTGTACGAAAGAGGACTGGGTCCTTACTGACCCAGGTTAAGTATAGTCCCAGAGATGTGTGTGAAATATACAACATAATGATACAGCACTTTTTACACATGCATGCACACACGTATACACACACACACTGTGGTTATACAGTTATTTCAGTTTCTGATTCTTCATGATCCAATTTGGGCTTTTCTTGGCAAAGATACTAGAATGGTTCACCATTTCCTTCTGCAGCTCATTTTACAAATGAGGAAACTGAGGCAAACAGTTAAATGACGTGCTCAGGGTCACACAGCTAGTAATAAGTGTCTGAGGCCAGCCTGGAACTCAGGAACAGGAGTCTTCCTAACTCCAGGCCCATTACTTTATCCACCGAGCCACCTAGCTCCCCATACACACATATAGAAACTGGGAAATTTAAACTATACTAGAATGTCTTGATACATATTAGTGGAAAAGCTTTCCTACCTCATAAGTTTCATATCCAGTGGCTCAAACTGTGTGGGAGGCTGCCGACTATGTTGGTGCACATAGGTGATGTGTTGGGCCAACCTTAAATAAAGAGAAGAGAAGGTATCAGTAACATCCCTGGATTCATACTCAAAACAATTTCCCACAGATTCTCCCAAAGGAAAAATGTCCCTGGAATATTTCAGCATTGTCTTTCTAGGCAGGGCTAGAAGGGTAACTTGGTGTGTTTCTTTGTGGATAAGGGTTCACTGCTAGAAGCAGGGGGATAAAGTAGCTAGCAGCTTCTTGAAGGCTAAAGTATATAAAGAGGTTGACGAGTCAGGTGTCTCCAAAGGAGAGGTGAGGAGGAATGGAGTCTGGTAATCTCACCGGAGGTCACTGTCACGGTCAGGGCGATCTTGGATGAGCCAGAGCAGGTCAAATCGGGACAGGAGAGCAGCAGGAAGCTGTACATTCTGTTCCAGGCTGCGACGAGGGTTATAGCGTCCATAAGCAGGGTTAGCAGCAGCCAGGATGGAGCATCGAGCATTAAGTGTGGTAAGGATGCCTGCTTTTGCTATAGAAATAGTTTGCTGCTCCATCACTTCATGGATTGCTGTGCGGTCAGCCTCTGCCATCTTGTCAAACTCATCAATACAGCACACACCCTGGTCAGCTAGTACCAGGGCACCTCCCTCTAAAGTCAGCTCCCCACTCACTGAATCCCGAAGCACTGCTGCAGTTAGTCCCACACCTGATGACCCTCGGCCTGTTGTATACTGGCCTGAATGTCAGGGAAAGAGAGACAAACACAAATAGATTACAAAAGAAAAAAAACAAAACCAAGAAACAAATGGGGAAAGACAAAAACATAGCTGGTGGAAAGCAAGGCAAAAAGAGGGAAGGAGAGACTTTTTGGAGAGATATAGGCTAAAAGGAGAGAAATACATCATGAACAGTAAACCAGCTTCATATATGATATTCCATGCCTGGTTTCCATGTCTTTTTACAGGTGACTACCCATGTCTGGAATGCACTCCCCAGCTAGGTAGTGAGTGCAGTGGATAGAGTACCAACCCTGGAGTCAGGAAGACAAGAGTTCAAATTGGCCTCAGACACTTACTAGGTGTGTGATCGTGGGCCAATCACTTAACCCCACTTACTGTCCCCCCCCCCCAAAGATCCCTGGTTTCAGCTCTTGCCCCTCCTATA
Source organism: Trichosurus vulpecula (assembly GCF_011100635.1). Taxonomy (NCBI): domain Eukaryota; kingdom Metazoa; phylum Chordata; class Mammalia; order Diprotodontia; family Phalangeridae; genus Trichosurus; species Trichosurus vulpecula. Next base: position 263,367,264 of record NC_050579.1, on the reverse strand, counting down.
GGAGGCCTTTCCTGATAATTCCCAGCAGCTAGTACCTCCCCCACCCCAATTACCTTCTATAGTAGGTACACACATTCTTTCCAAAGAACTGCCCTTTGCGCAAAGACAGCTTAATTTTTCTTTTAGTATCCCCAGCATCAGTAGAGTGGCTGACACACAGTAGACCTTTGATAAACACCTGTTGCTTAACTCAGGTCTCCCAGTTAAATCTCTATCTTCTCCCTTCCCTACACCTGGAACAATTCTATCCCTCATCTGCCACCATTAATTTGAAGAAACTAAAGACTCAAGCAATATCAAAATCTGCCACCATTATTTTCCCCAATTCTGCCTCTCATTTGCTCAAAGCCTACTCTAGTTATGATTTCTCAGAAAGCCACAGATGCAACATTCAGGCCTAATCATTCTTTACATCTTTAGTATCTGAGTTTAAAGAGACTCACTTCGAGGGGCCAGACGATCAATGTAAGACAGAAGCTGGGACTTGGCCACACCAGGATCCCCCATCAAGCAGATATTAATGTTTCCTGTTTTGGAAGAAAAGTGGGGGTAGAGAAGATAATAAAATGGCTATGCTCCTGATTGGAAATCATCTAATGAACTATCTTTGTCATAGGTAAAGGGTCCTCCAAAGGTCCCCCCTACTATCCCTGTTTTCAATGAGCTACACCTTCTGAATTCTCCCCGTGCCCCTAATGTTAACCCCCATTTTCTAGATCATCATAACCCAAGAGGATGTCAATCCCTATCTTCCAATTTGCCCTTTGACTGCCTCCTTAATCCCACTGAGTAGTTTTGGTTTTGGTTTTTAACATGGCTATTTCCCAATATCACATCTTTCAGTAGAACCCTCTCAGAACAAAGTATATGTAAACAAAACAGACTCAATGATCAAGTTTGACAGCATCCACCCCTGACCCTGCAGTCCACCTTGACTTTGGCCTCATTTCATAGACTCGCCTCTGATCTTCATGCCCCGAGGCGACTGATCCACCCCACCAACCAACAAGAGAAGCAGTGCCTTCTTTACATCTTCATGGCCATAAATCTCAGGAGCAATTGAGGCTGCCAGCTTTTCATAGAAATCTTCTTCTAAAGGAGGAAAATGAGGTCTTAAATGACAAGCTGCAAGTTTTCTGACTCTCCCATTCTCACTTTTCACTTCATTTCCTCACTAGCTCTCCTCACCTGCAATCTGTCTCAGCTCCTCTTTGCTCAGCTCCCCAATTCCAGCTTCATCATCTTCGCTCTTATTCATCTTCACAATCCGATGGGCTTCCAAATAAGTTTCTGACAGCAGGCCCTGAGACAGGAAGAAAATGAGACCATGGTATTAAATACAGTAGAACTACACTGTCTTTGTAATTTGGGGGGAAGGAGGGAAGATGGACTGGGTTTGCTCTTTTCATCATCTAACCTGCACCACCTGTCGGAATCCAGTACGTAGCATTGGCAGGAATATACCAGTGATACTGACGTGGTCACCTGGCTGGGCCAGCCGTGTGTTTTCTCCTTCTACCAACACTGTGATACTTCGTGGGATATTTCCCACAGGCACCTGGTCACTCTGGAGAGAAGGGAAAAGACATACAAGCTAAAGGAAAATCCAAGATGCTCTTCTCCCATTTCCCCACTTATCACATCCCTTTACCTCCTAACTCAACCAAATACAACCAGAGATAGACTTCCCCTTCAGAAAGGGGAAGGCTCTAGCTTCTCTAATAGTGCAGCTCTATCCCTTCCTTCTAGTGGTCAAGGAAAAAAATTTCTTTTAGTCCTTCCCCTCTATAAGCAAGTACAGGATCAGGTAAGATGCCCTGTCCTGTCCTGTCTTGCCTTGGCCTATTATTGTTCACATATCACTAAAACTTACATGTTCTTGCATTTTTAACTCTTGAAACTTGACGAATTTAGAACCTCGAGTCTGTAAGTAGAGCCGTCCTCCTGAGCGGTTGGTCTGACACTCCTGGCTTGGGCACATAATCAGTGGCATGAAAACAGGAGACCGAATCTGCAATAGGGAAAGGAGAAGCATAGAGACAAGGTTAGACGGGAAAATAGAAATAATACCTTTAAGCCACCTTAGCACACTTCATAAATCTACTAGGAGAGTACATTAACCTGGGCCCTTTAGGGGATAATGGGAAGCAGACAACAAAAAGATAAGAGGTGAATAAAAGAAACAAAAGGTGAACTGCTTCCTGACAAATGACAGAGCTGAAAACCACTTGAAATCTAAAGAGGGCATGGCAGACAGGGAATTACAGATGGACCAGCAGATGGACATGCTCTACAAGTCATAATGACCAAATCTGAACTAACAAAAAAAAAAAAGGTAAGTATTGTTTATTTTACAATTTCTTCATGCTCCTCTTCAATACATACTGGCTGATAGGTCTCAGCTCCACACTGGTCACAGGTGTACGTAGCCACTACCATCCTAGGTTTGACCTCAGAGACACGGGTCACAATCCCACGCACAGTAACCAACTTTCCTATTGAATCAGCCCGTACTTCTCGAATCACCCGTGGTTTGCTGCTGCTTGGGCTCCGAAAGTATAGTTCACTGAGGAGGAAAAGGTTCTAGCGTCAGCATCAGGACCTTGGACGAAGGACTCTCCCATTCCTTTCCCACAGGGACTACTCACAATCTGCACATGAGCTCTGAGGGATACTGATTCTGAGGGCTACGGGTGGCTCCAGGGTCCTGGCTTCGTTGCTCCATCATTAGCCGGTGTTCAATATACACATCCAAGACATCTTTGTTCACTACCTGAAGGAGAAAGATAAAAAGTCAAAACACTAAACTCTTATGTGACCTCTTAGAAGGCATCAATGTCTAAGCAGAAACTCTCAGTAAATGGAATGTCTCTTTTGCCCACAGCCTCCCTTGCCTCCTTCTCTTTGTACTGTGGTAGCAGCTCCTGCACGGCCTCAGTAAAGAGCTGGGTATACCGCTTCGTGTTCTCAGAAATGGAATCCACCAGCTCAGGGTCCTCCTCTGCAACGTCATCCAGGTCCACATATAGAGCTACTTGCTCCCTGTGAGCCAAACGTACCTGCAGGTGCAGGAAACAGACACCATAGTTACTGGTCAGTCACCTTCCATTTAGAGAGCCCAAAAGATAAGAATTAGTCAAGTAAAACTAGGCAATTAGAGAATGAAAGGCCAAACTAATAGACTACTTACATAGGAATCCCCTTTATAACATCTCAAAGAAGTGGTCATCCGCTCTTCACTTAGAAGATCTCCAGTGAGATCTACTCTCAGCCTGTTCCACTTTTAGCTAGCCTAACTTTTAGGAAATCTTTCCTTATACCAAGCTTCAATTTTACCTCTTGGGAACTCAAACCCATTGCTCCTAATTCTGCCCTCTAAGACCAAACAAAACAAGATTAGTCCTTTTCCGACATGATGGATCTTCAGATACCTGAAGATGCTATCTTAGGATCACAGATTTAGAACTGAATGGCCGTATGGCCATTTAATCCAATCCTTGTATTTACAGGGGAGGGGAAAACTGAGGCTCAGAGAGTTAGGTGACTTGTCCATGGTCACATATCTAGTATCAGTGGCAGGATATGAACCCAGGTTTTCTTGACTTCATGTGTAGTGCTCTGCTGCACTACCTCTCATTTCCTCCCTAAAGTATTTTTCCATAGCTTAACCATCCTGAATTCTTTTAATAAATATGTTTATGACATGACCTCAGCATCATCCTTATTATCTTTCTCTAGTCTTAAGTTTGACCTTCCTAAACTGAATACAATACTTTTAGATGTGGTGTGAGGACAGTGAACAGTAAGATTATCAATTTCTTCTGGATATTATGCTTTTCTTAATGATTGCATCAAACTTTCCAGTTTTCATTATTTATCAATCCAAAAAAAGGTGCTACTCTTCCCAACAAAATGATACCATCGGTAATTCACCAGAAACCCACTTTATTGGCTTCCTTTCTAAACAACACCTGTATTTTAGTTTTCACTTACACAGCTGCCAAGATTTTTCTTCTCATCAATCCTGAGCACCATGAACCCTACACTCATCTAGAGATAGAGGAGTTGAGGACAATAGACTGGGTGATGCCGTGCTGTACTGACCCATATTGAGCTTTCAGGTCACTAAAACCTCCTCTACCTCCATCTTTTTGATGTGAATGTCTACCCATCCTAACCTCTTAATAAATGCTTGCTGATTGACATCCAAAAGCATTTTATTAGATTTGGCCCACTAGTTTACCCAGTTGATATTTTTTTTTAATCTTAATTCTATAACTAAATATCCTATCATTCTCACCTTTGTGTCACCTGAAAGATTTGGTGAGCATGCTCTGTGTGTCTTCATCCAAATTACTAATAAAAATACTGAACAACACAGAGGCAAAGACAGATTCCTGGGGCACTTCACTAGAGATCTCCCCAGATGAAAGGAACCCATAGATCATATGTTTAGGTGACTGAACAGGTTCCAAATCTACCTAAATACAGTAGGTAAGGCCTTTTATTCATAGGATAAAGGGTTCTGTTGAAACATTGCTGAAATCTAGGTCAGCTATTCTTAAGGCACCCCTCTCTTCTAACCTGGTAACCCTGTCTATAAAAGACCCTTCGAGAGCACCACTTCCCTTTGTAAATGTTTACAAAACATCCCTTAAATCTTAGACACCTCTGCAAGAAATTAAAATTTCACTCCTCATGTGCCTACTCAATGGAGACTTTGAACCTTCACTGTGTAATACGGCATTAACTTTGAATTCTCACTGTTATGACTTGGGTTTTCAAAAAAAAAAATCACCAAAAATATACATAATAAGCTAAGTGCCACAGGAAATATGCTTTTCTGACCTTAATGTAGTTTTTGAAAGTAATCTTCATTTTCATATGTCTTCCCACTTCACACTCATGTGATTTATCCTAGTGGCTCCCTGCCTTGCATAATCAGTCCATCATTATCCCAACAGAGCCCAAACTCTGGAGAACTACCATGACCCACGGCCCCCAGTAAGTCATGCTTCTGCAGTCCAGTTACTCCTAGGAAAGCATATAGAATGAACCATCTCTCAATTCTCATCCCTGATCTGTGCACCTGTCCTGATTTTCCCTTTGATCACCCATCCCTGAACTCACCAGTTGGTCCCCATACTTGAATTGTTTCTTGCCAAACTCATCATCCTGGTAAAACTCTTGTAGAAACCTCTTAGCTTTCTCTGTTAGCAAAAAGACAGAAAATTATTTTTTCCTTCTTAGTCCTCCCTATGGAACCCCTTGGTACTATTCTTGATCTAAACAAACTGACCAGAAGTTGTCATCACAGATCTAATTCTGAAAGAATTAAGGAAGAAAGATTACCAGGTGGTATATCCCCTCAGGTTGGGTCACTATCATTTATCCCCAAGGGTACCACTGAAACTCATCTATCCAAGACTGGGCTTTTCTTTGCTTTTTGCTGCAGTCATATTCTCCTTACTCGATTTCTTCCAAATCTCCAAGACTCCCACAAGTCTCCCAGTCTTCAGCTTCCCACTCCTAACGAAACTTTTATTCTGCTTCCTCCAATCCTCAAAAGATTCTTTTCAGTGCGAAAAAAACCGTCCATCACTCCTGCCTTACCTTTTACACTGAGTCCCTACTGGTACCAACAGTTTCCATTCTTTGTAAACAAAGAAGCACATGGCGCCAACCACAACCACACCCCCCTCCACTGACCCTCTGGACCTCAGATCACTCTGCCCAGGGGAGTGTCCAAGATCCCGGGCAGACTGGACACTACCCTGAGTCCTCAACAACCTCCTATCCATAAGTTCTTCAGGCTGCTGCCCCAACTTAGGGCCCTCCCTCAACTTCTCTGGACCTCATCGGGGCTCGCCCCGCGGAAGGAGATTATTTACATAGTAGTACTTTCGAACACAAGCACCGCACTTCCGCCCGCAAACGTCACTTCCGTCTAGGCGGCCAGATCCTTAACCAATGCTAGGGGCTCTTGCGTGTCCCGGGTTTTGAGCTCAAGGAAGGACTCCGTAGTCACAGAGTCGGATGGCAGGATGCGCAGCTGCTCCGAGAACAGAGCCTGACGCTAAGGCCTCCGCAGAGGGGGGAGGGATAGTTTCCGCCCCTGCCCTGCCCTCCAAAACCCTTCCCCAGCGTCCCGGGCCCCTCTATCGCTCCCGTCCCCAAAGTCCTTCCTTTTCCTTTGAGTTGGCCGTGCCCCTCCCGAGTCCCCCCAGAATCACCCCCTCCGGCACTTAAGTACCCCCTGCTTGCGCCCCCCAAGTCCTACGTCTCCCTTCTCATCATGTTAAGTTGATTCTACGCCCCTGAATCGCCTTCCCCGCCTCGTAGCCCAGCCCCTACCCCACTTCTCTCAGCTTCTAGCACCCTAGGCTCCCGCCGTGGGTTCTTGCTGCGCCCCCTTCGACCCCTCACCTTTTTCGGCCGCGTAGTCCTTAGGAGCCATAGCTGCCGGACGGAGGGGGTGGGGGTGGTGGCGTCCTGAGCAGGAGTAGCGGCCCCGCGGCGGAAAGCTGTTGCTGGGATCTTGAGAGGGGAAAAGAGAAGAACCGGCGCGCAACAAACTCGGGGGAGCAACCGAAATTGGCGCGAAACGTCCCTGACCACGTGACCGACGCTCCTCGTTAGAGCCAATAGGGAAAGGAGTGTTTGCCGCCGCCGCCGAAGTTCCCGCCCCCGAGGGTGCGGCTCGGCCCAAGGCTCCGCCCCAAGGGGGGAACTGTGGGCGTCACCCGCTCCCACTTCTTCCTCCGCTAGTCCGCCAAACTTCAGCCAATCAGGGGCCAAGTCGGGACTAGAGAGGCTGGGCTTACTGAGGAGGAAGCTGTGTGCTGTTGGGTCTGCCTCTCCTCCGGCCCGGCCGATCCTGTGCTTGTTTTCTCCCAGAGGGGTCATGATCTCCCAGCTCTTCATTCTGTCCTCCAAGGGGGACCCTCTCATCTACAAGGACTGTATCCTCCCACCCTTGGGCCGGGGCGGATAGGGGTGGAGGCGGGTGTCAAGGAACCCAGAGGAGTGGGGAAGGCGGCCGGGAGAGGGCCGGAGGGCTGTGGGCGGCCGGCTCAGAGTGGGGGCGAGACACCGGTTGGCGGCGTAGCGTGGGCGCCCCTTAACCCGGTTCTCTCAGTCCGTGGAGACTGCGGAGGCAGCGATGTAGCCGAGATCTTCTACAGGAAGGTTACGGAGCTGCCAGGGGACCAGCCTCCCGTGGTGATGGTAACGACCCTTCGGGGCACGGGCTGGAATCTGGGGCAAGGAAGGGGTGCTGCTGTAGTGCCTTCCATGGTCGGTCACACCGGGCTTTCCAGGAGATGGGGTGTGGTTTCCCGAAGCTTTCTCTTATCCCTAGAACATCCTTCCAAGACCCCCGTTCCCATGGTTTTGACCTGTATGCTTTGTAATTATTTGTATTCATTCCTCCACGCACCGCTCCCCAACCTCGAACTATCACCCATCCGCCCCAGCATCACAAAGGCTACCACTTTGTCCACATCCGATACTTCAGCCTCTACCTGGTGGTCACCACCTCAGGGGGTGTTTCGCCGTTCATCCTCCTGGAGCTGTTATCAAGGTGAGGAGGGTGGTAGAGAAAGGGAATGGGGAATTTGAGTCAGGAGACTCAGTATGTCCTCTCTTCCCCAGGCTGGCCACCCTCCTAAGTGATTACTGTGGCTCCGTCAGTGAGAAGACTCTCTCCCTTAATGTAGCGCTTGTTTATGAACTCTTGGACGAAGTGCTGGTAAGAAGCAGAGGCTAAGGTCCAGAGATTTCTCCCCTCCACAGAAGATCTAGGTCCCTTCCCTTCCATCTCTACACGCCTCTAACTCAGGCATGCAAAAACATACCCCTTCCATTACAGGACTATGGCTACATCCAGACCACTTCTACGGAGATGCTGAGGAACTTCATTCAAACCGAGGCTGTGGTCAGCAAGCCCTTCAACCTCTTTGAGCTCAGCAGTGTTGGTCTGGTTAGTGAAGGAACGGGATGAGTAGGTTTGGGGAGATAAATTGCCGTAGGATTAGCTAGAGAACTGACAACTTGTGAATTTTTTACAGTTTGGGGCTGAAACCCAGCAGAGCAAAGTGGTCCCAAGCAGCGCAGCCAGCCGTCCAGTCCTAACTGGCCGCTCTGACCAGGTGAGGAAGGATATCTGTGTTATCAAACATCTATGCATCCAACTTCCCCATGTCTTCTCTATTCCAGCTGTTCAGTCTCCCAGATTCTTATAATAATCCCCTATTTCCTGGGACCCAGATATCCTTTCTCCCAGTCTCTTCTACCTCTAATCCCTGAGAATGAGGCATCTGTCTACTCCAGATCCCTTTTCTTTTCCAGAGTCACAAGAACGATGTTTTCCTGGATGTAATAGAAAGGCTCTCGGTGCTTATTGGATCCAATGTAAGTTTTGAGCCCTGAAACCCAATTCACCTAAAAAAATTTTGTACCTATTAGATACCGATTCAGAGACAATATGGTATAGTGGATAGATAACTGGTCTTAAAGCCAGGAAGACCTGCCTTCTGATTCAAACTGGCTGTGTTACCCTGGACAAGTCATTTAACCTCTTGGTACCTCAGACAGTTCTCTAAAACTACAATTTGAGGGATAGTTGCTTAATAGCATTGGAATCAATCAGCAAGGTTTTATTAAACACTTACAGTGCTGACCACTGGAGGAAGGAGTTTGCTCACTAGGAGTTCCCTACACTAAATAAATCACAGAACTGGACCAAAAAATAAAAACAACTTTGGATGAAGTACTCAGAAGAAATGAAATGAAGACCATCCAATTCCAACCCTGGAATAGGAGCACATCAGAAAGGTATAGGGAAGCTAGGGTTATAAATACCCTGGGACATTACACCCAGTGGTGGTACATGGGCCCTAGATAAAAGGCTCCTCCCGTATACTTCCCCTCAAGTTGATTATGAGGGAGTGAGGAAGTGACCAAGCAACATTACAAGAATTCAGAATCGTCAAGGTGGAAGAAACATCAAGAGTCTATCAGGTTCAACCCATACCTGTACAAGAATCGCTTCTATGTTTTCCATGACACTGGCTTATCCAGCCTTCACTTGAATATCACTAACATCATGAACTACCTCCTTTCTAAGGAGCCTGTCCCATTTTGGGATAGTTCTGTTACTTCATTCATTCATTCAGCGTGAAGTGCTTACTATGTGTGAGGTACTGCCAGGTGCTAGATATACAAAGACAAAATGAAAAACAATTTCTGCCCTCAGCTCAGAGCACTAAGTAGGTGGATCAGGAAAGACTTCCTATAGGAGGTAGCACTTGAATTGAATCTCGAAGAAAAATAAGGATGCTAAGAGAGTAGTGAGGAAGCAGCATGTTTCAGGCCTGGAGGGCAGTGAGCACAAGTGCTTGCAGGTGGGAAGTGGAATTCAGTGAGTCTGGGGTATAGTTAATTGGGCTGATTTAACTGGAGGCAAGCATGGGACAGGGGAAAGTACACTGACTCTGGAAGCAGAGAACCTGGGTTTTACACTCTCCCTTGACACTGTGTGAACTTCACCAGAGTCAGTCACTTCACCTCCGTAAACCTCAGTTTCCTTCTCTGTAAGATAAGGAGGTCGAATTAGCTGTCCTCTATGGACCCGTCCTGCTCTAGATCCTTTAAGCCTATATCTGGAGAATACGTGAAAGGAAGAATACCTGTAAAATGTTTTATCTTTGTAATGAATTATATCTGCCTTTCTACAAATTCCATCTTTTGCCCTCTGGTGCCAAGCAAAAAAAGCCCAATTCTCCTTCTACACAACAGCCCTTCAGATACTGGAAAAAGTGATCATGTTCCCCCTAAAATCTTTTCATCTTCAAATTAAGCCTCCCCATTTCTCTTAGCTGATCCTTGTATGTCATGGTTTCTAGTTCCCTCACCACCCTGTTGCCTTCTGGATAATCTCCAGCTTGTCAGTGTCACCAAGTACTTCAACTATGATCTAATCAGGGCATAGTTCAGTGGGACTCATGCTAACCTGCCAAGATCGTCTTTGATCTTAACTTTGTCATCCGACATTAATTGAATGGATTTGATAAGTATCTGTTCCTTCATCCAAGCTGTAAAAATTGTAAATGGCATAGAGCCAAGGATAAATCCCTGGAGCATTTTGTTGGATATCTCCCTCCAAGAGGGCATCATGATTCTCCTTTGAAAGACTGGTAAGTCTTTCAACCATTTATAACTCTACCAACTATTATCTAATCCATATTTTTATATCTCATTCATAAAGATAGCGTGAGAGACTTTACTGAAATCTAGGTGTACTGTGTTGACAGCATTCTTCTGAAGTAAGGAAGTAGAGATTTGTCTTGTATGACCTGTGTTAAGCTATATTGGTTATTTGTGATGAAAGCTTTCCTTCTGGTGATGGTAGTTGTCCTTCATTCTCAGAGAGGACCCAAATGACATCACTATGCTAGAGTCCAGTTTCAGTGTGTCTGACTGTAGCTGATCAGACCAATCCAAGCTTGGAATACCCTACCACAGGTCGAGCACAGATAGTCAGTGTGAACTTTTGGGGGTGGATACTTAAAAATTTCATATCCTGCATTTTCTTTGAGCTGTTTCAATTCTGCTTTGCTTATAGAGCATAGCACCTTCTCTGATCTGGGCACACCATGCTGGGTGGTCCTGTGCCAGTGACTTCCGTGTCACACAATCAATTCCAAAGTTCTTAAGAGAGACCTTGAGAGTGTCCTTGTATCGCTTCTTCTAATGACTATCCTCCTTCTATACATCCATAAACTGTCCCTTTAATGCTGTATTCCAAGAGTTTTGCCAAAGTCAAACAAAGTTCACTTGGCTTTAACAGTTTGCAGAACCCTCCTCCTCCTCCCTCTCCTCTTCATCTTCAAGGACAGTTCTTTCCAGTTCTGCAGTGTTCTCCATTCTTTTATGGTTTAGTAAAAAGTACTAGACTTAGATTCAAGAGAGAGAGAGAGACCCAATATTAGGTGTGTGACCTGGAGCAAATCATTTAAAATCTTAGCACCTGTTTCCTCTTTAAAATGGGGGAAACACTGATGGTACCAACCTCATAGCAATGGGTTATTTTGTTTATTCATCTGTGATTTTATCCCAGTAGGAAGCTGAGGAAACTTTCCCGTCTACAGCAATTTATCTCCCCCATGAGAAAAAACTTGGGATCACTAGAGAGTCTACTGCCCCCATGAAGCTGTACCATCCACCTTACTCAGTGCCAGCAAAGGCTTAGGCCCATATTACTCCTTGGTACAAATGGTTCCTTGCTGTTCTGTCTCTTCCCACCTGTACTTCTTGCTGCATTGCTTTCATCAGGGTTCCATTTCTGCCCTTTCTCTCCCTTCTGACAAACCACGTAGCGCTAGCTTCTCAATGCAGATGGTCTCAGAGCAGCCCAGTGTGTCCGTCTCTCCCTTTAGGGACCACGCATCCCCTATCCCCTTGGGAGTCTTCAGTGAATCAAAGTGGAGAAACGTAACAGCATGTCTAGTATGTCTGGTATCTTTTGTTTCCCGTGATTGACTGGATATATCTACTGTTATTTTTCCAGTGTCTTAGCTATTACTTTCTGTTTTCTAGCTTAAAGCACTCTCAGATGTGCAAGACTGTATAAATATATATATTTAGTAGCCCTTGTCCTTCATTAGGATACCCTTATTTTTATTTTAAGCCATAGTTCAGAAATCCAAAGCCATCTTTTTAACCCAACTGTTTAGCCACTTCCCAGATTTCCCTCTCTTCTGAAATTCTTGCCTTGAGTCTTCAGTAGTAATTAAAAAAATACTTGTACCCCCTAAAATCTTCAGTTTGTTACCCAGAACTTCATTAATTCTAGGTGTGCTTTCTAGATTCTTTCTGGTGGCATCATTTATTCCTCATTTGAATCGCTGGGAGTGAGTAGTGGTAAGGTTTGGTAAGTCTTGAGAAGCTCAGTCATTTCCCAATTAAGTGCCCTAAGGAAAGGGTATAAATCTCTATTTTTAATGTCAGGTGGCACCTCTCTTATGTCCAAAAAGTTTCAGTGCAGCTTTAAGCTGTAACAGCCCTCTATCATTAGCTGCTTTTGTATGGACCCTTCAAGAGTCACCCTATTCGTCTCTTCCTCAAATGCCCACTGGATAGTGCAGCCTGTGAATCTGTGCTTACACTACTTCAAACACAACAAGCATTTATTAAATGCCTACTCTGTGCTAGGCTTTAGGGATACAAAAACAAAAATGAAATAAGACACTTAAAGAATTTACATCTTATTACAGGAGACTGTATAAATGTATCTGTGTATACATATATATGACATGTACACACATATGTAGTGTGGGTGTTACATGTGCGCGCACACACAAAGCATATATAAGACAATTTCTAAGAGGGGTCACTAGCAACTGAAGAGATCTAGAAAGGCTTCATATTGGAAGTAGTTCTTGAACTGAGATTTGAAGAAAGCTAGCACTTCTAAGGAAGTACAGGGATCTAGCATGGAGGTGGGAGATTGGTGCTATGTGTGCAGGATAGCAAATAACCCAGTTTAGTTGTACCATAAAGTGCATGAAGGAGAAAAATGTCTAATAAGCCTCAAAAGTTAGGTTGGAACCAGACAATGAACAGGCCTTAAAGGCCAAACAGAAAAGCTTGTATGTAATTCCAAACTGGAGTAGGAGTGACTTGGTCAGAACTGTATTTTAGGAATTTCACTTTGTGAGATTTGTATGGGAAGGTTATTGGGGTGGGAATTTAAAGCAGGAAGAATGTTAAGACATATCTGAATGGGGTGGGAATTTAAAGCAGGAAGAATGTTAAGACATAGTCTGAATTAGGGTAGTTGTGGTATGAGTAGAGAAAAGGAGAACAGCAAGAGATGCTGCGGAGGCAGGGACTTAACTATCCCTGGGGAAAGCTTCATACCTGTTAACTCCGTGTTCACCAGCTCTTCTGTTACTCCACAGTATCACCTTCTACATTTCAACCATGGGATGCAGATCAAGATTCCTTCTTAAACCCTGAAGCCCTTCCATTTTTTCAAGAAACTTCTCATTTTCCTTAATAATCTAGGATTTAAGGCTTTCCTTCAGCTCTTTTACCCTCTCTTCTTAGAAGTCAAATCTGCATTTGCACATACCTGTTATAGCAGAAAGGCAAATATAGAGTACATTATGTACAAGTCACTGCAAAATTTTGTTTTCCTCCCTAAATTCTGGAACTTAATCTTTGTTCTCTATAGTTTTTATGGCCAATTCCTATGGCTACCCTTGCCTGTTTGCCTAGTGTGAGTGTCCTGTTTGGTAATATCCACTGTTGCTCCAGTTTCCAGAGCACCTCTGCACTTTCATCTTCTCAGGATGACATCTGGGTGTTGAATCAACAGATGGAAATCTATGCCCTGCCACTGAACTGACTGGCTGATATGCCACCCAATCATACTGATGGAGAGGGGAATAAGGCCCTTCATTTTTATGTGTTCTGCATTTCCGTTATCCATTAGTGGTATAAAATTCCTGCCTAGGACTCAGGAGAAAATAGTTCTGTAGCCAAGGACAAGAGGACGATTGTGGATATTTTAATTTTTCATCTTCCTTTCCCTTAAACAATTAGGGCTCCCTGCTGAAGGTGGATGTCCAAGGTGAAATCCGACTCAAGAGCTTTCTTCCCAGCTGCTCTGGTGAGAAGTATAGGGGCTAAGTTTCCTGGGACTTAAATGGGGATGTGGAGAACAAGGAGTAAAGCATGTTGGAGGACCCAGATACTTGAGACTTGGGGGGCAGTAAGCTGGAGTCTTAGGATGTAGTCATTACTAACATGCCTTTCTTTGACAGAAATGAGAATTGGCTTGACTGAGGAATTCTGTGTGGGCAAATCAGAATTGAGAGGTGAGGCACTAAGGATCTTCCCTACCCCATGTACACTTGGACCAGTAATACAGATATAATAGGGGACGTGTTGGACTTTCTTCATTAGCATTTGGGCTGAGCAGGGGTTTTGACTCAGTTGAAGATAGACCACCCTCCCCCACCCACCCCCATCCCCCAAGTATGGAAAGCACAGGCATAGTAGAGGACTCTTTTCTTTCAGTGTAAGGTATTGGTTAGGCATGGCATTTATTATCAAAGGTGGGGGGGTTTCTCTCTTCTTTCAGGGTATGGGCCAGGGGTACGGGTTGACGAAGTTTCATTTCATGGCTCTGTTCGACTGGATGAGTTTGAATCCCATCGAATCCTTAGGCTGCAGCCATCTCAAGGCGAGGTCAGACTGACGTGGACCAGTGCTCCACAATAAGGAAGCGTGGGAGGTTTGAGGGGAGACGAGAAGGGCCCAGGCTGATATTGTTTCCGTGTTTACAGTTGACCATAATGCGGTATCAACTCTCCGATGATCTTCCTTCCCCACTCCCCTTCCGGCTCTTTCCCTCTGTGCAGTGGGACCATGGTTCAGGCAGGTAAGATACTGATGCTGTTTCAGAACTACATAGCTTTCTCCCCATTCAAGATCCAAAGCTCACCCTGAATACAAAGAGATAAGGGGAAAGGATGACACTTCTGTCTTTATTCCTTACCCAAGGCTACAGGTTTATCTGAAGCTCCGGTGTGACCTACCCCCAAAAAGGTGAGAACTAGAGATAGCAAAGTAGTGCTAGCTTTGAGGTAGTGGACAGGCTGCAACCTCAAAACTGGCCTTTCCCCTCACATCCTTCCAGTTGTCCTCTTTCAGTTAAATTCAGTTTCAGTCCATAGGGTGGGAGCAACCTGGGCCAATACAGTGCAGTGGGGCATAAGTAAAGAGGGATGGGGAATGAGGAATGGGACTAACAGGGCTTTGTTCGTTTATGATTACTCCAGCCAAGCTCTCCATGTCAAGCTCCACCTCCCTCTTCCCCGAGGAGTGGCCAGGTCAGTTGTGGGGAATAGGAAAGACTGATACCCTATCAAACTCCTCTGGGAACTTAGTTTGGGATAGAGGGTGAAACTGGATAGTGGGAATGGGTTATTCAGTAATGAAGCCTGCCCTTAGTGGCAGCAAGGTCTTATCTACCCTTTCATATCTCTTTAACTCCTAGTTTATCTCAGGACTTGAGCAGCCCAGAGCAGAAAGCAGAGTTGGGTGAGGGAGTGCTTCAGTGGGACCTTCCTCGAGTACAGGGTGGTTCCCAGCTCTGTGGCCTCTTCCAGGTATTGACCACCACTCTTCTCCTGACTTCCATAAGCCAATTCCTAGTTCCTTTGATCCCTTCAGTGTGTAACCTCTGTCCCCTCCCATAAACCTCACCTCTACCCATGCTTTCTTCTTCCCAGATGGATGTCCCTGGACTTCCTGACCCCCCAAGCCCAGCCCCTCCTCTGGGCTTAGGTCCTGCAAGCCTCTCATTCGAGCTGCCTCGGTACACTTGCTCAGGGCTCCAGGTTCGGTTTCTTCGGCTCACAGCCCCTGGAACTCCTGGCAACACTTCCCCACATACGTGGGTGAGACACCTAAGCCACAGTGATACTTATGTCATCCGGATCTGAGACCCAAAGTGGGAGCGCTATGTCAACCTGCCTCTGAAAAGGAAGAATGATGGAGTATTCCTACCACCATCGTTACCACTGAAGGGTTGGAAACTTCCAGCAGAGACAGACCTGGACACATAGGTCCTGGCAGGGTAATAAGAATCTGGCTCTAGTCCTCTCTCTTGACTTAAAAAGAACTCAGGTAGATCTGTGATTACAAACTGAACTGTTTTATTTTGGGGAGGGGTCTGTACAGTGGGACATATCTGAAGACAGCTGATGGGGAGAGGCAACTACTCCTTACCCCAAACCAAAATGTAATAACATTAATGAGAATTTGTATTTGAATGTGAGAATACTATTTTGTAGGAGCCTTTGTATGAAGCCTTCAGGGGGTAGGCTGAGGAGAGCTGGAACTAGAGGGATGTGAACCATTGGCCTTAGGGGTACCAGGAGCTGGAGGGGGGCTATCCCCAACATCCTGTTTTCCTCCAGAAAGGGAGCCACCCCCAAGGGGAGAAGGGGAAGACGACGGAGGAGGAGCTGGAGAAGCATGGGAAGTTGGCCCTCCCTTGCCTTCCCCAGATGGTGGAAGAGATACAACAATGTATTTCTGGACACTGCCCGCCCCTGAGGGAGCTTGGCTAGGAGGGGCTGCTGTTGCAGTGGAGACTAACTTCACAATAGGCTGGACACTGGGGACTGTGGTGGTGACTGGAGAGGTAGTGGTAGAGCCAGAGCCAGGGGCTGCTGTGCTAAGCGACAGGACCTAGAGAAGAACAGATGGAACTGAGTTAACACTGCATCTTCCAAGACCTGACAACTCCCCATTTTTCCATTCTACCCTCTCCACTTAGTCCTTTTTTGTTCTCATAAAAGACAGTAACTTGAGAAAATCCGTGCTACTAAACCAGGCTGACCAATCCAGCACAGCCTTCACCTTTCACCTCCTTCCTATGAAGATGTTTTTTCTTAAAATAAACACCCACAAACCTCTAAAGCCCAATGAGAGAATAGGAAAACCACATGGATCCAATTACACAGCAATCAATACCATGCCACAATAACCCCAGGTAAGCTATTTCAAAAGCCTGAAACGCTTCCAGGTAGAATAACCTCATACTGGAGCAGACCAATCTGCACAAAGCAGGAACCTCAAAGAATAGTGTAGGAAACTATAGTCTTTCAGCTATTTTTCTAGTCTGCCAATGATCTCGCTCATGGCTAGGTAGTATATCCCTAGCCAGTCCCACCAGCCCTCTCCCCAAATACCTGCTGGGAAGATGAGGCACCAGAGGAAGACGACATGACTATGAATTTGGTTGGAGGTGGGGAAGGCTGGGGGGGTGCCGCAGCCCTTGCGGACACCAGTGTCTGAACAGGTAATGCAATGGAGCCAGGAACCTTCAGCAGCCCGGTGGTTCGAGGGCCCGACTGGGGGGCCTGGGAGAGTGTCAGTGTAGGCCGGGGCTGCAAGGAAGGAAAAGACGGCACCTGTTACCTAAAGCACCAAGAGAGGAAAGCTAGTGAGAGTGACAGGCCCTTCTCAAGAGCTTTTTTTCTTCCAACTCTGTCCTTTAGTTACTGACCTGTGTGATGGTCAGTGTGGTCCTATTAACCTGCTGGGCTTGCAGGGCAGCCTGGGCCCGGGCCTTGACCACATGAGAGCAAAGAAGAGGTCCCAGGGAACCAAAGTCTGTCCGAAAAGCATCCTGATTATCTGGTGGTGGCCGTAGCTTTGCCAGCACTGGGGCACAATGTTTCTGTGAAGGTAGAAGGGTAAGTAGGCTGTGTGATCATGTATAGTTGAAAAGCAAGGAACAGGTGGGAAACCTATAAATGTAAAAAGTGTAAAAGGCTAATCATGCTACAGGACAATAGGAGTTCTCAAGCTGTGATTCACAGGCTCCTCTAGCTCAGGGATTCTTAACTGGGGTCTGTGAACTTGTTTTTAAAAATATTTTGATAGTTATGTTTCAATATAATTGGCATCCTTTATAATCTATGCACTTTTGTACATTTTAAAATACTGTTTTGGGAAGTCCACAGTCTTCACCAGACTGCCAAGGGACCATGACACAAAAAAGGCACAAAAAAAAGTGAAGTATCTCTGCTCTAACTGCTTATCTTACCAATTTCTTGCCTGTGAAAATACCTATAGACAATCCCCAATTTACAAATGGGTCATATTCTAAAAGTTCATATTTTAAAAGTCAGTTAGGCCATCTCTGGTTTGAGTTGGTCTTTATACTTATATTTATACTTCTGTTTTCTAACAACCTATATTTGAGTGTTTAACATATATGTTAGTGCACGAATTAATGATCTGTTGAAGACATTCCTTGGTGTCTCCACTAAAGTCTTGTAAAAGTCACAGCATGGAAGTGGCCGTGGTTTTGCTAATGTTAATACCAATGGAATCTAAGTTCTGGCAGATTTTATATCAGTTGGAAAGGCTATTTATTTTTAGTACAGGCCAGGCCATGTACTATGTTTGTTTTGCCTGAGGAGGAAATTTTGCCCTTTCAAAACAGACCAAATCATTTTGACCACCCCACAGTTTTGGGGATAACAGGCAGTTTGTTCTAAGAGAAATAGCTAAATCAGGGTGCCTTAGGTTCAGCTCTAATTAAATGTGTTACAGGTAGGATCAAAAGTACTTTACAAAGTGAACCATAAGAAAGGAAGGGGGGAGAGTGAGCGAGCGAGCGCATCTGTGTTTCAAAGACGTGGTAAGGAAAGAAGGCTCATCTGCTAACCAAAAGGAGGCTCTGCACGTGGTCAGCTCCAATCCGGTCAATGTTGCTCAGCACGGGGCCGTCTAGGACACTTCGAATCCGCTCACCCTCCTGCTGAAGCCTTGGCAGAATCAGTGTTTTAATAACCTAGTGAAATGAGGAACAGCACCAGGTCGCTCTTATGCTTCTCCCGTACCTCAGAACCACGTGCCCCCTTCACCCTTTCCATCCACCCCCAATGTTCCCCTTCCTCAGAGAGCACTCTTTTCCTTTTCCCTTTTCTCCCCGAGTAGCTTACGTCATGTCCAAGTTCTGCCAGGCCAGCGATAGAGCCATAGCGGGTAGTCCAGGGAGTCTTCTCATCCACCCAGCTCTGCAAAGGAAAGGTTATTAAGATAACAGTGAGGAAGGTGAGTAATGGAAGACAGAAACAGGATCCCAGTTTAAGGCTAAGGAGATGTTCTGGCTGTAGAGGTGAACTGAAATGTTCTCTCACACAACACGCACACACACCTTGGTGAAGGTCTTTGTGATCCGGGACTGGATGTTGTTGGTAGTTGTACTGAAATGTTTGCAGATCTGAGCTACGAGGCGAGCTGCAAAATCCCTGAGTGCCCAGTGATTATCTACATCTGGTCGAAGACACAGCTGTCGGCTCACAATACAAGTCATCACAGCAGGAATCAACTCATGTACCTGGGTGGAAGAGCCAACCTCTGTGTACTGGGATCACTGAGTGGCAAGGGCAAGAATTACTAAGAAGCAGGAGTGGGGGGGGGGGAAGCAATGTTGAGATTAAGAACCTACTCACATATTTCTCTAGGTACAGTGTTGGATTATCCATCAGAGCCTTCACCATTCGCATCAGGTAGATAAGTAGGGCCAAATTATTCTGAACAACATTCACACGTACCTGGGAAGGAGATGGGAGAGGCAAAGAAGCAGAAGTTTATCGGTCATTAAAAGAGACTAAGACTTCTTTCTCCTAGCTTCTGCCCTTTGCTCTCAACCCTCTTCTCATGACATCCCTCTTACCCCCTCAGAGATGAACGTGCTAAACCTTGGCAGCATCTGATAAAGTCCAGGGTCTGTAGCAATGCTCTGCAGAGCTTCCTGTATGGAAAAAGATAATAGCTTGGGGAAGGAAGAAATGGAAGAGTTGGAAGAAGCATGATAAGATGGAGAAATGGGAAAATAACCCTGGAAAGGGGTAAAAGACCTCTGGGACTTTATGGAAATACAGTTCTTAAGACACATCTTACCGCTCTCTTGGCCTCACATGACCCCACACAGGCCTCAGTTATCTCCTTGTAGTACAGTTGCTGCTCCACAGACAACTCATGGATACTCCGGGGCTTCAATCTCAGTGGGGCACCCTCCAGAAGGGGTGGAGCTTTCTTTTCTTTCCCTGGTGGGGAGTGGGAAGGTGGCAATAGGATGGGTCTCATTCCCATGTAAAGCCCACTTTGCACCAAGGAAGACCTAATTCCTGATCTATTTTTCTTCTTCCCTCAAGTCTATTAAAGGGTCTATGAACCTTGATCCTTTTCTCCCACCACTGCCCAGTTTCCATACTCCCATAACCCTCTTCCAACCCTGTCCTCCCAACCAACAAGAAGGAAACCTGAGTTCTAGCCCCTCAAACTGACCTTTACCATCTGCTGATACAGCTCCTTGACCTTTGCCTTTCAGTGGTCCATCCTCTTCCTGTCCTGGCTTTGCAGACTTCAAGGGCTCTGTTGCTTCAGCCTTTTGCTGCTCTTTGGGGGCTAGGGACACAATAGGAGTGAGCAACAAAGAGAAGTGAAATTAAGTCAGAGAATACCAGAAACAAATGGAGAAAGATGGGGTGGAGGGGGGAAGGAGATAGTGTAACTTGAAGCAGGCTCTAGGGATTAGAGAATTAATGGGGGCAGGGAATGAATAGAAGAAGGCTTACCTGGGGGTGGGTTCTCTGGGATAGCTGGTTGAAAACCCTCGATACTCAGCCAGTGAGCTGGGAGAGAAGTGAAAGTCAAATGGTCTTAATCATTTAAGCAGCAATCACTAGTAAGTGAGACTTAAAGGACAGGCAATCATTTTTTTTTAAGTGTAGGCATCTGTTCCATTAATACAGCTCCACAGTAACTTAGTAATATGGTCTTTGCTGTGGCTGAAATTTTAAATACCTTGTATCCAACCTACTGAGAAAGCTTTCCGGCCTTGGCTAGATTGGTCTTTGGAAGCCATTCATGCCTATCCAGCTTTTCAGGACTTGGCTGAGCTCAATTTCTGTACGAGTTGCCTTTGAGAACCCAGGGTCACTACCATAGCACAAGAAAACATTGGCGTATGACTTGATAATAGTGTCCAGTCCTGCCACAACCTCCAGTTCTCCCCAGGGTCTCCTAATCTTCAACCTCCTCAGGTCTCCCCACCACTCTCAAGTTCCTTCTCTTTTATAATTCTCCTTATAATGCTTCTAAACATCTATCCCTTTCCTACCTTTAAGGCAGACATCCAGGGGGACACGTGGTAGGGGAGTGTTAATGATGTCACTCAGGTCAACCTCTTTCTCTTCATAGAAATAAAGTTCCCGGCCTCCACCAGAGGCAAACCGGAATGGGATGAATTCCTGGGCATGGAACCCATACAGAGGCTGAGGTAGAAAAGCAGATCAAAAAGGAAATTAGGATGAGACGGAAAGAGAGGGAAACAGTAAAACTAAAGTAGAGGAGCTTTTTCCGCTCCAAGTCACTTCTTTTCCCCTGCAACCTGGTTCCTCTCCCACTACCTGCCCCTCCCCGACCTGTGTACCTCAACATTCTTCAACTTCAAGGCATAGTCTATATCACTTGTTGTGAGCTTCTGCCGCTTCCCCATATGCATAAATTTCAGAGCATCCTATAGGGAAGGGGGTAAAAACCAGGGTCACAGAAGAGAATATGACCAATTCAGTGCAACATTTAGGAGTGGAGAATTTAAGGGTTCCAAATCATGGAGATCTGAGAGCTCAGTGTGTTAGGAAGAAAAAAACAAACAAGAAACACACTGCCTTCTGAGAAACCAAGGCTCACCTGTGCAATCTCCTTAATACGATAGCTAACTTCATCTGTTAATAGCTGGCAAGTCTCTTCAGGCATCTGAGCAATGCCCATGGATTCCGCCACAACTTTCATTGACTCTGAGGGCAACACAGTGTTGCTTAACTTTAGTTTCTTTTCTTCTGCCATAGTGAAAAATGGCACCACTCCCAATCCCCTCTCTAGGGGCAGTGCTCTACAAAAGAGATAAATTTAAATTGAGATGGGGGGGTGGGGTGGGGGAGAGGGCACAGCTCGGTGGAGACAAAGAGATAACCTTAGAATGGTGGGAAGAGACCCAAAGAATGCAAGAGGAGAGAGGTTGGTGGTAGGATAAAATATTCTCCAAAAGCTCTATCTAGGGCTAAAGTTAGGGACAGATAAAAGGCTACACCAATCTTCAATATTACATATTTACAACGTGCAAGGATATGCTAAGTGCCAGATATAAAGATGAGAACTTCCTACCTTTAAGGAATTTAGTACCTAGGGTGGATCAAGACGGGGTTAAGAGACAGAGTAAGTGCTTAATAAATGCTTATAGAATTGAACTAAACAAAGAGGTTGAGAGAGAAACTGATTTTCCCCAGTACATCTCCAGTTCTTTATGACATCCTGTCTTCTGAACTCCCACTCCAAGCTGGGTTCCCCAGGAGTCACCAACTTTTAAGAGGCCCCAACTCCTAAAAATTCCCAAATTTCCAACACATCCCTGCAACACATACTGCAGTCCAGATGCAGGTCTGAACTGACCTTCCTTCACTTGGACAGGCAAGTGAATTTCTTTAAAAAGAAGTGGAACCATCCCAAAAGAACTCCGGGCTTGTAAGGCAGTATTAAGTATTTTAAGGGGGATTCCTCAGGGTTCCTAGGCCATCAGGCAAATCTTATTCCTATGTACCTATAGCTGTTTCAACAACCTGGCTAGCAGCTTCTGTGGGGGTGCAAGATCCACCCACAGCCAGCATCCAGCAATCTGCCAACAGCACAGGTTCTTTTGATCTGCTTAACTAAGGAAAGCAAGATGAAGGGGTTGACAAGCTTACTTTAATTCAGCACACAAATATCATTCACTTAGTTCAGAGGAAAAAACCAGCACCCTGCACTTCAGAACAAAATAGAAACAAATTACAAACATCAACAGACAGACCTTGTCTGATTCAAATCCCAATACATAATTACCAGACTTCAACAAAGTCTCAGCATCCGGGTTTACAAGCTGGAGGGCTCCTTAGCTACAGCTGCCCTGGAGTCTCATCAACACCATCTCGAGAGCCCTTTAAACAAATTACAGACAGACAGACCCAATACAATTCATAGTTACCAACATCTAGGTTCAGCCCGGGAGCTCAGAACAAGGGCTGGCCCAGAGTCACGTGCCACCACTGCTGTGGGTAAGAGAGCTCCAAAGAACAGGCAGCCAACCCCTGGTTTTTATATCTTTTTTCAGCGTCAGCGGTGAGTCACACATGCGACTCATCCACGTGACCTAGAATTGTCACTTAAACCCATGTGGTCTAAGAGCCTCTGCTCTCCCAGACATGTAAACTAGGCCCTCCCTGGAGTTAGCCCCACCTTGGGCCCCACCTTAGTTGCCAATCCACACCCAGTAAGGTTTTACACCTAATAGGGGTTTGGGCCTGGGGCTTAGCACCTAGTAAGGCTCAATGAATTACTCAAAGGGAACAAAAGCCAAACTATTCAAGGGCACTTGTTGAACTAAGTGCTAAGGAGCCTATTCTGCTTACCAACACAATAGTCCAATAAAGGATCTGTGCACAAGTTGTCTAGACTCATGCCTCAATAAGGCAAAAGTCCAGATCTGCTCTGTTCAAAAGTATAATTTTAAAAATTAACATGAATGTACTTCTACAATGTGCTCTACGCCAGAGGTGTCAAACATACCATTTCAAAACTAAATCAATATTTAGCCCACACACTCTGCTTTTATTTGAGTTTGACACCTAATCTAATCACTGTTCTAGGCAAATCAATATTCTATGCAACCTCCATACTATATGTTTCTGCTTTCACATTGTTAAGACAACAGGTATTAGCACTAAACTTCTGTGTGGCTAAATTCTCATCTACAAATTGGACCAGTTTCTTTGAAAGGAAACATAACGGAAAACTGACTGTCCAATTACAATCTAAAACAAAAGAATATGCTAATTTTTCTCCTGCAATATTAGGGCATCCAAGAAAGATAGTCCCAGAATGCAGGAGGAATCAAAATATACCCCATGACAAAACCTCACTGAATAGTCCCTCCTTCAGGAACTACCCTATCCCCAGCTTGCACTTGCAAGGCTGGGTTCCTTGGAGAGATGACTTACTATCTTAGGTCAAGAGTACCTTAGTCTGTAGACTTAGTCTGCACTCCAAGCTCCCAAGCCCTAAACCCTAGCCCAGAAGCAGCCACAAAACCCTACATACGTGGGAAGAATGGAAAGGTGGGAAGGAAGGATTTAAGCTCCTACTACGTGTCAGGCACTGTGATTTACACTGGGATGTGACGCTCCTATCCCTACTTTACAGCAGAGGAAACAGACAAACAGAGGTGACACGGCTGGTGTCTGAGGCTGGAGCTGAACCACAACGCCTCAATGGGAAAAGCAGGCACAAACGGGGAGGACGCACAATTCATATCAGCACGGCTGAGCACGGTGGTCCTTTGGCTACTCCACTCCTTGCCAGGCTTGCAAAGGCAGCTCCCTCCTCACTCAGAACAGAAAGCTCCCCAATGGGCAGCTAGAGCTCCTACCACTGAATTTAGCGGAGCACAGCTAGCTAAGCAAGGAAAAGGATCTGCACTCCTTCAGAGAAAGCCCAGATCCTTACCCCGGGACTCTCAGAAGCTTTCCCAGGTGTGCTCTTTTGGGGACTCTGCTCTGAGACCTACTACCTCCCAGACTGGAGAAGAGGGGGCAGGATCATGTCAACAAACTAAAAGCCTAAGGTTTAGCCTTTTCTTTCAACAACTCTTCCCAGAAAAGGCCGGAGTCCCCTTAGCTAGACTCATCACCAACTCTGGATGACTATCCCGTGTTTCCCAAATGCTCATCTCTGCAGGCCAATAACAACCATTTCTGCCCAATGATCAACAAACACCTCTCCAGTTCAGGGTTCCCCAGTTTTTAAAGCACCTTAAATTTGATGATGGTCTATACGAATGAGATGGGAGAAGGCACAAAAGCGAGCTATGCCCTGGCTAGTGGTGTCCCATCCCTTAGGGAGGACTCATTTGTCACTCACTCGCATGCTCTTTCCACGGTACAGAACGGTCCGCTCCAGATCCGCTTTCTTTTTTGGAACGCTATACGATTTCTAACGATTAAATATGATCCCAAATTAGAAATGAGAAAATTCACCTCCCTCACTTCCTTACAAAGGCGTGGTATGAGGGGAAAAGAGGCTCGTTTAGAAAGCCTATCTGAATGAGGCACTGGTTATTACAGAGACTTCACCGTGAACTTACTGTACGTGCAACTCTCAAATGAAACTCCTTCTACCAATGCAGGTACTTTCCCTGACATCCATACTCTTATAAAGTTACCTATGGCGCTGCGAGGTTAAACGACTTGCCCAGGGTCACAGCCAGCATTCCTCGGAGGCAGCATTGGAATACGGGTCTTCCTGCTTCCCGCCAGCTCTCGGTCTACAGCGCCAGGATACAGTTTTGCCAAAACCTTACTTTCTCCCAAAGTGACTCCACTCAGTGAGTTCCCACAGCAACTCCCCAATTCTCCAAAGGGACCGCTCTCCCTCTCAACTCCTACAAATAATTAAAAAATACTCCGACGCCCCCTTCCCACGCATGCGCAGAAAGTGCCGGTAGACAGCAGAAGCCCCTGCCGGGAGCCTCCAATAAGCTCCGGGGACGCTTTCTTCCCCTTATACCCACTTGCCGCTCGCTTATCGCGCCCCTGAAGACATGCCTCCCGACGTCTAGCTCCCCCACCGCGTGTTCACTCCGGTTCTTCACCGGCTCATGTGGCGCGAGGCACCATGTAAAACCTCTACCTCTTCGCTGGTCCAGGCAGAAGCTTAGACTTTCTCACAGGTCCTGGCAGAGCCAAGTGAAAGGCCCCTCAGCCCACCGCCTCAACCCGGAAAAATCCTCCTCCGCCAACAGCTTCCGCAAAAGGGTCTCTTCCACATTCCCTTGGACAACAAGAATATCCTCCGCTCTCTGCCTTAGCCGCTTCCCCTCTTCTTTTCGTCCTGTTTCGCCACATCTAGGACCTGGGCGGTAGTAAACGCAGCCTGCGCCTGCGCTTGCGCTTGCGCAGTAGGTGAGCCTAAACGGGGCGTCCCAGCGCGTTCGTTCTCTGAGTCTGCGCGGTCCCTCACCTTCAGCTTCGTATTGCGCGTACTCGCGCCTGGCCAGGCTGGGTTTAAAGGGCCAGTTCACTTGCAACCTGGCTTTTAAAAGATCGCTCTTTTGTAATCGCTGTCTGAGGTTGGGGCTCGGTAGCTTAACATGGGACAGTGGTGGTGGCGGCGGCGGCAGCTGCTGCTGTTTTGCTTCCTCCTGCTTATCTTGAGAATCAGTTGTGGGAAGCAAAAAGAAAAAGAAGAGAAGGAGGAGGAGGAGGAGCACCTACCCAGCAAATGCGAAGGTAGCCTGGGCATCCGTCCTCCCCTCCGCCGGACCGGGGCGCGCCAAGGATGCGCCCTGCGCTCCCGGGGATGGCTCGGATGGGGTCTGAGATAGGGGGAGGAAGTTTGCCGAGGGAAAGGGGGGTGGGACGGGATGGAGACTGATGCTCGCTGTGTGGCCTCTCTGAGCCTGTTTACCCGTCTGTAAAATGGGCATGGTTCGTATCCAGTCCACGGATGGTTGTTGTCCGGAAAGCGTTTGGTAAACTTTAAAAACCTCTGTTGCTGTGATTCGCCTTCCCGTCACTGCTGTCTTAGCCTCTTCCAGGACTCTGGGATTTAGGGGAATTGGACCTGGAGTTCGCTCCTGGAATTGGTGTGAATTCAGGCTCCGTCACTTGCTGACCAAGCCCATTAAGGTGCTCTTGCGCCTTCCTTTTCTTATCTGTAAAATGATGATGATAAAGATTGCATTCCCTTGTTCTCGGGGCTGTCGTGAGTCTCAAGTAGACATAAAGGACTTTGTCAACTAGAGCCCTAAATAGATACCGGTCATTGTTTGTCGTTCAGTCGAGTGGAATCTTCATGACCCCGTTTGGGATTTTCTTGACGATGATAGTGGAGTAGTTCCCCATTTCCTTCTGCAGCTCATTTTACATTTAAAAAAGCTGAAGGCAAACAGGGTTAAATGACTTGCTCAGCGTCACACAGCTATTACATGTCTGAGGCTGGATTTAAACTCAGGTCTTCCTGACTCCAGACCTGGAGCTCTATGCATTTAGCCACCTAGTTGCCCACTGGCTATTGTTTCTGTAGTGTAAGTGGTCATTTGGGCCATGAACAGGGAAATTCACCACTCTTAGGAGCCTCCAGCCACCACCAAAGGTCAATTCTAGTGCCTTCTTGTGGCAGTGATGGTTTTTTGAAGGCTATGCAGATGGAGTTTAAAATGTGGGAAACCCTACCAAACCAGAAAGGCTCCAAGTTGTTCTTGTTGTGTTTGTCTTTCCTTCTCAAAGAGGACCATGACACCAGGGAGATGATGACATGACTTGCAGTTGACTTTGATTTGAGTGAGGGAGGGCTGTGCAAGGTCACCAGCCTCACTTTCTCCTCCAGAGCCATCTGGGTCCAGTGGCCAGATATTCATCAGGATGACTGGAGATGGCTCAGGATGCATGGGAAGACCCTGGCCCTTTTAGGCTAAGGTCCTTTCAGGTTCTCAGTTTGAGTAAGGTAACAAGAGAAAACCGAACTGGGAGGGGAAGACCCTCAGGGTTCCTGGCCAAAAGAGAAACAGTTACTGTTTACTATTTACATTCACTCTGAGCTAGGAGGGCAAGGACCTATTGTTGTCAGAAGACTTCAAGTACACATCCAGCAAAGAACCCTTAGCCTTTCATCAAAGGACCAGCCTAACTAAATTGGGAGAAATTTATTACCAGGTTGGCCCTGTGATGATTTTTTACAACCCAGCAACTCATAAAGATCAACTAAGTAGTGTCATAGTGTTCTGCATTGATAAAGGGAGTATTTCCTACCTGGACAAAATCACAATTTGTTTAAGTGTAAAACTCTGGTACCTCTGAGCCCATGCCTTAGAACTGATGGAAACTGTAATTCAGGCCTACCAAGTTGGAAGTGGGATTTGAAGAAGCATATTAGAGCTGGAAAGGACCTTAGAAACCTTTTAGTCTGCATGACAGCAGTTGTGAACACCCTGCCCTGTCCCACCCTTGCTTGGAAGCTTCCAAATTAGAAGCCTTTTGGCTCCTTGGAGAGAGTTGATGATTTCACCACTCCTTGATGCTCATAAACTAGCAAGGGTATTTGTCACGTTGCCTAACTGGGAGGTGTTTGGGAAGGATATTCCCAAACACTTTTGGACTGTGCAGAAGTTGTGAACAATATGGACTTCATCCTACACTGGTTTGCCTGTGCCTGCACAGCTAGTGTCTTTTTCCCTGGTGAATTCAGTGTTACTGCTTTAATTCATTGTCTCAGAAGTTCTGATTTCATAAGTATGGCCTTGCAAAGGCAACCCACTCCTCCCCAACACACCCCTTTAATTCAGTGGTCTTCATAAGAAGTTATAGGGGGAAAAATGCATCTCTTGATAGTCAATATTATGGCCTCTCCCCACTTAGGCTGGTTCTTGGATAACAAACTTATACCGTCTGTTACCAAGGCTCCACTTTACCAGCATGGTCTTCAAGAGCCCAGAACTACCATGAAGCTTCAGAGTAGGATGCTGAAGGTATTACGGACATTAATGATAATAATGATAAGTAGCATTTATGTAGTGTTACTGTTTACAAAATGCTTTATAGATGTCTCATTTTATCCTTACAACAGATTTGGGAGGTGATATTTTACAAATTGGGAAACTGAGGCAGACAGAGGCTAAGTGACTTGGATGAGGTCACACAGCCAGTAAGTATCTGACGCTGAATTTGAACTTGGATCTGTCTTGACTCCATGTCCTGTGTTCTACCCACTACTAAATAGCCACTCGTATAACATAAGTGGAGTGAAAACAGTACAATAAAACAAACATTTATTTTGCCTATATCGTAGGCTCATTATTTATAAAGCATTTAGCACAGTGTCTGGGAACCAGTAGGCAGTATATAGATGTCTATTCCCTTCCCTTTATAACATGCATTCTAGGCATAGGGAACAACAGAATCAGTAAAGGCACGAAAATACATGATGACTATCTTGCATTTTTGCATAGATTTTTATACTCCCCCCTCCCCCCTCCCATGCCTGGAACATTTTCGCTCCTCATCTTTGCCTCTTGGAGAATTCTGGCTCAGAGCCATTCTGTCCACACTCTAGCCTCACCCCCCAGTTACTGGTGCCCTCCCCCACCTAGGTATTTATTTTGCTCTCTGTATTTATTTTTCTGCATACCTTTGTGAGATCCTTGAGGACAGAGACTATTTTGCTTTTTATCTTTGTATTTCCAGCACCTAGCAGAGTGCCCCGTAGGCTCTTAACAACACTATATAGTGTTGGTCGGAGTCCTGTAGTTCTACCTGGGGTGGAGTGAAGAGGGAAGAGAGAAGAGGCAGTGAGGCCAATAAGGAGGGTAGTGCAATAGTCCAGGTGGGTGAGAAGGAGAATTTGGGGTGTCCGTGAGAATTGAATAGATGGGCTGGATTCGAGACACGTTGCAGAGGTAGGAGTTAAAGGACGTGGTAACTGATTGGATGGGATAAGGGGACAGGAGAGGACCTTGAGATTGTGAATATAGGTGACCAGGTGAATGGCGGTGCCATGGATGGAAATAGTTATGTCAGAAGGAAGAGCAGATTTGAGGAGAAGGATCATCAGTTTTTGCTCAAGCATATCATATATGGAGTTGTAAAGGAGGTAATTTGGGCATGGGCTAAGAAGAGGATAAGAGGAGAGGTCCCAGGTGTCAGTATATGGTAATATATCTAGGTACCTACAACAGGGTGAATGAAGAGAGGGGATGCTCAATTGGTGTCTAGAAACTGACTCCCCTGCTCTCCCCTACCCTTCGCACCTTCTGGTTTATACAAACCGCTCTCAGGAACTGAGACATTTTTTGAACTGGAACAGACCTTAGTGAACCTCTTTCCAACTGCTCTGTTTCACTAGGAAGCATAGGCCCGGGGAAGTAAAATGATTTGCTCACGGTCACATGACTAATTAGTAATGTTAATAATCATAGCTGATTTTGTAGAACCCCTTAAATTCTGAGGTAGATACTACAGATAGTATTAGCACCAGTTTGCAGATGAGGAAACTGAGACTGAGAGGTTACCTGATTTGCCCAGTCATATAGCTGGCCTGTGGGATGGGATTTGAACCTATATTTTCCTGGCTACCAGGCCAGCACATTGGCTATCACACCAGGCTGCCCAGAACTAAAACCCGGGTCTCTTGCCCCCAAGTGCACTCTGCTGGTGTATCTTATTTTAACAAACTTCTGGCAATTGTTTTCTCCCCCACAGTCTGTAAAATACTGAGCTTGGAGCTTCAGGGGGAGCTGAATCGGAGCAGCCGGTCTCGGGAGTTGCTAGAACTCGGGCAGGTGCTAGACACTGGCAAGAGGAAGAGACAAGTCCCCTACAGCACTTCGTGAGTCTCCCTTGACTTTCCTTCTGTGTGGGACCTCTAATGCTTCATCCCTTACATAGCCCTATAAATCATTCCCTAACCTTCTTCATCCCCACAGTTCCCAATGAGTCATCTGTTCTTCCCCATTGTTTCCCACCTCTCTCTCCCACAGGGAAATTCGACTGGAGGAGGCTCTTGAAAACCTGTGTGAACAGATTCTGGATTACAGCGTCCATGCTGAGCATAAGGGCTCCCTAAGATACGCCAAGGTAAAATAAATCTCCCCCGCTTGCCTTTTAATGGAACAAACCACCATGGGGGTCCCACCGCTCAGCGGTACCATTCTTTGTTATTCTTCCTCCTAGAATCCTTTGCCAAGACCTCTGCCCCTGGGATGTCCCATATCTTCTCCCATTCTGCCTCAGCCCTTGATCTGCTTGTGGGTACTCAATCCCCACCCCCAGGTTCAATGAAAAGATCCTGGTGTAGTGGGGATGGGGAGGGAAGAAGAGAGAGAAATAGAGCAAAGGAGGCTGACCCTGCCAGAGTCCTCACTCCCACGTCTCCCCTCACCCCAGGGTCAGAGTGAGACCATGGCAACCCTGAAAGGCCTGGTACAGAAGGGCGTGAAGGTGGATCTGGGAATTCCTTTGGAGCTGTGGGATGAACCCAGTGTGGAGGTTGCATTCCTCAAGAAGCAGGTAAGAAAGTGTCACATGCCAGAAAGTTGAGATGAGATGGGACAGAGAGCAGGGTAGGGACTCGAGGAATAGAGTAAGACAGTAAGTGCTGATCATGGGGATGGCCAGAGACTGGGCCACAGACAGGGCTGCACCCCGCTCCCAGAAGAGGATGTTGCAGGGGGGAAGGAGGGGGAGGAGGGGATGCAGAGGAGATTAGAGGCAGTGGATTTGAACTCCTGAGAATTCTTCACCCACGAGGAGAAATTCTGTCTGCCATCTTCCTTCTGCTTTCTTTTTCTTCCCTCCCTGTCAGTGTGAGCTGATGTTGGAGAGTTTTGAAGATGTCATCGAAGACTGGTACTTCCGCCACCAGGAGGTACCCCTCCAGAAGTTCCTCTGTGAAGGGCATGTGCTTGGGAAAGAGGAGATGGGTGAGTGTCCCAGCAGCAGGCTGAGTGTTGGGGGCGGAAATACAGGTGCCTACCTGTATGCTCACTCTCTGTCTTTTCATCAACCCAGATTGTCTTCAGGAAACCTGGACTGAGGAATCTAGAGAACAGAATTCGAAGGGCCTGGAAGAGAGCCTAGGGCACCACCCTCATGATACTGCGGACCTCTGACCAGACTCAGGCCTAATGTCACCTCCTATCTTTCTAGATCACTGTTAAAGTTCGTTTTTATATACGTATATATCATCTAGGTATGAAGGTGATGTCACCTTTATAACTGTAGTTTAGCCAAGCTGCATCTGGAGATTTTGTCTGCTCAGTGTGGCTGCTGGCTGTGGTAGCCCCTAAGTTTGGAGACAACAGAAATGAGTGGCAAGTCTTTGAAGGAAGCCGTGGGGATCCAAGGTGTTTTCGGACTTGCACCTGTGCCACCATCTACATGTTTCTGGTGGGGAGGTTTACAAGGCCAGTACCATCTTGGCTGATAAATATGTAAAGGAGCTTGTGGAGATCAATAGCCATTAGTGCCTTTTCTCTGTGCCTTCCTTCTAACCAGGTGGGGAGGGGGCAAGGAGTGGCCCACGCAAGGGGAAAGTGACCAAAATACCTAGAAGGGCTTCTTAAACTTTTTCTACTTGAGACCCCTTCAGCACTTCTTAAACTGTGGGTCGAGATCACATGGATGGAATGGAATCTCGACCCACAGTTTCAGAAGGGCTGACTAGAGGACCCAGGAAAGGCTCTTTGCATGTACAGGTGTAGATCCTGTACTGAAGCCAGTAAGTGTGTGAGAGCTTCATCTTAGATCAGGGGTTCTTAATTTGGGGTCTATGAATTTTTCTTAATGCTTTGATAATTATAGTTCAATATAATTGGTTACCTTTGTAATCTTATGTGTTTTTTAATGAATTTTTAAAACATTGTTCTGAGACAGGATCCATAAGCTCTACAGTCTGCCAAAGGGGTCAGTGACACATAACAACCCTTGTCCTAGCAGGTGGAAAAGCGGTTTGAAGGCTGTGGAGGAGAGGGAGGAGTGTTAAAGATCCCATCTTGTTGCAGAAAGGATAAATTAAATGGGGATAGGAGAGGGCCCCCTAAAGGACTGGTTTAGGGTTGACCAGGGTGAGCGGTAGAGTTTTGTAAATAGCCAGTAACCTACATGCCTTCTTCTCTCTTCTCCTTTAGCCTAGAACGCTCCTGGCCATGAGCTTGCATGAATGGACAGACTTTGGATGGGGACTTCCCCTTGGGGATTTCCAGGGACCCCTTTTCTGTGGTACTCCTGCTTCTAGGCTACTCAGAGCTCCATAGGCTGGGGGTGCCCAGAGAGCTGATGGCTCTGTCACCTTTGTCCTGTTCAAGGCCTGGGTCCTGGTCCTTGAGAATCTGGACACGGACCAGCACCCCATAGATGGGGAGACCTAAGCACCCAGCAGAAGGGGGCCTCGGACTCTATCCTGGTAAACAATGGGGACTCCTGGGCTCAGGAAGTCCTGTTGGAGGCCCTAATGGTGGTTGTGGGAACCCACGGAGACTCAAACAACATAGGAAACCTGGGTCTATTCCCTGAATTAGCCATCTTAGTTTCTGTAACTGCTTTCCCTACAGAGTCAGTACAGTGGCTTAGTGGATAGAGTGCTGGGTCTGGAATCAGGAAGACCTGAATTCAGATCCAGTTCAGACATGGGCAAGTCACTTAAATTACGTCTACCTCAATATTCCTCAGCTGTAAAATGAGGGTCATTGTGAAGATCAATTGAGACAATATTTGTAAAGCACTTAGCGCAGTGCCTGGAACGTAGTAGACACTTAATAAACCCTTCCTCTCTCCCTCCTACCCTACCCAGAGGCCTCTACCTACCATCATTGACTAAGTGAGGCACAGCCCTTGCATTTGGGTCCAGAACTAGAGGTACGGGTGACTCTTACCGTGAAGGTGGCAGGGATGTGATCAAGGGGATGGTTGGAACGGCCTTTTGCACTATAGTGAGGGTCAGTTATATATCTGAGAGGGAGGGGGATGGGGAGCAGTAGTTGAAACTCAGCAATAACCTTGTGGCCCAGAGGCAAAGCCTCTGGGAGGATATTATACGCTGCTGATGGGGTGGTACCCGGACATGAAGGATGACCTTTAAAAGTTTTGAGGGAGGCTAGACCACCAGAAATGGACGCCACAAAGAGCAGCGGACCACGGATAGGAATCAGAATCCAAGACAAGAACAAGAAAGGCCTCCCAGTCCCAGGGCCTGCAATGGCAGGTGCCCTGGGCACCTGGAGCCCTGAAGGAAGTGGGAGGATTTCTGCCGCCCCTGTTGTCCGCCCAGCCGGAACGTTAGAGCTGAGGAGAAACTTTTATGTCAACGTTGTTTCCCCCTTTTCTCACCCAGTGGTGAGAACAAAGGTTCTTAAAAACGTGTTTCTTCTCCCTAAGACCCATTCTACTTTCCTCGTATAAAATGGGGACAGTAATTCTTGTTTTCCTCATAGAGGGAATCAAGTGAGAGGAAAGATCTACAAGAACCAGAAAACCACGTTGCCCCACGCAAATGTCAGATATTGTGTTCCAAGATATCCTCTCATTCCTGGTAGAAACTACCAGGTCTTGCGTGATCCGGACTGTGGCTCCTTGGTACTTGAACTACTTGGTGAATGCTTACCTGCCTTTTCCCTTTGGAGTTTTGGGAAAAGATCAGTGGGTTCTTTCTGTCTTGACTTCGCCATCCAGTTCTAAGAGATCTGGACAGTTTTCATTCGTTAAGTGCCTATTATTTGGCAGGCACTGAATAGTATCAGAGTAGATAGCCTTTCTTTGCTTCTATTTTTACTGTGACGTCCTCTATTTCTGCATTTTATATCTTCATTTCAAATAAATACATTTTCAGGAAAATCCTACTATTCTGATAAATTTTAATATTTTCGACTTGAGTAGGCATACTTGTTAACTCTTCTGAATGTATTTGTTAATTATTATTAATGATTGATTATTGAAATACTTTGCTGTTCTCATTTCTTTCCAAATCTTGAGCCATCCTTTCATTCCTTGTATAAATTTTTATGCTTATAACGTAAAATACTCTGATACATTATTGTATCTGTTTTGTGGAATTCTATTTAACGCTTTTGCACTAATACTCAATTCTAATATTGTCTTTATCCTTTTTTTTTGGAGGGGAAAGGCAGGGCAATTGGGGTTAAGTGACTTGCCCAAGGTCACACAGCTAGTAAGTGTGTCAAGTGTCTGAGGCCTCATCCGCCTGACTCCAGGGCCAGTGCTCCACTCACTGCGCCACCTAGCTGCCCTATTATCTTTACTACTTGGATGTAGGAAGGATAAAGGATAAAGACCTTATTTGCTTCATAAAAAGAGAGCACTTTTCTCTAGTCTTGAAAGCAACACCTATACAAATATATGCATATATATACATATATATGCTTATATATAGGTGCGTATGTAGCAATATTTCTGTGTGACAGTGTGGGTGACTCTTTGTGACCCCATGGATCATATTGTCCATGGGGTTTTCTTGGCAAAGATACTGGAGTGGTTTGTGATTTCCTTCTTCAGTGGATTAAGGCAAACCAAGGTTAAGTGACTTGCCCAAGGTCAAATAGCTAGTAAGTGTCTGAGGCTGGATTAGAACTTGGATCTTCCTGACTTGAGGCCCAAAGCTCTATCCGGCTTCCCTTACACACACACACACACCACTTAGTAAGTTTTTATATATTAAGTACAACTAGTTATTTATATATGTACTTTAAATTTTTGACAAAAAATTCACTAGTAAATTGAGTCTTTTAAACATGGTTTATTTTTTGTTTTATAAATGTGGTTATTTTGTAGGTTTTGTATTTATTGGTTCTCAACAAAGTTTTAATCCTATGCCTCCTCATGGTTGAGAGGAGTCTTAAAGGCAGAGACTAGGCCATGTTAGTTCTAGCATGTTCTACTACATTGGAAAGGCCTAAGGCAGGGCTGTCCAACCTTAGGTTTTTATTGAAACAATAGACAACATATTGTGATTTGCTATTTTAGTGAGAGTTCTGCGGTAGCTTGGCTTGTTTACTAAAGCATTTATGTAAATTTCTATGCTTGTAGGCAGGCTGCATAAATTGCACTGCAGGCCGTGGCCTTGGCCACACTTTGGACAGCCCTGGCTTAAAGTATAGTAATGGTGGTAGGCTGAGTTTGCTGTCCAAGAGCCTACCTAAGATTAACCTGTAGGTGTTGAATTATTTTGCCATTGAAGCCCATGAAACAAAGAAAAATGCAAAATGACCTTCAGTCCTGTGTCTTCCTTCTGAGTCCACTGTGATGGTGGTGGGAAAGGGAGCCAAAGGGCACTCAAAATCCGTTTTTAGTCTATAGACATTAACTCCATTGTAGGTCCTCTAAACACGAGGCCTTTGTCGATTGGCTTGACATACTATTGGGAGAAATCAATCACACCAGTGTTGATAGTCTTGTGACAAATGAAACTGGGCATTGTGTGACTGGCAAGATGGCAGAGTAGTCATTTTCTGCAAAGTTCTCCAACTCCAAAATCTCAAATAAATTATGCACTGAATATAGAATCAATAGCTAAATCCACAAAGGGCGAAGACCCAATGGAATAACATCAGACAATTTAAGAAGTCAGAGGTCCCCCTGAAGGTCCTCATCCCCAAAACACACTGCATGCTTAGCACAATCATGATGGTGTTGGCTGTGTGAGTTGCTGCCTGGTCCTCTCACGCAAGTGATTCAAACCTTACCCCATAGAAGGCAAAAGACAGAAGGCTCAAAGAAGAGGGACTGGAGAAGGGGTAATAGAAGGCCCAGATAGTACAGTCTTAGACTGGAGGGGAAAGAGCTTTTGTCCAAGAGGAAAAAAGACAAAGCCAGACTTTTTCTAGTGCTTTTTCTGGTCAAGGACTGAGACCAAGGGTTTAGAACCAGCTCCCAGGATCTGTGCAGCACTGGAAGGAAGAAAGAGCAAAGAGGGTGGAGGAAAATCAGAGAATAAATTGGAAATACAAGAAAAAGAGTGAAAGAACTTAAGTCCAAAGGAAAACTCCTAAGTAAAAACCTAGCTCATACGAAGATAAAAATAATGGAGCTGTCCATAAAGACAGAAGGAAAAATGAAAAAAATTATGCACAAGGATACCATGAAAGGAACCAAAAATCCCACAGACTCCTCGCCACCCCCAGAAAAAGAATTATAGAGATTTCCATCGAACAATAGCAGGAAACTAAAATGACAAAACAGAAGAAAACATTAAGAATTAATATAGGTCCAAAAAATTTTAGTGTGAAATTGAAAAACAAACCAACAGCAGAATAACAAACTTAGAAGACACTGAACATTCTCTCCAAAGGAGAAAAGGTTCTGAAAGAGAATGTGATGGGTTTGGACTTTGAAAGTATAGATGTGAAAGATTCTTGGCAGAGTAATAGTGACTAATATTTATATAGTGCTTACCATGGTATCAGGCACTGCACTAAGAGCTTTAGCAATTATCTCAGTTGATCCTAACAACCCTGTTTAATAGCTGAGGAAACTGAGCCAAACAAGTGACACAGCTAGCAAGTCACTGAGTTCATAGCATTCTGTCTACCACCTAGCTGCAAGAAAGTCAGAAGTAAAAAATATTTTGAAAGAAATAAGCATTTATATAGTGATTATTATGTGCTAGGCAATACATTCTACTCTTTTTACAATTATCTCTGATCTTCATGATGACACTGAGGTAAATGCTATTATCACACCCATTTTACAGTTGAGAAAATTGAGGCAAACATATTAAGTGACTTGCTCAGGGTCACACAGTAAATGTCTGAGTTGAACTTGGGTGTCTTAAGTATCAGACTTGAACTCGGGTTTCTGTGATTTCAGGCCCGTTGCTCTCTCTCCACTGCACCACCAGCTGCCTCAAAACAGAATACCAATTCTGTTCTAATTAAAAAAGAACACATTCTTCACAAGTCAAACCTTGAAGACAGAATGCACAGAGACAACCAGAAGGATGTCAGTTCAAAAAAATCTGAATCTCATAAGAGAAAGTATCCAAAAATTCTGAATAAAGATAAACAGAGCACAGATTAATTAAATCCAAAGATTGAAATAGGAAAAACAAACACCACCCTTGAAACTCTTTTTTTAAAAAATTTATTTTTAGTTTTCAACATTCACTTCCATTAGATTTCGAGTTTTTAATTTTCTCCCCTTCCTTCCCTTCCCTCCTCCCCAAGATGGTGTGCAATCTCATATAGCCTCTACATATACATTCATATTAAGCCACCCTTGAAACTCTTAAGACAATTTCAATATCAAACTTTTCAAGCTAACAGGGGAGAGACCTTCAAACGTGAAAGAACACTAAATAATCTTTAGAAAGAAGAGCATGGAATAGTATATTCTAAAGATCAGGCATTCAAAGTAGAACCTCAAATAACATTCTAATGAATTTTTAAAGTGAATGTTCAAAAAGATAAATGAGGTATTTCTGCCAAAAAAAAAAAAAAGGAAACAAGCAGAATATTTGACTTGTAAGCACTGCAAACAATCCAAATGAAGGTACGATCATTAAGAAAAAAAATCAATTCTCTCTTGTTTATAGGCTATTGCATATATAAAACAAGGAATTGACCTGAGAGATAAAAGAACAAAGAAGGGTCCTCAAGGGATAACAGTAACCTAAGGGCCTAAAGATTAATGGATAATTTAAAGATTCAGGTGAAGGAACTGAGGAAGAGATGAATCAATATTCCAGGGATTTATTGTCAACTGATTATCTTTTTATGGAATGGATAATTCAATGGGAAGTTGTATGAATAGGGAGGGAGGAAATAAAGTAGGGGGCTGGAGCTGGACCATCTACTGAGTTCATATGTGAACAATGAAGCTTCCGAAGCATAGGTATTGGCAGCCAGGGGACAGAATTAAGATCCTAAAGAAACTGAGATAATACCATCAGACCCCTAGGGGCCCCTGGCCAGGACCTTTATGCTGAGAAAGAACTAAGGTAGCTATCAACACTGCTGACCACCTTCCCTAGTTCCCTTCGGCTAGTCTCTGAGGCAGTGATTTGGTGCATTAGTTTCACATCCTTGAATCTCCTTTTCCTCACCAATAATGATCCATGCCCTGCCTCCCACTATGAGGACCAAGTGAGATAAAAGTGCTGGAAAAGTATGGTGCCCGGTGCATGAGTAAGGTAGTAACAACATGCGAAAGCACGTAAGTATACAACGCTATTTGTCCCTCGTTACCGAGCTTTCCTCCTTCCATTCTCAGCCCCAGTTCATCACTGAAGAATTTATGTTGTATCCAGGCCTTGGTATTCAAGTCTGATGAGACCCTGGAGTATGGGCTCTTGGGAATTCTCAAAGCTTTCCCAAAGGATTTCTAAACAACTAAGAGACTCTGGGATTAATTCCATTTGCCCTTGGACCCAAGACATTGGCAGGTGTGCTCAGTGGGGGCAAAGGAGAGAAAGTGGTTATTCATTTCCTTGTGCAAAATGAGGTCCTCCGGGTTGTCAGATACTGGTAGACTGGTGCTCATGTCCCAAGCATCCACAAAGGCCATGCATGAGAAGGCAATTAAGCCGTAGGATGAGCCATATGTTCCCATATCTTAGACTAGTAGCTGGAGCTGGCCAACTTGATCATTACAAGTGTACCAGGGGCACAGGCTAACAGTGCAAGGATCCCTCCTAAGCAGTAGACAAAGATGTATAGAGAGAAGATGGGGAAATGGGCATCCATGCCAAGCACCACTATGATGCCTGTGCCCCCTGCCAATCCTGCTATCTCCCTGACTGCAGAGTGCAATGAAGCCCGAGGGGTGTGGGTTGTATGCGTAGGCCACCCATGGAGACACCATGGTGGGGAGGGGACAGGTCTACACTCTGTGACACTTCTGCCATCAGTGGGCCTGTTGGATAGAGTACATGAAGATCAATAGGATTCAGGGCTGTGGAATGAGAGAAAGAGGGAAGGAGTCAGGAGACTAAGATAGCCCAGGCTTCCATTTATTTATCTTGCTAATTCTCTCTGTATGGTTGTTGCAAACTATTTCCAGCATTCCAGTGTAGAATGCTGCTTGCTATCCACTCATCTGAATCCTTCAGATTCAGGTTATAAAAATATCTCATGTTTTGACAAAGTGATTACATTCACAGCTCCGTAATGTAGGTAATGAAATTTTTATCCCTATTTGAAGATAAGGAAACAGCTTTAAAGAGGTCGTGACTTGGATGAGATCAAATAGTGATTGAGTGGAGGGGTCTCCAACCTAGGTTTTCTGACTTCAAGGCCAGTGCTCTTTCTAACACGCTACACTTCATCTCAAGTCCTCACTCCACCAAACCTTCCTTGCCTGTTCTGATAGCTGAATTTGCATAACATGGACAATCTATATGGTAGACATCCTGTTATACACAGGAGCTGGAAATCAGGCCATTCTTTCCAATTCCTCCATTTTACAGATGAGAAGGGGGTCTTGAACCCAGCTCCTCTGCCTCCAGAGCCAGTGCTTTTTCTAATGTATTACTCTTTTTTAAAAATGTATTTTATTTCTAATTTATGGAACAAAACAAGCACTTCCAGAACATCGTATAATAAAAAAAAATGATTGCACATGAAACTGCAGATCT
This sequence comes from Trichosurus vulpecula, assembly GCF_011100635.1. Taxonomy (NCBI): domain Eukaryota; kingdom Metazoa; phylum Chordata; class Mammalia; order Diprotodontia; family Phalangeridae; genus Trichosurus; species Trichosurus vulpecula. Next base: position 263,327,499 of record NC_050579.1, on the reverse strand, counting down.
ACCTTGTACAACTTGCTATTCCTTTTAAACATACAACAGTTATGTAAATTTCTTTTTTTCTTTTTTTTCTTCCTTTCTCCCCCCTCCCATCCTAGAGACGGTCACCATTAGACACAAATAGGTATATATAAGTAAAATTATTCTACACATACTTCTATTTACCAGTTCTTTCTCTGGGGGCAGGTAGCGTCTTTCTTCATATGTCCTTTATAATTAATTTGGGTATTTATAATAATCAAAATGACTTATTCACTCAGTTGTTCTTAGAACAATATTGCTGTTACTGTATACAGTGTTCTCTTGGTTCTGTTCATTTCATTTTTCGTTATTTTGTGGGAGTCTTTCCATGTTTTTCTAAAATCATTGAGCTCATCATTTCTTATAGTACAGTAGTTTTTAATAGTTCAGCACTATTCTTTTAACTCTCATCAAAACAATGCCTTTTTGATTTTTTCACATTTACATGTTCTATCTGCCAAATAACTTCCTTGAAGGCAGGAGCCATGCCTTACACACATCAATCGCCACAGGACTTTCACAGTTCTTTTCAATTCAGAAGGCATTCAGTAAATGCATGCTACTGACCAACCTAGGCATTCTGTCTGCCAGCACCCACTCCCTTGACAGGACTGTGGCATCCTGTCCATACTCTGATTCTCCTGCTCCTTTCTTTTCATGGTCACCTACAGGGAACAACATCCTGCGGATACTCCCACCGTTATCAAAGAATAAAGTTCCCAGTCATAGGGATGATGTGGCCAGCCAGGCAGCCCAGGATGAGGTCAGCAGAAGGAAAGTAGGGACCAGAACAAGATAGAGAGGACCACAGGTCTTGGTAGTAGAAGCCAGAAGGTACTAAGGCTGGGAGTCTGGGATTGTGTGGAGGTTGGGAAGACAAGGCTGCAGAGAGGGAGAAGAATCAGTGAGGTCTGAGAGGAAGAGGAGGATATATCCACCCACTGTGGTACAAGAGCTTCTTCCTGAGTAGTCCATTCACCCTGACTGCTGTTTCCCTTAGTGGCTACTAACTTGTCAACTTCCTACAGAGATGCCAACAGGGTAAAACGTAGAGGGCTTGGACTTCTGGGTAAGCCCACAGCAGGTGGGGCAAAGGAGTTGAGGACTGGCACATGGGAGAAGAGAGTATGACAAGGTTGATCAGTTGAAGAGGGGTGGGGGCAACAGCAAAGCCATAAATTTCACCCCTGTGAGGAGAGAGGTTTTGCAGGGAAAGACCCAGGAGAATGGTGTTCTTGGCAATGACATTGCACGTATTAGTATCCAGAGAAGGGAATCAGGGCATGGAGTGGGGGAGAGGAGTTCCCAGATACTGTTCAAGAAACCAGTAGTATGTCATCATGTACTTGGTCACATTTCTGTAACAACCACTTGAATGCCCAACTAATTCATGGCAGGACAGGTTAGCTGGCTGAAAACATAACCAAACTTCACCTGACTCTGACTCCATATAATTACAGGTGACATCTTTGTTCCTTACTGGCAAGGGTTCCACATAGCCTGGAAATATCCCATGAAGTCAAATGTGGCCCAGTGCTCTCTCTAGACCCACTGAAACATTTCTACCACCTCACTGGAGTGGATCAGCAGCCCTTTATTCTAACTTCTACAGTCCAGATCAGGGGAAAGGACATAAGGTATGTGCGTTCTCATAGTCCTTCACTGTTCTCAGTGTTTCTGTCCCCAGCCTCTAGCCTAGCAGATGAGTCTGGAACCAGTCCCTACCATGGGACTTGGGCTTGCCTCTGTGGTTCCAGGCCACCAGAATGGCCTTCCAGAGTATAATTGGCCTGGAAAGATCCCCAAAAGTGATGGGTAGAGGTAGAAGGGCAAGGAGAAGCTAAAAGAGTTCTTAGAGTTCTTGGCCAGGACAGGAGATGGGTTGGAGAGCTCCTCAGGAGGTAGGTACCAGGGGAAAAGCCAGGCTGAGTCAGGAAACTGGGCCTAGAGGTAGAAGATAGTTATTTCGGGATGCATCAGGAAGATGAAGTCGAGATAGTAGATGAACTAAAACGGAAGAAAGAGGAAACTGTCACATGTGGTTTCCTTCCTCAATATCTATCCTTTGCTCCTTCCCCCAAACCTATCTTAATCCTAAAGGATTACTCTTCTTTAGCCTTTATTTTCTGCTCATGACTCAGACATGATAGGCTTGGCCTCTCCCACTACTACTTTCATCAGAAGAAGAAATTCATATTTATAAATGATAAGTTTATTTCCACATTTCACTGAAAGTCAGGAGATGACAACACCGGTCTCTTCACTTTCACCCCCCTATTTCCGGTCACAATCCTTTGCTTTCCAATTTGGCCCCACCAATGGTTCATCAGTGCAGGATGTGGGGGACCTCATCCAGTCTTTCAGGATGAGAAACCTCCATATTGTTTTCCTGGCTTTATTTGCTTCATTTTGCATCAATTCATGTAAGCGTTTCTATCTTTGTCTGTGGCCATCATGCTCATTGTTTCTTACCCCAGTTATATTCATGTACCACAATTTGTTTAGCCATTCCCCATTTGATGGGCATCTACTTTGTTTCCAGTTCTTTGCTATCACAAAAAGTTCTGTTATTAATATTTTCATGTATATGGAGCCTTTCTTGTTAATGACTTCTTTAGGGCATATGCCTGGCTCTGGAACCTCTGGGTCAAAGACATTTTAACTACTTTATTTGCATAATTCCAAATTGCTTTCCAAAATAATTGTTCTGATATACAGCTGCACCAACAATGTAGTAGTGTGCCCATAGAAGATATTTTACTGACACCCGACCTAGTCCATAAAGTAATAAAAATGTTCAGAGTCAAAAATGTGCTTGAAAAAGCCACCGGTCTAACTTTGCAAAGGCTGTCTGTCCCCCATGCCTAGGACACTGCTTCTCCTAAAATCCCTAGCTTAGAATCCCCTTGCATAGACTTTGTGATCCTTCTAGTTGTTAGTATTTTCCCCCTTCTCCTATTATCTCCTCCTTATTTATCCATGGACATGTTATAACCACATCTTCTCCCCCTCCCAGCAAAATCTAACCTCCTTAAAGGACTATTTTTCATTTTTTCCACCCCCCAACTCCCCTGGTTTCTTTCAAGTCCCAGCTAAAATCCCAACTTCTGCAGGAAGTTTTTCCTGTCCTCAATGTCAGTGCCTTCCTTCCCTCTAAAATTGTCTCCAATTTACCTTGCACGTGTCTTAATTGTACCTAGTTGTTTGCATGTTGTTTCCCCCCGATTGTAAGCTCTTTCAGAGCAGGATTTGTTTTTGGCTTTCATTAACGCGGTACCTGGCATATAGTAGGTGCTTAATAAATGTTTATTGATAGTGATTTGATTTGATTTTGTGTTCCCCAGCATAGTGCCTTACAAATAGTCAGTGCTTAATAATGCTTGTTGAATCAAACTGAATTTAGTTGGATGAAATTTATCTGCTCCTGAATTATCATTAGAATAAGAGAAGGAGGAGTAGCAGCATTAGTGCCCTGGTCAGGGGATGGGTGTTGCTTTAGGGTTTGAGGAGGGAGATGTAGAGGAACTTTAGAACTGGGATATGGGGGGCAGCCAGGTGGCACAGTGAGTAGAGCACCAGCCCTGGAGTCAGGAGGACCTGAGTTCAAATCCGGCCTCAGACACCTGACACATTTACTAGCTGTATGACCTTGGGCAAGTCACTTAACCCCAATTGCCCTGCCAAAAAAAAAAAAAAGAACTGGGATGTGTAAAATAAACAAAAAATGGTTAAGCCCAAAATAAGCCCCAAGTAAGTGATGATAAAGGAATACTTACCTTCATTTAATAAGTTTGAGTCACTAGGACCAAATGAATTACATACATCTCACGGTAGTAAAAGAATTTGCATATATGATTTCCGAGCTCTTATCACCGATCTTTGAAAAATGGTGAAGAGTAGGCTAGAATTTAAGTTTCTCAATGGCAAAAACTATTTTGTTTGTTTGTTTGTTTTTGTACACCTAACCCTAGTACAATGTAGATAAATGTTGAATGAATTAATGAACTCAAGATGGGCAAATGTTACCCCAGTTTTGAAAGAGGGTAGAAGATGAATTCTTTTTTTAAATTAAATTTTTTAAATTTAATTTATTTATTTATTTATCATTAATTTATTAATTAATTTATTTATTTATTTTTAGTTTTCAACATTCACTTCCATAAGTTTTAAATTTTCTCTTCTCTTCTCTTCCTCCCTCTCCCCTCTCCCCTCTTTCCCCAAGACGGCATGCAATCTGCTATGGGCTGTACACATACATTTTCACATCAGTCATGTTGCATAGAAGAGTTATAATGAATGGGAGAAACCATGAGAAAGAAAAACAAAACAAAACAAAAAAGAAAATAGTCTGCTTCGATCTGCATTCTGACTCCATAGTTTTTTCTCTGGATGTGGATGGCACTTTCCATCATGAGTCCTTTGGAATTATTTTAGGTCCTTGCATTGCTGAGAAGGGTTAAGTCCATCAAAATCAGCCATTGCACACTGTGCCTGTTACTGTGTACAATGTTCTCCTGGTTCTGCTCTCTTCACTCAGCATCGGTTCATATAAGTATTTCCAGGTTTTTCTGAAGTCCACCTGCTCCTCATTTTTTACAAAACAATAGTATTCCATTACATTCATATACCCCAACTTGTTCAGCCATCCCCCCCAATTGATGGGCATTCCCTCAATTTCCAGTTCTTGGCCACCACAAAAAGAGCTGCTATAAATATTTTTGTACATAGAAGATGGATTCTTAAATCTATTCCAGTAATCCTGCCTTCAATTCCTCACAGAATCCTAGACTGTATTATGAAATTAATTATGAGCCCTTAGAGAAGAGCTGGGTTTACATGGGTTTACAAAGAGCCCATCATGCCAGAATAACATTTCTTTAATGAAAGATTGCCAGATTGTTAATATAGGGGAATGACATTAACATATTGTACCTGAGTTTCAGCTAGGCATTTGGCAAAGTCTCTTGTGCTCTCAAAATAGAGAGATATGGATTAACTAGGTGGATTTTAGACCTAGGTGAAAAACCAGATCCAAAGGGTAATAATTATTACAGTTCAGTTGAGATCTCTTTCCTTGCCCCTGTCCTGTTTGCCATTTGCACTAGTGACTTGGATAAAATATAAATAAAATAAATATAAAAATAATAAATAAAATATAAATATAAATAAATACATATCACATTTACAGATAACACAAATTGGGGAGCAAGAAATACTATGTTGGATGACAGAATTAGGATCCAAAAGTATCCCATAGGTTAGATAGAGAGCTATGCTTAATGAAGTATAAGGAGATACCTGGAAATCAAAGAAAAAATGATAATTAAATCTAATTAGGTAATTGCATTTCAACTTTTCCATTGGCTTCTGTTTGTGTTAGGACATGGCAAAAATATGTTAATTGTTAATTAAAGGAAACAGAGCAAACAGCTTTGTTCTATTTAGGGATAAGCAACATTTTCTATAAATAAAATTTATTTCCTTTGCCACTGAGTCCTCAGTGCAGTTTGCCACAATGATTAGCTGAGACAGTGACTAAAAAGAAGAGAAAAATCAGTGCTCTCACTTTCAGTGAGTATGGAGGGCAAGAAGAATTTTCCAGGGATCTTCAGTTATTACATTTCTGCAAGAACCAACTAACAGATAGTATTCCATGAATGTGAAACCCCTGTATTTGGGCAAATGAATGTTTCTTTTGCTTTTCTTTGATTTTCAACTTGTCCTATGTACTCCAAAGAGCAGAAATGAGGTAGGAAGTAACTGTAACTATAACGTAATGGGAGTGTTATTGTTATACTGAATGGAATTCTTTTTCTTTTTGGAGGGGGGAAGGCAGGGCAATAGGGGTTAAGTGACTTGTCCAAGGTCACACAGCTAGTAAGTGTGTCCAATGTCTGGGGTCGGATTTGAACTCATGTCCTCCTGACTCCTGACTCCAGGGCTGGTGCTCTATTCACTGTGCCACCTGAATTCCACTGAGTGGAATTCTTAAAAAAAAAACAAACCCACAAACAATTTATTGGCTGCTCCACTCATTATATCAGAGAGAGTGACTACTGGTCAGGCGATTTCCTCTCTCTCTGGCCTCCAGGCTCCCCTGAGGATGTGGCTGTGTCAACCAGGAGAAGCCCACTCCTCAAAATGCGGAAGAGTCCAAGCTGAGTTGAAAGCAGAAAAGTTTTATTAGAAGGAAAATCAGACACCAGTGCCCAAGGCACTCCAGTACAAAGTCCAAGGGAGCCCACAGCCCAAGAGAGGCAAGGGAGATTTATGCTTGAAAACTACAAAGGGTAGGTGCAGGGAGGGGTTGGAAAAAAGAATGGACAAGCTTTCCCAGGAACAGGTGGGACACTGAAGCAGTTTTGTAGGAACATTTGACTGCAAGGCTGTTTTGCACCAGTTTTTTTTTGGGGGGGGAGAGGGGGTGGGGACAGCTTCGCAAGGTCAGCCAGCAGACACCAGCAAAGGCGTCTGGTAGTGAGTAAGACTGGCTCACTGCAAGCTCCTGATTGGCTTCTTTCTGGCAAATGGGTTTATTGTGTGTCCAGTGTGCCTGCCTGGTAAGATACCTCATAGAAAACTGATATATTACTCTTAGGGATACTTCCACAGCTGCTAGGATGCTGACAATACCAATCAGACTGCCAGAGTCTAGCCAGAGGAGAAAGTAGAGATGACACGGCAGGTGACTAAGCAAAAATTCCCAGGGAAAATGGCAAGTGGCTGTTCCTGAGAGAAGATCAAGATATCTTCTGACAAAAACTTGGAGACAGTTACAAGAACTGATGCTAAGAGAAGTGAGCAGAACCAGGAGAACATTGTATCTGGTAACAGCAACATTGCGCAGTGATCAACTTTGACAGACTCAGCTCTTCTTGGCAATACAGTGATCTAAGACAATTCCAAAAGACTCATGATGGAAAATGCCATCCACATCCAGAGAAAGAACTATGGAGTCTGAATGCAGATTGAAGCAGACTGTTTTCTTTTATTCTTTCTTGTGGTTTTCCCCTTTTGTTCTGATTCCCCTTTCACAACATGCCTAATGTGGAAATATGTTTAATATGATTGTATGTGTATAGCCTATATTAGATTACATGCTGTCTTGAAGAGGTGGGGGGATGAAGAAGGGAGGGAAAAACATGTGGAACTCAAAATCTCATAGTGAATGTTGAAAACTACAAATAAATAAGCAAGTAAACGAATGAATGAATGAAAAAAGATACCTTTTGACCCTGAATCCTCTGATGAATTGCTTAATGACACACACAGAGAGTGGTCAATATTCTAGCACTCTATAATGTGATGTAAATAGTAGCTCTCCTCTGTCAATGGCCTCTGAGAGTATTAGTTTCCTTGGAAAAACAAATATCTGAATTTAGCCATTAAAGAATTAGTAGATGTTATAGCCAGGCCTGGAGACGGTTGATTCCCTAAGTAGCATGACACTTGGAGTTTTATCACTTGTCTTTTTAATTACAATTTCTTACACTAAAAATATTCTAAACTACAATGGGAATGTGTTTCTTTTTGGGTCACACAGAGAAGAAAGTAAGAATCTTTTAATAGGAAATGAAATATGAACTATATTTTGGGAGATTTTTGAAGAGGTAAATTTAAGAGGAGCTTTTGAAACCGCTGAAAAACATTGAAGCCAAATGAAAACATTTTGTGATGAATTTTTGAAATATTGTATATGAATGAGATTTTATACCAAGTAAATGTAGAAAGAGAAATGAAATTATGCAAAAGGAAATTAATAGCATAAAATCACACTCACATAGAGTACATTATTAATGGCAGAACCATTTTATGAATACCCAGAATTAGAAGGGAACCCAGAATAAGTGTGTTTTTCTTAATTAAAATACATTTTACCACATTGTTTTTTTTTCTGTCTAAATAGTTCCTCTGCAAAAGTTCTACTCCCATACCTCAGAGTTTTTTCTTTTTTTCTTTTCCTTTTTTTATTTTTGCAGGGGGGAAGGCAGGGCAATTGGGGTTAAGTGATTTGCCCAACATCACACAGCTAGTAAATGTGTCAAGTGTCTAAGGCCGGATTTGAATTCGGGTCCTCCTGACTCCAGGGCCGGTGCTCTACTCACTGCACTACCTAGCTGCCCCTCCTCCCATACCTCAATCATGGCATGGAGGTGATGCTGGGCTTTCAAAGGCTGTGTTGATAGAGCACAGGCTCTGACAGGTTGTATCAAACCGAGAAGGCCTTAAATGTTGTCCCAGCGTGAGACTATGACGAGCTGTCTAAGGATCATCCTAAGGAAGCACAGAGAGGTTCCTCACAGACAGGTGGCCTTAACTGCTCTTTAGACTTTGACACCATTGATCACCCCTATCTACTAGATACTCTCTCCTCTCTAGGATTTCATGACACTTCTCTTTCCTGTTTCCTCTCCTGCCTGCTGTCTGACCACTCCTCAGTCTCCTTTGCTGGATTGCCATACAGGTCACGCCAGATACCCCTGGTTGCTCCCCAAAGGTGCCTCTTGACCCTTTATTCTATCTCATTTGGTGAGCTCATCAGTTGCCTTAGTTTCAGTTATTAGCTCTATGCAGATTATTCCCAAATCCACATAACCAGCCCTGACTTTTAGTCCCCCATCTCCAATTGGCTATTGGACATCTTAAATTAGATGTCCTGTAGACATCTTAAACTCAACATGTGCAAAACTAAACTCTTCCTCTTTCCCCACCTATGACTTCTCTCTTCCCAGCTTGATGACTGATCTGAAATCACCACCATCCTCCCAGTCCTCCAGGCTCACACCCTAGGTATCATGCTTAATTCTTTATTCTATGACTCCACACATACAATCTGTTGCCAAGTTCCATAATTTCTACTTTTATGTCTCTCCTTAATGTTCTCTTCTCTTCGTTCATATAGTCACCACCCTAATGTGGGCGCTCAGCATCTCCTACCTAGATTTCCTGCCTCAATGCCTTACTAATGATCATTCTAAAGCACAGGTATGCCATGTCACTCCCCTACTCAAAAAGCTCTGATTCCCTCCAGGACCAAAAAGAGAAAAACAAGGAAGGCAAGGTGAGAGGGAAACTAGGAGAGAAGAGATTACTTACTGCAACCATAAAGACCAGTCCCAAAAACAGTCTCCTTGAACCACCTGCCCTTCAAGCTGCCTAGCTCCTTCCTAGTGTCAGATAAGGATTCAACTAGACACTGAAGTGCTGAAAGACCAAATACATTCATTCTCCTTTACCTTGAAGAGGAAAATGTATGAAGAGAGTCAGATTCTGTTCTTTTTTAAAATTTTGTTTTATTTAATATTTTTTCATTTTCAGCATTGATTTCCACAAGATTTTGAGTTACAAATTTTCTGCCCATTTCTACCCCCGCCACCTCAAGATGGCATATATTCTGATTGCCCCTTTCACCAGTCTGCCCTCCCTTCTGTCACCCCACTCCCCCCCCATCCTTTCTCTCCTTACTTTCTTATAGGACAAGATAGATTTCTATACCCCATTGCTTGTATATCTTATTTCCCAGTTGCATGTAAAAACAACATTTTTTTGAGCATTTGTTTTTAGAACTTTGAGTTCCAAACTCTCTCCTTCCTTCCCTCCCCACCCACCCTCCTTGAGAAGGCAAGCAATTCAGCATAGGCCACACACATATCATTATGCAATACACTTCCATAACAGTCATGTTGTAAAAGACTAACTATATTTCCCTCCAACCTATACTATCCCCCTTTATTCAGTTTTCTCCCTTGACCCTGTCCGTTTTCAAAAGTGTTTGCTTTTGATTACCTCTTCCCCTGATCTGCCCTCCTATCTATCATCCCCCCTCTCTTATCCCCTTTCCCCCTACTTTCCTGTAGAGTAAGATACTCAATTAATTGTCTATGTTATTCCCTACTTAAGTCAAATCCGATGAGAGCAAGATTCACTCATTCCCTTTCACCTACCCCCTCTTCCCTTCCAATAAAACTCCTTTTTCTTGCCCCTTTTATGTGAGATAATTTGCCCCATTCTATCTCTCCCTTTCTCCTCCCAATATATTCCTCTCTCATCCCTTAATTGTATTTATTTATTTTTAGATATCATCCCTTCATAGTCAACTCACCCTGTGCCCTTTGTCTATAATATGTATATTCCCTTCAGCTACCCTAATACTGAGGTCTCATGAATCATACACATCATCTTTCCATGTAGGAATGTAAACAAAATAGTTCAACTTTAGTAAGTCCCTTATGATTTCTCTTTCCTGTTTACCTTTTCATGCTTCTCTTGATTCTTGTATTTGAAAGTCAGATTTTCTATTCCACACTGGTCTTTGGCAGCTTCTGTTCTTGAGAGAGGCAAGGTAGGCTTTGCCAAATGACATCAATCATTTTTTGTGTAATGGTGAGGGACAGCATTCCACTGACACTAGACTATCCTACTGTGGAAAAAGAATCCACAGTATAATGGAAGATATTGTGGAAGTCTAAAGACACTAGGGCCTCCTAAATTTTATAAGAGCCATTAGTTTGAGGAAGAGTTCTTAACTTTTATGATAAGCTGGAATCACTGATCATATCTTACCAAGGTTATGCTTACATTATTAGTGTTCTTCTCTGAAATATTATAAATTCATTTCTGAAACCTGCAGATTCTGTCCTTGTTATCTGTGTTTGTCCGATATTGTTACTTCTTATTATAGAAAGGGAAAAAAGGCATTTAGTGGAGTTGTGAACTGATTCAACCATTCTGGAGAGCAATTTGGAACTATGTTCAAAGGGCTATAAAACTGTGTATGCCCTTTGACTCAGCAATACCACTTCTATGTCTGTATCCAAAAGAGATCATAAAAATAGGAAAAGGACCCACATGTACAAAAATATTTATAGCAGCTCTTTTCATATGGTGGCCAAAAATTGGAAATTGAAGGGATTCCCATCAGTTGGGGAATGGCTGAACAAGTTCTAGCATATGAATGCAATGGAATACTATTGTGCTATAAGAAATGATGAGCAGGCAGACGTCAGAAAAACCTGGAAAGACTTATATGAACTGATGCTGAGTGAAGTCAGCAGAACCAGGAAAACATTATACACAGCAACAGCCACATTGTGTGATGACTAACTTTGATAGACTTAGCTCTTCTTGGCAATGCAAGCATCTCAGGACGGAAAATGCTATCCACATCCAGAGAAAGAACTTTGGAGTCTGCATGCAGATCAAAGCATATTATTTGCTCTTTTTTGTTGTTGTTGTTGTTGTTTTGTTTCTTTCTTGCGATTCCTCCTATTGGTTCTAATTCTTCTTTACAACATGACTAATGTGAAAATACATTTATATGAATGAATATGTAGAGCCTATATCAGAGTGCACACCATCCTGGTGAGGGGGGAGGGAGAAAAATTTAAAACTCAAAATCTTACGGAAGTGAATGTTGAAAACTAAAAATAAATTAATTTTTAAAAAGTTCAAGAAGAATTTGCTGAGTTATCAAATCACAGGTTTAAAACTTGATTTTCCTTTAAAAAGTGCTAAATTAATTTTGGCTTGGGATTAGGACAGAATTTTCAACAATTTCTGAAATGGCTCTAAACATACTTCTGCCATTTTGTACTATGTATTTATGTGAAGCAGCATTCTCAGCATTGACACTTATAAAACTAAATGTTGATCAACTCTGAAAAATGTTGAAAATGCTCTACATCCTGCAGTATCAAACATTCCACCAAGATTTAATTTTTTATGTAAAAATAAACAAGCACATCTATGTCATTAGTATGTAAATTTGCTTTCATCTTTAATAAATGGTAAAATTATGTGTATGCCAAAGAATTGTTTTAAAATAAATTTATTTCTGATTCATTATCAGTAAATGTTTGATTTGTGTACCTATTTTATATACCTATATACCTGGGGTCACATAAAAATTTCTCAGGCAAAAAGGGGTTGCTAATGGAAAAAGTTTAAAAAGCCCTGCCATAGACAATGAAGTAATAGCAATACTGAACGTATATGCACCAAGTCGTATAGCATCCAAATTCTTAGAGAAGTTAAGTAAGTTATAGGAAAGAACAGACAGCAAAACTATACTAGTGGGGGACTGTAACCTCCCCCTCTCAGAACTAGATAAATCTAACCACAAAATAAACAAGAAAGAAGTTAAGGATGTGAATAGAATTTTAGAAAAGTTAGATATGATAGACCTCTGGAGAAAACTGAATGGAGATAGGAAGGAATATACCTTTTTCTCAGCAGTACATGACACCTACACAAAAACTGACCATGTATTAGGGCATTAAAAGCCTCACAATCCAATGCAGAAAGGCAGAAATATTAAATTCATCCTTTTCAGATCATGATGCAATAAAAATTACATGTAATAAAGGGCCATGGAAATATAGACTTAAAATTAACTGGAAACTAAATAATTTAATCCTAAAGAATGAGTGGATCAAACAACAAACCATAGAAACAATCAACACTTTCATCAAAGAGAACAACAATAATGCAAAAACAACATACCAAAATTTTATATCTCTATATTTGTATGTATATATATTTTATATATGTATTATATATATAATTTTATATCTCTTTTTATATCTCTAAATGCTTACATGAGTAAAATGGAGAAAGAGGAGATCAATGAATTGGGCATGCAACTAAAAAAGCTAGAAAAAGAATAATTAAAAATCCCCAATTAAATACCAAATTAGAAATTCTGAAAACCAAAGGAGAAATTAATAAAATTGAAATTAAGAATACTATTGAAGAATAAATAAAACTAAGAGCTAGTTTTTGAAAAAAAAAAACGATAAAATAGATAAAACTTTGGATAACTTGATTTAAAAAAAAGAAGAAAATCAAATTGCCAGTATCAAAAATTAAAAGGATGAATTCACCACCAATGAAGAGGAAATTAAAATAATAATTAGGAGCTATGTTGCCCAACTGCATGCCAATAAATCTGACAATCTAAGTGAAATGGATGCATACTTACAATAATATAAATTGCCCAAATTAATAGAAGAGGAAATAAAATATTTAAATAACCCCATTTCAGAAAAAGAAATTGAACAAGCCATCAATAAACTCCCTAAGAAAAAAATCTCCAGGGCCAGATGAATTTACAAGTGAATTCTACCAAACATTTAAAGAACAATTAATTCCAATACTGTATAAACTATTTGAAAAAATAGGCAAAGGAGTCTTACCAAATTCTTGTTATGATACAAGTATGGTGCTGATACCTAAACCAGGAAGAGCCAAAACAGAGAAAGAAAATTATAGACCAATTTCCCTAATAAATATTAATGCAAAAATTTAAATAAAATATTAGCAAAGATGTTACAGCAATCTTTCATGAGGATAATACACTATGACCAGGTGGGATTTATACTAGGAATGCAGGGCTGGTTCAATATTAGAAAAACTATCAGCATACTTGACCATATCAATAACAAAACTAACAGAAATCATATGATTATCTCAATAGATGCAGAAAAAGCAAATGACAAAATACAACACCCACTCCTATTATAAGCACTAAAGAGCATAGGAATCAATGGTGTTGTCATCAAAATGATAAGCAGTATCTATCTAAAACCATCAGCAAACATTACATGTAATGGGAATAAGCTAGAAGCATTTCCAATAAGATCAGAGGTGAAACAAGGGTGTCCATTAACACCACTGCTATTCAATATTGTAAAAGAAATGTTAGTTTTAGCAATAAGAAGAAAAAGAAATTGAAGGAATTAGAATAGGCAATGAGGAAATAAAGCTATCACTCTTTGCAGATGATAAGATGGTATACTTAGAGAATCCTAGAGAATCAAGTAAAAAACTACTTGAAATAATTAACAACATTAGCAAAGTTGCAGTATATAAAATAAACCCACATAAATCATCAGCATTCTATATACATATTAAAGCCTATCAGTAAGACGTAGGAAGAGGAATTTAGTTTAAAATAAGTGTAGACAATATAAAATATTTGGAAGTCTACCTGTCAAGACACACCCAGGAACTATATGAACACAATTACAAAACACTTTTCTTACAAATAAAGTCAGATCTAAATAATTGGGAAAATATCTGTTGCTCATCAGTAGGCCAAGTTAATATAATAAAAATGACAATTCTACCTAAATTAATTTATTGATGCAGTGCCACACCAATCAAATTACCAAAAAATTGTTTTATAGAGCTAGAAAAAATAATAAGATTCATCTGGAAGAACAAAAGATCAAGATTATCAAGGGAATTAATGAAAAAAATGCAAAGGAAGGTGGCCTAGCTGTACCAGATCTAAAACTATATTATAAAGCAGGAATCATCAAAACTATTTGGTACTGGCTAAGAAATGAATGGCAAATCAGCGGAATTGTTGTGTTTGTCCTTTGTTCTCGAAGAGGACCTTGATATCAGGGAAAGGATGACATGACTTGCACCTGACTTTGATTTGAGTGAGAGAGGGCTATGCAAGGTCACCAGCCTCACTTTCTCCTCCAGAGCCATCTGGGTCCAGTGGCCTGATATTCACTAGGATGACTGGAGATGGCCCAGGATGTATTGCTAGACCCTGGCCCTTTCAGGCTAAGGTCTTTTGAGGTTCTCACTTTGAGTGAGGTAACACCCATTCAGTGAAGAAGTTAATCGAGGGATGGCCCCTTTCATCAAAACTCAAAAAAAAAATCAATGTGGGAGAGGAAGATTCTCAGGGTTCCTGGCCAAAAAAGAAACAGTTACTATTTGCCTTTAGTCATCGAAAGGGAGCATGGAGAGGAGGCAGGCAGAGGCAGAGGCAGAGGCAAGGCTACTCACAGGTTGTGTTTGTCCTTCATTCTTGAAAGGAAGGCTTTCCTGTGGCTTTGCTGGAAGCCTCCTGATTGGTAGAGACCAGAGCTGAGAGAGCTTTTCAACTTCTCTGCTGATTAGAGGAAAGCTGTAGTCCTACCTACATCCTGAGAAAGGGGGAAACCCTCTAATGTGATATGGTAAGACAAAAAAGATTATGTGATCCTCAGTTGCATTAAGAGAAGCATAGCTTCCAGGAAGAGGGAGGTGATAATCCCATCGTACTCTGTCTTCATCAGACTATATCTAGAGTATTAGGTTCAATTCTGGGTATCACAGTGTAACTGAAGAATGTCCAGAGGAAGGTGTGAGAAATGTGCTTGCAAAGGAATAATATATTAATTAATAAACCCAGGAAGGCATTTAATTTTGTTCTTGCAAGAGTGGGTAACCTGAACATAGGCATGCTCCTTTAAGGCAAATACACAATTTTTATACCTTGCCCCCGATTTGCATTTCGCTCCTCTGCTCCCAATGGCTGGGAGTCATAGGGTTCTCAACCTATCCAAAAACGCCTAAAACCTACACACGTGGGTCTCTGTCTCCGATTATATTTCCCATTTCAGGCCCCTCTCCCCCGCCCCATTCTCATCTCCTTTACACTTTGACAAGTCATAAATTCTTTTAAAGAATTTCTTCAATTGATGTACCCTGGCTGTTGAAGTTTCCTTCATCATTAACATAAGAAGAGTCCCAATATACACGACAGGGTTGTGGAATGAAGTTTTCCTCTGGACTTTGGGGTTGTGGATGCAGAAGAGACAATTCCTGGATTTTCATTCAAAGTATTCAAAGGAAGGAGGTGTTCACCCTCAGATATATTGATAAGGAGGTTTATGTAGTGAAGTGTAAATCAACATTCTCAAGACTTTCCCTCCAACCTATTTTCCTGCATTTGGCAGCAAATAATAATCTTCCTAGTATTACAGGTAATACATATTTTCTGTGGAAACATAAGTTCAATTCATCTCTTACAAAGGTAAAAAGGAATCTATGTCATAGGTGTATTAATTGAAGAAACTGGACATGTTTAGCTGAGATAACAGAACACCCAAAGGGCTGTCATATGGAAAAGAGCAAGACTTATTTTGTTTGGTCCCAGAGGGCAGAAGTAGAACCTATGAATGACTATTGCAAAAAGGTAAATTTAGACTTAATGTAAAAAAAAAACCTACTTGACAATTAGAGCTGTTCCAAAATGGAATGGTTTGCAAAAGAAGTAAAATCCCAAATATTACAACCCATCCACAAACCTGGGTCACAACCTTCCCACTAACATATACAAGATACATGAGGAAAGTGGGGCACACGCTTAAAGAAACCCAACAAGGAGGTACTTGACTGAGGAAAGCCATGTGCCTGGGGCAGCTCACAACTCTAGATTATGGGCTTTGGTATCCTTGGTCCCTTAACAATTTCTACTCCATGAAAATGCTTTTGTGCAGGTCGCTCCTCCTCTGGTCTTGATCTCTCTCTAGTGAAGTAGTCTAGTGAAGGTCTACCTCTACTGTTGAGCTGCTGAAGCACTAATGAGCTCTTTTTACTCAAAGCCATTCTTAACAGTGAGTTTGAGAATGTTCCCATGAGCCAGAGAACTGCCAAACTCCTCCCTTCTGCAGAAACAAAAAACAACAACAACAAAAAAACCCAAAACCCCAGGGAATTCTGCTTTGTCCAACCAGCTCTAAATTTCTTCTTACAGTGAAGTGCAGCACACAGAAAAAAAATATACAAAACCAATTTTCCCTCCTTTTTCTCTTAAACCACTAGACAGACACCTCTCAGGGGTTTTCCTCCATCTTGGTCTGTAGGTGGCACTAGAGAGCAATAACTTGGATCATTGTACACAACAACAGAATTTGGCTCTTCTACTATCACTAGAAAAACTGAAAAGCTTTCTCAGCTGACCCAGCCTTACTCTAGCCAAACAACAAAGCAAAACCTCTCTCCCAATCAGCAGACTATCAGCAAAACCACTGCAAAGCCTTACTGTCAGTTCAGTTTAGGTTCTGTATTCTGTCTTTTATAAACACTATTTCTCATAGCTGTCTATATATTGTCACCAGTTTTTTGTAACTCCTTAGTTTAGCCCACTCTCCAGGTTCTTCCTCTATCTTTTCCTATAATTTGAGAGAAATGATTAATAACAAATATCTTAGGGAGATTCAGAGTTCTCCCATTCTTCCAAAGTCCTGATTTTAAGCTCAGTTGCTTGAAGGACATTATTGATAACCAGATTGTTGAGGGTTGAGGGAGCTCAGGTCCAGGAACCACAAGACCGGAGTTCCCAGAAAGGGGTCATTGAGAGGGAGTGCCCCTCAAAGACTCAAGTACTTAAGAGGGTCGGGGGTGTCTGGAATGAATTCATGATCTCAAACATTCTTCATCAAGGTGGCAAAGATTTATTATGCTTCACAGTGGGCAAGAGTTCTTAGGGAACCTGCAACCTTACAGGGCTACAAGGAAAGTTTAAGTACGAGATTTGGTGGTGAAACCTGTCAATTAGGTGTTTTGGGGTGGGATTAAGGAGTAGTTAAGGGGTGGTCAGTTCTTAAAGGAACATGCACTTTTTGTATCTACTGTGCAGGTACCTTACCCAGAGTTCACTGGGAAATAGCCCAAGGGGGGGCTACTTGGGGGTGTGGTTTTGACTGTGAAATGTCACCAAGTCAACAAAAAGGTCATGGATGACTGGGAAGATCCAAGTGACTTCCATCAAATGTCTTGTTAGACAAGATGAACATAAGGGAGTATATATTTGACTGTGTCTAGGATACATATCAGGAAGGTCAGTAAGTAGTAAATATTGTTATGTCCCGATGCACAGCCAATTAGCAGTACATAGGGAGTTGGACCAATAAATTCTGTATGTGCAGCTGGCCCCAGTATCAGGAGGAGAGATAAGTGTTTGGCTAAGGCATGCTGCCCTTGAACTGGAGAGGGACTGCTAGGGCCAATGCTTTGAAGCTAGGGAGAGATGTGATTTTGGAATTGGAGTCCAGGCACAGGCACTCAAGCAGAGACTAAGGAGAAATGTGATGTTAGAATTAGGGTCGAAGCACAAACACTCCAGCACCCCATCAAGACTGAATTAACTCTTCTCATCTTGGTCAGACCCCACCCAATCTTACAAGGAATTTAATCTTCTACTCAAGCTTGGGTGGAGGCAGATCCTTTTTGTCCAGATAGCCCAAGGCTGGGAATGGTCTGAGTGTAGATATGGTTTCTCTATGAGCGAGGATGTCACTCTCAGCTCTTCCAAGGGGGTATAAACTGTGAGGCCACTGCCATGATTGTCTTTGGTCTAAGAAAGATGGCCAAATGATTATCCTTTTATTAATAGTGTGCTGGCCTTATTAATAAAATAATTAAATTACCCAGAAATTATGTTTCTCAAACTTTCTTAATGGTCGCAAATTTCTTCTGCCAATTTCTTCTATAGCTCCTGGTAGACAATGATTCATTTTTATCTTATGAGGTGAAATTCAAGAAATCCATCTTTTTACTAAGCATGAACTCCTAAATCCTTATATAATTCTCATTATTCCCAGTTATTTTATTTACAGTTTCCCAGTTATAAACTCTAAAAATAGTCATATGCAAATGAGTTTATAGACCACAATGTAGCTGTTATTGTAAAGAATGATTAAACTTTTGTTTCCATAGAAATCATGTAATACATGATTTGCAAACCTAAGGAGTCATACGTGTCAGAAAATCTCTCACTTATTGGTTACTTATGGTTAGTGCAGGAAATAAACTGGTTGTAGAAAATGTAATTGGGGATGTTGCTTCTGCATATCACTCATCAGGTTGTTGACACCTACTTATCAGCACACTTGAGAGCAGACATTCACTTCTTTGTTCTCTGAGTAAACCCAGAAAATGCCTTTTCCTGTGTCAACAATTACAAAGCCTGGTGAAGCTCCATTAAGGATGAGGTGCCTTAACCCAAGACACTATCTTGAATAACGGGACTTTTCTTATGTTAATGGTAAAGGAAACAAAGATATCCTGGGTTGTATTTTCAATGGACACTTTGTCAACTCTTCTATCAATTGAGAAAATTCCTTTCTCAAGCTATAGTTAAACACATATGGAGATCATAAATCTGAACGATGTAGACATCCTGAGTTGGGATTGTTCTAAAATGTATTTGGGGCTTGTCATTCTTTTACCAAATAAAGTATAAAGAAAAATAAAGATGAGGGGCTGCTGAAATGTGGGGAATAGGAAATGTAAACAGGAGTAGAGACTCACATGGGGAAGGGGAGATGGGGTTAGGTGTTCCAGATGGACTGTAAACCCTGCAGTACCCAACCAATGGGAAACCAAGGGAGGGATCTGGTTTGGGACAGGAAAAGAAAAGATTGATTTTGCACTGCAAGGGTGTGCCTACTTATTGGACACCCATTCTTGCAAGACTGTAAATAAAGTCATTTCCTGGCTTCACAAGCAAGGTCGCAGAGTTCTTGGCAAGATGCACTTATTTCTTACATTATTATATTAGTAATTGATCTATCTTCAAACATATCCTCTCTGCACATTCATCTGAGGGCATGTCTTTATTTGATTGTTCAACCACTCTGTCTCTCTTCAGTGTTTTATGTGAGACTATGTTTTTTTAGAAGTTGATTGCATCATTTTTCCATGTAGAAATATACTTTTCCTTTTTTTTCTTTTTTTGTTTTTGGAGGGGGGAGGGCAGGGCACTTGGGGTTAAGTGACTTGCCCAAGGTCACACAGCTAGTAAGTGTGTCAAGTGTCTGAGGCTGCCCTTGAACTCAGGTCCTCCTGACTTCAGGGCCAGTGCTCTACTCACTGTGCCACCTAGCTGCCCAGAAATATACTTTTTCTGCCTCTTTCAGCAACCAAGCTGTTCACATATCAAATGAGAAGTACCTTACACTTTTAAAAAACATCTTTCACTTGACTTTGTCATTCTTTCAAGATAGTTTCATATACCTTTCTTCTATTTTACTGTCAAACTCTTAGAAGGCACTCACTTCTCAACCTCTAGTAATCTGATTTCTGATCCTTTTGCTCAATTGAAACTTCTCTCTCCAAGGCTACCACTCATTTCTTAATTGAAAAATCTCCACCTTCAACCTCCTTGACCTTTATACATTTTATTTATACTGACAAACCCCCAGCTCCTGGTCATTCCATTCTCTCTTGAATTCTGTGACTCTACTCCTTCCTGGTTCTCCTGTTACCTATCTATTTGTTCTCAGCCTCCTTTACTGGATCATCATCCATTTCTTGCCCCCTTAGGATGAGTAGTTCTCAGGACTCTATCCTGAGTCCTCTTCTCTCAATACACTCTCTTCCTTGGTGACCTAATCTGTTCCCATAGGTTCAAGTATGACCTCTACACAAATGCCACCCAAACCTATAGATACATCTCTGAGCTCTAGGCATAGGGTAAAAGAAAAGTTCTTTAGCCAGAGATTTAAAAGTCTTCCATAATGTCTCCCATGGTCTAGGAACTCATTAGTTTAGAACCCCTCTGCTTAGTTTAGTCCAGGGATTCTTAACCTTCTTTGCATAGACTTTTATGTCAGACTTGTCTCCTTATTTATAAACCAGTACTCCTTATTTCATACTACTCCCCTCACACTCTTTACATGCTAGTCAAACTGGAGTTTTAGATGTTTCTCCACCTCCTGTCTTCATAAATTTGCCCTCCCCTCAGCCTCTTAGAATCTTTGTCTTCCTCTGAGTCTCAGCTCAGGTTCTTTCTATTCTGTAAAGACTTTTTTGCTCCCCCAAATTGTTAAAGCTCTCTTCCTTCACAATTTTTATACCACACTTTTTTGGTGTCGTGAGTAGAGTAGGCACTTAATAGTAACAAATGGTTATTAGCATCATAGGATCGTAGATTTGAAGCTAGAAGGTAGGCCATTTAGTCTATACCATTCATTTGACTGATAAGAAAATGGAAGCCCAGGGAATGTAAGTGAGATGCCCAAAGTTACATTGGCCATAAGCATCAGAAGTAGGCTTTGAATTCAGATCCTCTGGATCTGGACCCAAGGCTCTTTCTGCCAGATTATGCTCACCCTTTTCAGACAAAGGTCCTTAGTATTAATTTCTAGCCAAGTTAGGGGCCCCGAATTGCATTCAGACCTTCCCTTTCTCAGTATGAAAAGTGTGTCCCTTATCCATCATAAGCCCCTCTGGCAGAGTCCTTGAGGCTAGGGAAAACACTAGTGTCTCTTTCCACTTGCCTTCCAAACTCTCCTCATCTCCCCACAGTGATTAATACCTGAGCCTCAGAGAAACCAAGGGATAGATAGCACTAGAAATGCTAGACAGGGAGAGGTAGACCTGTCAGCCACTGCTGACAATTTTACTGCAAGAGCAAATGCTTGTGTCCATGTTACATTGATTTCTCATTCAATTTTATTGCTTTCAACATAGTGCTCAGGTATGTCTCATTAGGAGGATCTCTAGAATAAGGTATAAAGTTCCCTGAAAGTCAATTCCTCAGAGAATACAAATTCCTTTCATCCAAGTTCCTTTGTCCTGAGCTCCTTATCGATGAGGTATTATCTGAGAAGCAGATGATTCTTGGTACACTCAAGCAACAGATGGTGACGAGTTTGAAGATGTAAGAAGAGTAAATGATAGAGGTTTGAGCCAGTATATCCCAAAGGATATGGATGAGACTGGCGTTTCTGTGGCCAGTCTTTCAGTACATATACATTGGTGGAGAAGGATGATAATAAATTGAGTGAAGCTTTAGGAGATGGGGCAGAAAATGGGGAACAAAGTGATTTGGAAGAAAATGATGAAAAACAACAGGAAAACGGAGTTATTGGTGCTGTTTCTGTTGATGAAAACTTTTTTAATGGAGAAGATTTAGATGAACTAGAATAATTAAACACACTTGATTTAAAGGAATGACAACAAGCAAATCAGATAAAAAAAACTGTCAGCTCAACATAAACTGAAATTGACCACATCGATTTCTTCCCCTCCTTTCCAGAACTCTTAAACAGGACGTTTATGGTTTCTCACACTGATTTGGGGAAGGTGAAAAAAAAAAGAAATATTCACTTCTATCACCTCTATTCCGACCTTGACTACACCACATAGGGTCATAAGTAATCTGAAACATAATGGTCATTACAGAAAAGATTTTGTAAACAATTGAAATAGCAAGCATAACCACTTTTTCCCAATTTGTGAGTTTCATTGGACACGTGTTATTACCCAGCACAACAAACATTGAAAATATCACTCATTTAAGCTGTATCTTTTAATGAGTGATTTGATTTACTTTGTATTTATTTTTTTTAAAACGACATCTTAAAATAAGAGCACTGTTCCTTCAGAAATACACTACTTATGCAGATTCAGTGTTGTGTTTCTTTGAACACTTGATCAGATGGACATTAAAGATGCAGGTTCTTTAAACTAACAGCATCATCTGGAATGCCTTCTTTAAGCCATTTAACATTTTCCCTCTACCTTTTTTTTGGCGACAAAGTTGTAAATAAAGACCACAAGCGTTGTAACAAACAAACAAATAAACTAGCCATTCTCTTCTCCAGGGCTCCAATGCTCTGGCACTGATGCTGTATCTTTGACAAGGTATGAACTCTTTTTGTCCTTGTCGTCCCTATTTTCATTATGTAGATGATTACTGGTTGATGATTCACAGCTAGTTTTTTAATGCCAAAGATACCCCTTGGGTTTGTCCTTTAAAAGACACTTGGAAAAGATGGGGATAACTATGGCAGAGTGCAGCATTCATTTTACTGTGTTGAGATGTTTTTGCTTAACTGTTCAATTCTAGGTTGGGGGATGTATATCCAGCAATGACTTTGATATAAAAATAAAAGGTATCCGTGAAACTTAAAAAAAAAGAATAACTCCCCCTTTAAAAAATAATAAAAGGATGCTGCACAAAGACTCCAGAGACTAGAAAACTGAGGTCACACAGGCCAGTGAGGCAAGGAGGTATACAGATTCATTTCCTGGGAGGAAGATCTGCAAAATCCATGTAGCCTCTCTAAGGAACCATGTGAGCCCTCCAGGAAGCATTATATCCATTGCCTAATAAAGAGGACAAAGCAGCAGAATTCTTGGATCACACCTAATATCTAGACCAGGGATTCTTAATTTGGGATCTACAAACTTGTTTTAAAAATTTTTTTGGTAACTATATTTCCATATAATGTTTTCTTTGTAATCCTATGTATTTCATTTTGTGCATTTAAAAACATTATTCTGAAGAGTCCACAGCCTTCACCAGATTGTCAGACACAAAAAGACACAAAAAACCTATGCAAAAAAGGTTAAGAATTGCTGGTCGAGACCAAGCAGAGGCATTTCTGAGTAGGGGAATTCCTGGACCATGCCAATTTTCTGGATCAAGCAGAATTCCAGGACCAAAAAGACAGAAGCTTTTTGAACAAGCAGAAACTTCATCCAAGAATCAGCAAGGGACAGAGACACAGTGAAAGAGCAAACCTAAATCACCTTCCTCACTGGTACTGTGAGTTATATGGACTGTGCAGGTCTTATAGAGGTATAGTAGCTTCCCCAACCTGCTAAATGAAGAAGCTCCGGGGAAGCTCAAAAACCCATGTCACAAGACCTACAACTCTGAGTAAACCTCCCTTTTGCTACTGGTAGGAGTGTGAATATCAATTAGATACCAGTTTCCTAGGCATTCCCCCTCCCTTCCCCAGCAGTGTCAGTACTTACACCCCAGGTCTGAGCTCCCTGCTTCCTTTTTATTTCTCACACAGGTTGTAAAAAATTTTATTTTTTAAATTTATTTTTCTTATTACATTTTAAGTTTCAAATTGTCTCCCGCCCTCTCCACCTTGCACTAGAAAGCCACCATTTGAAAAAGAAAAAATCTATTATCTATCTATCTTTATACACACACACATATGTAAAACTATACTACCTAAACTTCTATTTATCGATTCTTTCTACGGAGGTGGATAGCATCTTCCTTCATGGGTCCTTTGTGGTTGATTTGAATATAATACTCTGAATGGCTTAGTTATTTACAGATATTTTAAAAACAATATTCTGTTATTGTATACCACATTCTCTTTCTTCTGCTCATTTCACTCTTCATTATTTCATGCAAATCTCTCTTATGTTTTTCTAAAATGAACCAGCTCATCATTTCTTACAGCACAATAGTATTCCACAAGCTCTGTGCTTCTTGTCCCCAATGCCTGTTCCTATTTGACAGCGATGAGAACCCTATAAAAAACTAACGGGCTTCACCTGTACTTGCCACTTAACTCCATCCAGGACCCAAGGGCCTGCCCTGTGTTCGTCTTCTCTGATTGCCCCTTCGTTTTGTATTTCCTCTCATTTACTGAAGCTTACTTTTTTCCCCCACTTTCTTTCTATACTCTCCCGTCTTGTGCTGAATTTTGCATGGTGACACTCCACCTCCCAGCCTCTCCAGGTCTCTTCTTAGAAGCATCGGCTTTCGTACAGAATTGTCACTAATGATTTCAGCAGACGCACTTAAATCCCGAGTCTTTGACTTAAGGAATGTAGAATATAAAGATTGTGACTAGTGGCCCCAAAATGACTGCTTCTTGAGCCTCTTGGGTTTTTCCTCTGGCAACTAAGTATCAGATAAGAGAGATTGTGGCCTTTCTCTGTGCAGAGAATTCCCTAGACCAAAGAAATCGCAGATTTATTAATAAGAGTTTTGAGGGACACGTACACTCAGTAACTGCAGGCTGTCTATGGACATAGGGATGGCTAGGTGGCGCCGTGGACAGCGTCTGGAAGACATTAGTTTAAATTAACCCTGGAAAGGTCACTTAACCTCTGTCTGCCTCAATTTTTTCATATGTGAAATGGGGATAAAACCACCTACTTCCCAGTTAAGTTAATATATAAAAGTCTTTCGCAAGCCTTAATCAGTTCCTCTGAGGGCACTATGTTTTTCTATAGAAAATAGTAAGCGCTACCAACCATAAGCAACCCCCAATCTCGATCTCCGGCTCCTTTAATAACCCCGCCCCACTTTCCTCCCCATTCCCCAAGCCCAGCCAATCATTCCCATAGTTAGGGGTGGCGGGGGAAAGGGAGAAACGAAAGGAACGAGCGTGCGCGACCAATAGCCAGCCTGGGGAGAGGAGGCGTGGAAGCAACGCGGATAGGCTGAATTTTGAGTGGCGTCTCGATCGCCCAATCAATGAGTGGTGTGAGCATGGTGCCCAAGTCCCTACAGAAAGGAATGGTGGGGAGTAAGGAGGCCACGTCCCGGCACGTGATATAGGTGACAACCCGGAAGCGACCTCACTTTTTGCCAGCTTTCTCCGCACCTAGGGCTTGAGATGGTGAGAAAGCGATGGCGCATGCGCATTGGTCTTTCCCTTCCCTTTCTTCTCTCCTTCTCCCCTTCTCCCCCTCCCCCCCAGCGCAGCGCCCCATGCCCCCCCAACCGCCCTTCAAAGAGGTGGCCCCGGGGTGGCGGGCCTGGGGGAAATGGAGGTGGCAGAGGATGCAAGGGCCTGGGAGTGGGGGGGTGGTCGGGTCTGGTGGAGTCTCGGAGGGAAGAAAAGGGGCCGGAGAGGGGTCTCCTGCCAGGGGGGTGGGCGGCGTGGGGAGGTGGTGTTTTTTCTGGGAGCGATGGGATGTGGGCTATGATTTTAAAGGGAGGAGGCCGAGGCGGGAAATGGCCCGTAAGGGTTGCGGGCTGTATAGGGTTTCTTCTCGGGAGAACAGAAGCTCTTTGAGGACAGGGCTTAAGCCATTTTTGTACCCTCAGTGCTTGGCACGTAATCACCGCCTAATAAATAAATGCTCGTTGATTTGGAGACGGAGGGGAGGGGGTGGGAGAAAGAAATCCCTTCATTTTTCACCCGGATAGCTCCTGCCCCTCCTCCTTCGCACCCTCTCCTGACTGCCCGGCCCCTCCAGAAAGCTTCGAGAGGACGGAATCTGTTTCAGTTTTGTCTTTCCTAGTAGTAACGTGCCTAACAATCGATTTATTAACTAGGATTAAGCATTCGAGGGCTTGCTTTTCTCCGACTGCTGGGGATAGAAAAAGGGAAGCTGGCCCTGCGCTCAAGGGAATGACTTTGTTTTGGGGAGGACAGAGGGACACGGGCAGAGCAAATTAAATGCAAATTGTAATTTCTAAAAGGGAAGGCCCTAGCAACTGGGGCAAACTGGGGCAAACTACGTCCTGTAGGACGTAGCCCTGGAATCGAGTTTTGAACAAAGCTGGCGTTCTGTTAGGACGAGATTGTTGTCTGGGAAGGCAGTGTGGTGCGGTGTCACGAATGACTTGGAGTCAAGACCTCGGTTCAATCACCCACCTTCCCGGTTACCTGTGAAACCTTGGCTTAAACTTTCTGGGCTTCATTTTCATCATTGGTAAAATGAGGGGGTTGGACTAGATAACCTCTAAGGTTTCCAGCTCTAAATAGATGACTCTATGATCCCCTGAGTACGTTCTAAGCAAAAGCCCTCAGACTGTCCAGATTGTAAGACAGGAGAAAGAGCGCTGGCCAGCTTGGTTGAAAAGAGTAATGTGCAGTAAGCCTACAAAGAGGTAGGCTGGAGCCAGATTGTAGAGCTTTAGAGAGCTAAGGGAGGAGTTTGCATTTTATTTTAGAGGCAAAAGGAAGCTGTTGGAGCTTCTGAGCAGGAGAGGGATAAGGTCAGACCTGTGCCATAGGACCATCGATTTG
This sequence comes from Trichosurus vulpecula, assembly GCF_011100635.1. Lineage (NCBI taxonomy): Eukaryota > Metazoa > Chordata > Mammalia > Diprotodontia > Phalangeridae > Trichosurus > Trichosurus vulpecula. Next base: position 263,300,950 of record NC_050579.1, on the reverse strand, counting down.
GCAACTTTATGGAAGATACATTGGAGAGGAGAGCCTTGAGACAAGGAGATTAGAAAACGGAACTCACATAAGTGAATGATCAACTTTTGTTGTGATTGAATTAGCACATCGAGGACAGGGGAAGATTTAGGTTTGTGAGTGGAAGGGAAGGAAACAAATCCGAGCATGAGGGAGGGAAATCAGGCACTTGGGCACTGAGTAGAAATAGTGTATTGGGCATCACAGCATGGCGAAAAGACAGCTGGACTGAAAATCAGGAGAGACTTCAAATTCCACCTAAGACACTGTGTGACTGTGAGCTAGTCCCTTAACTTCTCTTGATTCTGTTTTCTTATGTTTAAAATGGACACAATAATTAACCTGTAGTAATTACTCCCTACAGGGTTGTTGTAAGGATCAGAGGTGCTTGCAAAACCCTATATAAATGTCAGCAATTATTGTTTATCCTAGTCTAAAGTCTTGGCAAGGTGGGGAGATGTGTAAGGAAAATAGGGAAACAGGGGAGATGTAGCACCAGCAGCAGGAGGAATATAGTTTGCAAGTAAGTTGGAAAGATCTCAGTTTAGCTCTCTTAAGTCTGATTTTTCCCTTCTCATAATTTATTTCTAGACATCTGCATTGACCCAGGGGCTGGAGCGTATCCCTGACCAGCTGGGCTACTTGGTACTGAGTGAAGGAGCCGTGCTGGCGGTAAGTCTTAGGGAGAAAAGTAGAAAGACGACCTGACTCTTGATAGCTCCTTCATGATTTTACAACCTTTCCATTTATCTCTTCCTTCCTATAGCTTCTCCTAATTTGAACTATGTGCTATAGTTTGATCCATAAAGTATGCATAATCCTTATCTTTAAGTTCCCATGAATTTAACTATTATCTCTGTGCAGATGACTCCCAAATCTATGCATCTCTGCCTTGTATTCCAGTCTCCCATCACTAACTTCCTGCTAGAAATCCCCACCTGCATATTCTATGGGAATCTCAAACTCAGTAAGTCCAAAACAAAACTCATTATCTTTTCCCATAAAACCCACACTTCTTCCTAACTTACCTGTTTCTGCCAAGGGCACTATTATCTTTTCATTTATCCCAGGTTCAGTCCCAGGAGACATCAGTGGATCTTTACTCACTCTCACCCACCATGTCCAATCAGTTGCCAAGTCTTGTCAATTCTTTGTCCTAAATGTCTATCCCAATCTCTGCTCACTCCACAATCCCTGTAGCCCAGTTTATATCACCTCTCTCCTAGGCTCTTGCAATAGCCTTTCAGTGTGTATCCCTGAATCAAGTCTCTCCCTTCTCTAGTCCTTCCCCTCCATCAAATTGATATTTCTCAAATGCAGATCTATGTCGTTACCCTGCTCAAGAAGCTTCAATACTGTTTTATATTTAAAGTTTTGACTTCAGTCTGAAGTTATTCTCCCTCACATACCACATTCCAGCCAAACTGGCCTACTTAGTGTTCCCAGTACACAAAATTCCATTTTTTGCCTTCTTAACCTTTGCAGGCTTACTTTACCAGGCTGAACTCTATCCTTAGAATTTTCCCCCTCCTTGGAAACTCTACCTGTTTAAGGCTCAGCTCAAGTATTACCTCCTTCAAAAGGCCTTTTCTGATTCCTCTGCTTGTTAGTGCCCCTCTCATCAATTTGTATTTATTTTGGATCTCTCCTGAATGTACTTTATCAGTGAACATAGGACTGTCTAGTAAACTGTGAAGACCTTGAGGGAATAGGCTGCCTCTTTTGTTTTTGTATCTCAATTGCAGTGCCTGGCACATAGTAGGTCCTTAATAAATGCTCATTGATAGGTTAATTCTAGCTTTCATAGTTGTGTCGCAGTTCTCCTGATTCTTCTCCTAGATGTTTAGCTCCTCAGAATCCTTTGCTGGATTATATCCATATCTTGCCCCCAAATTCTGGCTGTCCCCCAACGCTATGTGCTGGGCGCTTTTCCTTATATCCCCTTGCCTAGTTCTACATTTTCAGTTTCCACGTACAGATATCTCCCAAATTTATCCCAAGAGAGTGTGTGTGTGGTCGTCCAAATCCCTCTCAAGCTTCAGTCCTGAATTACCAACTGCCTGCTAGATACAGCTAGCTACCCGAATGACTCATAGGTACCTCACACTGCACATCTAAAATGAAACTCATTTTCTTTACCTTTCCCTCTGCCTAAAACCAATCCTCTTCTGTTTCTTTTTGGTATGTTATTATCCTGCCAGTCACCTAAATTCAAATCTTGCCTCATTCATTCCCTGCCTCCTCAAATCCACAATTCCAGTCATTTGCCAAGTCCTGTCGGTTATACCTGTACAACATTTCGTATCCATTCCCTTCTGTTCACTAGGCAGCTAGCAGCCCAGTTCAGGCCCTCATAGCTTCTGCTTCTCTGGGGGAAGGATGGGTAGCAATCTCTAATTACACCTAGGACCAGCTCTTTTAGGACCTGAAAGAACTTACTTAAACATTGAGTTCCTGACCACTGTAGTCAATGCAGAGAACCTTGGGAACAGATTCCAAGGCCTAGACATTTTTTCTATGCTGCTCCTGTGCATGTACTTTTTAGAAATGGGACAGGGAAAGCAACCCAGGCATCTCTACTACTAGTTAGGTACCTTAACTGAGGCCCACAGGGTTGAAGAGGTGGGAGAGAAGTGGAAAGAAAACAATGACTCTGAGGAGACTGGGGATGAAGAAATGTCCTCTTTTTTTTTAGTTACAAATTTATTTTTTATTTTTAGTTTACAACACTCAGTTCCACAAGTTTTTGGGTTCCAAATTTTCTCTCTCTCTCCTCCCCCTTCCTCTTCCTCCCCAAGATGGTATGTAATCCAGTGTTGGTTCTACATATACCTTCATGTTGAACTTATTTACGTAATAGTCCAGTTGTAAAGAAGAATTATGACCAATGGAATGAATCATGAGAAAGAGGAAATGAAACCAAAAAAGAAGGGAAAAAAGCAAAAAGTTTGCCTCAATCTGCATCATTCAGATTCCATAATTCTTTCTCTGGATGTGCATAGCTTTTTCCATCATGAGTCTTTTGGAGGTGCCTTTGAACCTTGATGAGAGGAGCCAAGTCTATCAAAGTTAGTCTTACAGATACCATGTATCTGTAATCATGTGTAATGATCTCCTGGTTCTGCTCCTCTCACTCAGCATCAGTTCATATAAGTCTTTCCAGGTTATAATGAAGTTCATCTGCTCCTCATTTCTTATAGCACAATAGTATTCCATTACATTCATATCCCACAATTTGTTTGGCCATTCCTCAATTGATGGGCATCCTCTTGTTTTCCAATTCTTTGCCACCACAAAAAGAGCTGCTATATTTTTGTACATAGTGGTCCGTTTCCCACTTGTGTGATCTCTCTGGGATACAGCCCTAGAAGTAGTATTGCTGGGTCAAAGGGTATGCATATTTTTATAGCCCTCTGGGCATAGTTCCAAATTGCTCTCCAGAATGGCTGGATCCATTTACAACTCCACCAACAATGTAACAATGTTCCAATTTTCTCTCAAGCATTTATCATTTTCCTCTTTTGTCATGTTAGCCAATCTGACAAGGAGAGATGTGATACCTAAGAGTTGTTTTGATTTGCATTTCTCTAATCAATAGTGATATAGAGCATTTTTTCCCATGCCTATAGATATCTTTAATTTCTTCCTCTGAAAACTGCCTGTTCATAACCTTTGACCATTTCTCAATTGGGGAATGACTTGTATTCCTATAAATTTGGCTCAGTTCCCTGTATATTTTAGATATGAGACCTTTATCAGAGATACTAGTTGTAAAGATTCTTTCCCAGTTTTCTGCTTCCTTCCTAATCTTTGTTGCATTGACTTTGTACAAAAACTTTTCAATTTAACATAATAGTAATTATCCATTTTGCATTTTGTAATACTATCTTTTGTTGGGTCATGAATTCTTCCCTTTCCCATAAATCTGACAGGTAAATTATTCCTTGTTCTCCCAAACTGCTTATAGTATCAGCCTTTATTCCTAAGTCAAGAACCCATTTTGACTTTATTTTGGTATACAGTGTAAGATATTGGTCTATGCCCAGTTTCTACCATACTGTTTTCCAGTTTTCCCAGCAGTTTTTGTGAAATAGTGAATTCTTAACCCAGAAGCTGGATTCTTTGGGTTTATCAAAAAGTAGATTAATATAGTCGTTGACTCCTGCATCTTGTGTACCTAACCTATTCCACTGATCCACCACTGTGTTTCTTAGCCAGTACCAAGTAGCTTTGATGACTGCTGCTTTATAATACAGTTTAATACCTGGTATGGCTAGGCCACCTTCCCTAGCATTTCTTTTCATTAATACCCTAGATATTCTAGACCTCTTGTTCTTCCAGATGAATTTTGTTATTACTTTATCCAGCTCTGTAAAATAATTTTTTGGTAGTTTGATTGGTATAGCACTAAATAAGCAAATTAACTTTGGTAAAATTGTCATTTTTATTATATTAGCTTGGCCTAACCACAAGCAACTGAGGTTTTTCCATTTATTTAGATCTGACTTCATTTGTGTGAAGGAAATATCCTTTCATTAAAAGGACAAGGGTCAGGCCCTGAGATTCCCACTTCCTGTTTCTTTCCTGTGCACTGGGTGTCTTCGAGAAGCCTGTTATTTGTTGAAATGTTTACATGGAAATGTTAAAATTTTGATTTGTAGACTATTTGTTCATGTTTAATAAAAACTGCCTTGGTATGTAGAACAAAAATAAAATCAAGGTCAGCTGTATCTACGATGTTTCTTTGATCATTAGATCAGGAGCCTAGTAATCCTGTCCAAAATCAGGAAATACGGTTGCTTTCTTTTTGAGATTTCATCTCCTCAACTTGCCCAAGGTGGAAGTGCAGTGACCACCAATGAGCATAACCCCTCTGCTGACTGACAGAAACTTTGACCTCTTCCATTTCCAAACTGGGTCAGTTTGCCGCTCCTTAAGCAGCCTGGTGGCAACCGACTCCTCCCAAGGACTCAACCATATTGTTGCCAGACTTGTTGCAGGTACTCAAGCAGCTTTAACTCCACTGCTGCTCAAAACTCCAGGGCTCTTCTGCCTCCCCAGTAACAAGGATTATAGGTGTGCACCACCGTGCTTTCTTGTGTAGATATTTACTAACTACATCAGTAATGAGAACAGAGTCAAAGTCAAACTCACTAGTTGCCTAGTGATCACTGACAGTAGCTTATCAGTTATGCCTTTCAGTTCTTTCAGTACCCTGAAGTGTTATCCAGGTGACCTGGACTCATTAAGGGTTTCACCTCTAGTAGTCATCACTGTGGTTTCCTTTCCAGTTAAAAGACCATGCCCCTTGTTAGAGAAAACAGAAATGGTCCGTATTTATTAAGCACATGCCCATTCAGGCCAAGGATACAAACAGAGTGAACTTAAAGCCCCTACTCGAGAGGAATTTACATTCTAACAAGACAGAGATGACCATCCGTGCCATCTGTTATTGTTGCCCCCTCTCCTCGGAGCAGTAGATTATCTCTTTGATCCTTAGGGAAAGAGCTCAGGGTTGGAGTAAGGTTGTCCTCCCCTCTCCTGCCCCGGATACTTAGGAACTGCGATCAAGAGCTAGTCACATATGTGTATTTGATGAATCTCAGTTTCCTCATCTATAAAACGGGAAGAATAATCCTTGTATTACAAGCTTTGGAGAGTCAATATGAAGGTCGAACGAGAGAATATAAAGTGGTTTGCAAAAGAGTGCTCCATAAATACCAGCTCTCTTCGTCCCCCCTTCTCCAACATAACTTAGACTGAAAACAGCCTTTGAGGTTTATATTCCTTCACCAGTTTCAGCACCTCCTGGACGGACCATGCCATGTACTCATATTCCTCCTGTTACCTGCTTTCTGTCTTCTGTCTGTATATTTAAAAAAACCTAACTTGGCTTTTCACTTCCCTGTGCCCATAATTAGTCTCTTTAGACAACTCCCACTTTTCCTTCTCATTGGATCTTCAGAATTTCATTTGAAAATTTCCCATCCTTCTGGACTCACGTTCCTTGTAGAATTCGGTTCATACGATCTCTCCCAATTCTTTCTCTGGGTCTCCTCAAATTAAAGGGGGAATTGTCAGAATATGCCCAGCTTTCATCTTCTGTATCATAAATTTTAAGATAAAGTAGTAAATTCAGATTCCCATCATTCCAGCTTAGCAAGAGCAGTCGGGAACATGGTTTGAAGCCTGAGTACGAGATTTAGTAGCTTTGTAACTGGACGTCACTTTCTGAACTTGTTACCTGTAAAATGAGGTTATTTGTCCTCTGTACTTCGTAGGGTGGTTGTGAGGAAAGCTTTTTGGTAAATCTCAGGGCATCATATCGGTGTAAGTTTTACATGTAAAACTTATAAACTGAACCACAGAATAAAGAATTGGAAGGATACTTCAGCTGCCATCTAGTTTAACTTATGGCTAAAAGTATATCTCCATTTAGAACATAAATGGCAGGTGGTCATCTTCAACTGTAAGACTTCCAGTAAGGGGAAGCTCAACAACTCCTAGGGCAGCCCAGTTCCACTTTTTGAACAGCATGGATTGTTTATTTTTCCTAACATCATGGCTAAATTTGCTTCTTTGCAGCTTTCACTCTTTGTTACCTCTAGAACTAAACAGAACACTCTCTCTCTTAAACATGACAGTCCGTCAATATTTGAATACAAACATCATGTCTCCCCTGAGTCATCTGTACTCCAGGCTAAACATGCCTTCAGTCAATGCTCATATACCATACATCCTACTTGTCCTCTGGACACTTCCTGGTTGTCATTGTCTTTGGCTTGGTGTCCTGAACCTAAAAGAGTACTCCAAATACGACTAGGGTAAAATACAGAGGGACTATTGTCTGGTTATTGGAAGCAGTGTCTTTTTTTCTTTTTCTTATTTAAATGCCTCTCTTCTCAGTCTTGTTACAGATTTTTTAAAGGGCATGGGGTGGGGGAGGGGCTGGGAGGAAGCCCAGTAAAACCAAACGGTATTAACTGAGTTTGAGGGTACATATGATGTTCCACACCCCTATTTCCCCATACTTCTGCAAAGAGGGAAGGGAGGTGGATTTTCTTCCTGTGGACCAAGCTTGGCCATTGAGTTTTGTTCCCTTTGTGGTGCTGTCATTGTGTATATTATTTTCCTGGTTCTGCTTACTTCATTCTGTGCCAGTTCGTATTAAGTTTTCCGTTGCGTCCAACAATTCTTTATATTCATCATTTTATTCCATTACTAAATGTACCACACTTTGTTTAGTCATTCTCCAATTAGTGGGAATCTGTTCTATCTCACTCAGCCAGTATTCATTTGGATATACAAAAAACAAATACAATCCCTGCTGTCAAGGAACTCATATTCTCCTGCATGCCTAGGGGGCACAACATGTACATACATAAACAGGCGGATACAAGATAACTTGGGAAGGCACTAGCCATGAGAGTCTTGGTTTTCCAAGCCTCCTGCTGAAAAAAGTGCTCAAGCTGAATCTCAAGGAAGCCAGGGATTCTCAAATGTGGAGGTGAGAAAGGGGAGAGTATTTCAAGCATGAGAGCCAGTGCAAAGCGTGGCATTGGGTGTGTTACATGTGAGAAATAGCAAGGAGGCCAGTTGGGTTGGAGCAGAGTACGAGATTGGGAGTAATATTGGAAGAAGATTGTAAAGACAGAAGAGGCTATGTCATACAGATCTTAAATGCCAAACAAAGGAGTTTGGGAGACACTTAAGTTGATTGAGTGGGGGTGTAGCAAGGTTGGTTAGAGCTGTGCTTTTTACGGTACTCACTTTGTGTGAAGGATGGATTGCAGTGGACAGATTTGAGGCAGTGGGAGCAATTAAAAGGCTACTGCAGTAGTACAGATGATGAGTTGCCTGAGGTGGTGACTGAGTGGAAAGAAGAGCATCTATCCGAGAGATGGCATTTCTTCTATCTCCACAAGATTTGAAACTGGAACTATTATGGCCAGTTTCTTAACTTTTTTTATCACAAACTCTAAAAGGAAGTGTTAAGTCCCCCCCCACCCCCAAGCCAAATTCTTAGCATTTCCACTCCTGGGGCACCAGTTCCTCCCTCAGTGAGAATCACATTCCATGTAGAGTTTGTTGTTTTGGGTTTTTTAACCTTTTGAAGGATGAAATTAAGGCAAATCAAGGTTATTAGCTGCTCTGCTTTTGGCAGAGAAGAAAGATTTCCAATAGACAGCTGGTAATCGTGCCTGAACTCATCTACTTACTTTTTCCATCTAGTCCTTCTCTAGTGCACCTTGATGACAGAGTCATTGGCTTCTTCCTCATGTGGTTGTTACCCAAATGGTTTCTTTGTTGTCTCCTTGACTATTTCTCACGAGAATAACATCTTAATAGAGTACCTACCTCTTTTTATCTGTCCTTAATAAGGTTTTTTGGTATTTAACAAAAAAAAACCCAATACACATTTATGAGGCAAAACATTGTGTTAAGTATGTAGGGAGAAACAAAGATTAAATATGAAACGTGGTCCTGCCTCCATGGAGCTTATGGTATATTGCTCCTGATGAAAGAAAGTTGATGTTAAAACTATCGTGAAGAATTAGAATTCCACATTCTCCTTCACACCCTTGGTAAAAGGATAGATCTACTCAAAATCAGAATTTAGACTAAAGACTGCCTAGTCTCTAGGGCCCAGAGTAACAAAGAAAATTATTAACTTAAGCCTATTTCCCAATAATGGCACAGTGAATAGAATCAGGAAGATCTGAGTTCAAATCCAGCCTCAGACACTAGCTGTGTGACCCTGGGAAAGTCACTTAAGCCCTGTTTGCCTCAGTTTCCTCATCTGTAAAATGAGCTGGACAAGGAAATTGCAAATTACCCCAGTATCATTATCAAGAAAACCCCAAACGGGATCACAAAGAGCTGGACAAGACTGAAAAGACTGGCCATTTCCTAATAATAAGGCATAACTATCCAGAGCCATATTCCACGTATGGGTATCAGCTGGCCTCCTTGTGTTCCTTTTCGCTTCTTGTGTAAACTTGGGCATTTGCGTATAGATGTTTGAAGCTATCAATTTATAGTATTTAGCTTTGTTGATATACTTTGGCAGTTTTCTCCCTTCATCCTTTTTCTTTAATGCCCTTTAGATTTACATTGCAAGACATCCAACAACTATATCGTTAGGCTAAAATTTAATGTAAATATAAGGCAATATTATTTTAGACTTGAAGTTTGAAGTGACTGTGGAATATTCAAATAAAAATGTCCAGTAGGCAATGGGAGGTGAGTCTAGAATTTGGGAGATTAAGCAAGGCTGGAGATGATAGATTAAGAATCTTCTATGTAGTGTTTGTTAAAGCCTTACAAGCGAAGGATTCAACATATGCTATTTATAGAACTCTGTGTAGAAGCAAAAAACTAGAACTAAAGTGAATACCCCTTTATTGGGGAAATGGCCAAATAAATTGTGGTACATGAACACAGGGTAATACTCTTTGTGTCATAAGAAACAAAGTATATGAAGAATAAGGAGGGGGAAGGCAGCATGGGAAGACTTATTAAGCTGATGCAAAATGAAGTAGGTAGAACCAGGAAAATGACATCCACAGTGACAACTGCAATGGACGTCCAGAGAACAACCAAAACAATAAAAGCTGAGAGTTGTATAAATGGAGTGGTTAAACTTGGCCTTGATGAAGAGATGTGAGAATGCATCTTTAACCATTTTTGGATATGGGGGTCTGTGGATGTAGAACCTGGCATGTATTGTGAGCTTTGATGAATTTTTCAGAAAATTTTTTTCCTCTTATAAGAGATGGTTCTGTAAGTTGCATTAATTTTTTTTTGCTTTTTTTTTTTTTAAAAGAGTTGGGCTTTCTAGTAGTGCGATCCTTTGAATCATACAGGGAGTTAAGAGAAGAAATGAAGGCTACAAAACAGTGAGCTAAGTGCTAAACTAGGTCTGTACAGCATCACCCAAAGTGAGAGAGGACAAGGTACTCAAGGTGTTGGATGTTACAGTTAGTCAACAAATATTCATGAAATACCTTCTGTGAGTTAGAAATATAAACAAAAAAACAGGTCTTTATCATCTACTGGAGGGGGGGGGCAGGGAACCACAGAAATGGGGGAAATGAGAAGTCTGTTGGGTTGGACAGGATCGATAACCTTTGCATATAGTTTCAGTAGACTGAAGGCTATAGAAGCCAAATTGCAAGGGGTGTTGGGAATGAGAGAGGGCAAAGGTAAACCACTAGTCCATCCAAGTGATGACAAAAGAAAGTTATGTGGTTGGTCACCAGAATAAGTAGCGGGTGCAAACAAAGATTTTTTTTTTGGTGTCCTCCCCCACCCCCCTTCCCCTAAGCTGGCCAAAAGGGGGAGGGGGGGGAGGGGTGTGTGTGTGTGTGGTGGGGGTCACTGATTAAAAATACTGTTTTGTTCGTGTGATCCTTAATTTTTGGTCTCAACTCTTTTATCATCTAGTCATCTGGTGATTTGGAGAATGATGAACAAGCAGCTGGTGCAATCTCTGAGCTAGTGAGCACAGCCTGTGGTTTCCGGTTGTACCGTGGCCTTGACATGCCCTTCAAGCGCCTGTCTGGTAAGCCCCTGACCCCTGGAACAGGAAAGAAGCTCTCACAAATCTTCTTTCCTCAAGAAAATATAAATCCCCTCATTGCCTCTTCCCCAAGTTCCTGGCCATTCTTATTCTGCCTTTTTACCTAATTAGAACCATTCACACTCAAGTCTCCAACCCTCAGGGTGGGGTCCTCTGGCTTTTGATTCTAGCCAACTTTTTGTCTTGGGGGGGGCCTTTGTTCCTAGTGGTCTTCGGGGAACACACGTTGTTGGTGACTGTGTCTGGACAGAAGGTGTTTGTGGTGAAAAGACAGAATCACAGCCGTGAACCCATCAATGTCTGAGACTACAGGGGATTGGAGGGGAAGGTTGAGATCTCTGTAAGCTTCCTGCTTTTCCACATACCCAATCTGACCACTTCCCCTAATAGAATCTAGGCATTCTACTTCGTCTTCATCTCTTCTCCCCCATCCCTGCTCAGTGAGGCAGAGGGGATCAGGGCAGCAGGGACGATCTCCCTTCTTTCTAATAAACATGGTGTCTGACACTAGTACCCTTGGGGTGTGTGTGGATATGTCCTATTTCTTTCTTCCCTTTCTTAAGAATAATATTATCTTAGGTTTACAGATGGAAGGGATCTTAGAGACCATTTAGTCTGACCCCTCACAGATGAGGAAACAGGCCCAGGGAGTTAAGTGACTGGCTCACGATCACCCCAGCCCTGACACTTCTGCCCACTCCTTTAATAGACAGACAGCAATTAATTTCTCCTTCCTCCTGGGCAGACATTTAATGGTCTCAAATTTAGTTGGAAGCAGTAGGAGGAGACATGAAGAAACCACATGGACAGACAAAAACCTTTAAATTAAAGTGCTTGAGGATATAAACATGAATTGGGGGAGCGGAGGGAAACATGAACATCGCTGCCCCCCCCCCTCCACCTGAGTCTGGGGGGCAACCATTGAGATCCACTGAATCATTACCACCTCCCAAATTCAGCCCCTGCTGGTTGGGGGAGGGGAATGTCATAGGCATAAGAAAAATATTTTGTAAACTTAGAACCAGAAAGGGGGGTGAGGGAGAGTGGGGAACAGAACTGGGGATGGGACCAGCCCTCCCAGACAGGAACATGAGGAAATACTGTTGGCTTTTTATCCCCCAGCTCTAGTTCCCAATTCAACTTCAACCCTTTCCTTTAAACAGCAGACACAGACAGACAGCTACATTATCTCCCACATGTTCCATAGGGAGCATCCCAGGAGAGACAGCAGCCACAAAATGAGGACCCCTTCCAGGGGGTTTCCAATTTCTAGGAGTGTCTGAATAGGGAATAGGGATCCAGCTCTCCCTACTTGACAGGTTCAACCACCAGGACCTTGCACTCACGCTTGGCAATCTTGTCCAGAGAGAGCATGGCCTTATCCGGAGGCAGGTAGAGGGGACGGCCTACAGGGGAGGCCACAGGGGGTGTGATGGCACGGCGTTCCATCACACTGCCTGACCTAGGGTATACAGCAAGTGGTTAGTGGATGAACGCAGCCTTGCTTCTGGAACCTTCCCAGGTCCCCAGATACCCAGAACACTACTAAGAGTTCCTTTTCCTGGCTTCATACCTCATGAGGTGGCTTCGGGAGGGCTGCTGGTGGGAGAAGGACTGGGACCGGCCCAGGCTACCCTGATGTCTCTCCATGAAGTCTCGAACAGCAGGGCTGCTAGGACTGCTCTTTCGTGACAAAGGCCGGGCCTCAGGTGGGGGGTGGGATACACTGGCAGTAAACTGCAACTTCAGCTTCATGTGCTGGCTCAACTACAGTAAGGAGACCAGAAGGGTTAAGCATCTGTACTCCAGCACCCTTGCAGTGCTGGAGAAGCCTTGATCTTCCTTTCTACTGGAAAGTCTTTCTTAAGTTCTAGTTTCTACCTCTACCATGCTGCAGCTTTCAGTTTTCCATCCACTCTGAAATCCCCTCTACACCAGTCTTCAAGGTGTCCTACTTCTCCCCCCACCTCCATTACCCCTAGTTACCTCAAAGAGTCCAGCCCTTAGGGCTTGGAAGGCCACACTGAAAGTAAGCGCAGTACCCTTTCTGGAGAAGCCGAGATTGTTGAGAGGTGTGTGACAAACAATAGAATCCAAGGCAGCCTGCATAGCCCGGCGTTCTTCTTCACATAGCTGCTTTCCTGACAAGAGGGGTAAAAAATAGGTCAGTAGAATTTCTAAGACCTTTCATTCTTATCTTTGGTTTGTGGGCCCCCAGGACCTAAGCTGTCTTCCTCTCTTAAAGACTCCAGTTGCTTGGACACTGGCATGAATACCTACCAGTTTGTGCATTCTCTGGGGTCCAGACAAGCCTAACAGCAAGGAAGTCCTGTAAATTGTTGAGCAGTGTATAGGTAACAGTAAAACGCTCGTGTACTCGCACGGGGGATTTACATGAGGCAGTCATTACAAAACATGGACGGTCCAAACGGATGCTAGGCAGCCTGAGGTAGAGAAAGCAGGAAGAGCAGAAAGTGAGGTCTGCAGAGGAAAAAGATGGAGCCTACTACCCATGGGGGATCTGAGAAGTGGGGGATACTCACCGATAGTGGGTATAGATGCTCTGGGTAAATGGTAACTTAGGCGTAGACCACTGTACTATAGCAACCAGAGACACCTCTAGGCCCTGAAGAAATAGAAGGAACAAGTGTTCTTTAGAGAACCTTCCTTTCATCATTCATTCTACAGAATACCTAATTCCATCCTCCTTTACACCCCACCCCCTATGCTTACCTCCTGGCCTTTTGGAGGGGGTTGTTCACCTGCCCTCAGTTGGAACAGGAAGTTATGTTCCTCCAGAGCACTAAGGGGGCATGGGAAACAGCCAGAGGAACCAGGGAGACGACAGAAGGAGCCCATGGAGACCTCCCCAGACTGGTGACTAATTCAAGAGGAAAAAGGGATAGGACATGATATAACAGACCCTTCCAAATCCCTACCCTGTTCCTCCCACTTGTTCCCTTCCTCTCAGCCTCACCAGACGTTGTCCACCAGCAGCACAGAACCATCAGGCATGACAGGCAGATAACTGGCATTGAAGTTTGGGAGGATGCGGATGTCCCAGATAGAAATTTCCTCTTGTGAGGAACTATTCAGCACTGTAAGAGTTAACTGGATTGCTGAGGTTCAGGGCACCTGGATCCCAACCTTATACCCCAAGGACTCCACCCTAACCCCCCCTCCCCAAAGCATCTATCTTAGGTCCAGTCATTCAGGCCCCCAAGCATCCCTCCCCACAGAACACAGGCAGCCAGCCTGCTCACCCTTGAGCACTGTCAGGTGTTTTCCAGCCACAGTGATTTGTCGACATTTCAGAACAGGAGGGGGCAGTAGGGTCAGCAGGGTACTCACTGTAAAGTGAAAGTAAGGACGGATGGATTAGTCTAGTAGCTGTTAATCCAAGCTGCTTCACCTCTTCCCCATCACCCAGTCCCACCCCAAAAGTTAATTGTTTTTCCCCCAACCTGGCACTTAAAAATATATCGCATGCATCCCAAACCCTCTAGCCATTGAAACACGTGTGCCCCTTCTCCCTAGCTTGGCTCTGAATTCCACACCTTGGGCCTTGAATGCATTTTGCTCCCCTCGGAATGTCTCCCCGGGGGCCCGGGTCTGCAGCAATCTCAGGTAGCCATGATCTCTGACCTCTGCTGTCTCAACCTCCCTTTTCCACACAGTAACTACAATCTGGATGAGGGAGAGACAGACAGATGGATTCCTGGGGAGGGGAGAGTTTTTCTGGTGGGCAATAGCACCCTCCCCGTCTCACCTTGGCCTTAAGTGTTCCTGGGGGTAGTTTGTCCAGTGAAATGGTTAGTGGAAAGATGACTTCATCTGTGGACACAATTGGTTCTTCCACAGGCAGCTGAGGGGGGCGAGTTCACAGAGGTCAGCAAGGCGTTACGGAGCTGTCGGTCTGGAGCCTTCAGTCCCACCCCCTTCCTGGTGTGCAGCGCCCACGCCCAGACCTTTCCCACCACATCCAGCCTCCCCCCGCCGCCCCGAACATTTACCTCGTGGGCACCCGCACCCCTGGCTCCTCACCATGGTTGTTCCCCCGCCTGTGGCAGGGCCCGGGCCATGGGTGAGAAGGGGGCTGCAGTCGGAGAAGAGCCCCGCAGCCCCGGGGGATTGCCCGTCCAGGTCTCCGCAGCCCGGTGCCCCACTTCCGGCGCTGACCGAGGCCAGGGCCGCCAGGGCCGCGGCTAGTTCGGCCCAGGTACCTCCGGGGACTGCCCCGGGCCCGCCCCCGGCGCCCGCCTCGGCGTTCCCTCGGCAGCGCAGCACCAGCAGGAAGCGCACGGTCTCCCCCAGGTAAAGGTGGTTCCTCCGCGGCAGCGCCCGGTAGCGCCCGGGATCCCCGGCCAGCTCCGCCCGGGGGGGCAGCGGCACCGCGGGGAAGTACATCGAGTAGTCGCACTGGGACTCCATGGGCTGCGGCCGGGCCCAGCCTGGGGCCGGGGCGGGGGGGAGGGCGCCCCGGGACCCGAGACCGCAGTGCTGCGGGGGGAAAGATCCAGAGCCGGGGCCGAGGGGGCGGGGCGGAGGCCGGACGGAGCGGGAGGAGGCTGCAGGCTGAGGGGCGGGGGCGGCGGCCCCGGGAGCCGGTTCAAGGCGAGGGTCCCGCCCGGGAGTAAATCCGGAACCAAGAAGGGGCGGGGCCGGAACCCGGCGGGGGGGGGGGGGACCGAAGGGAGTAGAGGAAGAAACCGGAAATGATGGAGGGGGCGGGGCTTCCGGGGTTCTCCCGAATTTGTCTGGCAAGACCTCGGTGAGATCCGAGGTTAACTTCTTGTGGGTCCGGTTAGTTCTCCCTCCGCGCCCGCCCCCGTACTCTGGGGACTTGGAAGGCTAGCCTAGGAATGCTGGATTTGAGACTTCAAAACCTGAGCTTCACTCAACTCATATTTTCTTTTGGGGGGTGGGGGCAGGCACTGGACTTAAGGTTTTCCCAGTTTGTGTAACTCCCTGTGTGGTTAACTCGCTCCTGCGGTGCAGATCTGGGATGTATAGTCCCAGTCTCCTGAGTAGTTTAGTGACTTGTCCGTGGTCACACAGCTAGAATGTAGCAGAGTTCTACTGCTCTGCCTCCCTAATGGGGTTGTTGTGAAACAAATGAAATAATGTATGTGAACTGCTAAATGTAGGTCAGCTCTCGTTATTTCATTATATTCCCCCTTCGGATTTCAGCATCAACCAGCACTTCTGCATGATGTAAATTTCTGAGTTTATTTCACATGGTTCCACCACTTTTAACCTTTTGACCCCTCCAGGGAGTTGAGAATTGCTACATGGAGCCTGCCATGGGGGCTTGAAAAGGAAGCAGTAGGAGGTGATAGGGGATAGATATCTGGAACCCTAAGGGGAATGAGGAAGAGTTGGGGCCTTGGAGGCAGTGGGGCCCTGTTTGGCACTTGCTGCCAAGGAGCTGCAGGATCTACAGATTGCCCTGTTCCTTGCCCTCTTTGGCTACCCCAGCCCTTTTATTGTTAGATTCTGTGTATCTCCTTTCCAGTCTCAGCTGCCCTTGGGGCCTGGGCTTGTGGCATTAGGAAGGTGGGAAGGAGACTGAACAGTTTTGGGAAATTGCTTGGCATCCAGCTTGTCTTTATACTGCAACTCTGGAGTGGCAAGGCGCTCACACTCTTCGTGGTCTTGGGGGCTCAGTCCCTTTTTCAGTACATAGCCCAGAACCCCCCGGGCCCCGAACTGGAAAGGACGAAGCTGGAGGTTAGCTATTTGACTAGGGTCCACAGCTCCTCCCCCCAAAAGGCAGTGGGATGCCAATGCTGACCTTCGGGCCCGAAGTTTGGCTACTGCTGAAGCAAGCCTCACCCTTCCATAACGGTCTGCACGGTTCCATAGGCTATGATTGAAGTGGACATAGAGAGCCCAGTCTAGGTTGTTCCAAGCTCTAGCCCGAGCAACCAATTGTTTATCGTTGATTCCACCATGATCTTTGACCCCCTTATGACCTTTGACATTCTTCATACCAGTTGCCTGGGCATTGTGTACAAAGCCTACTACATCATCCAGCCCCCAGCACAGGGCGTCTGCCAGAAGCACCAGTGACTCATCAAAGTATTCTGCCACCAAGACCAGGTCAAAGGTTGAGTCCAGCCAGGCCAGAGCCCATTGGATTAAGGATGAAGATACTGAATCTGTTATAGAAGTAGGACTGAGGGACATGGAGTGGTCAGCTGCTTGGACACGGGATGTAGGATGGGAAGGAGATTTGAAGAGGGAGTTGGGATCAAGTTTTGAGGGTTGGGAGACAGAGCTAGATGGCCAAATATGTATGTCTGAGGACTTGGTTCTTTTGAGTGGTTTGGGATGCCTCTTCAGTGCCCTTATTTCTCGGGGAAGAGGGAGGCCAAAATCAAACCAGAGCAAGTTCCGGGCATAGTGGTCTCCACGGCCCCCTGGCCGGTAGAAGGCTCGTGGTGAAGCCAGGAAGGCAGCCAGAGATGGTGCTGCACGGAAAGCAGATGATACAGATTTGTAGTAGGAGAAGGCAGAAATTGCCAGTGCTGCAGGATCTCGGACAATGGAGAAGAAGAAACTGTCAGGGGGCATGACCCGGAGTACCTGTAGGGCATAAAAAGGGATGTAGAGAGAACAAAATGGGGAGTCAGGAAAGCAATAGGTGGGCTGTTATCCTGGCACCTCAGTTTCACCATTGCTTCATTGCTTAGTATTGTAGTAACACAACAGCCCCCAACAGGTCTCCTTACCCCAGTCTCTCCCACCATCTTACATACCACAGCCAGATTAATCTCCCTAAAGCACCACTTTGGAGTACTCCCCTGTTCAGAACCCCTTATTGACTTCTCAGTGACCTAATAAAGAACCTTGGTATCAGAGAGTTCACTATTTGACCACTACCTGTTTGTCCATCCTTACGTCCTACTACGTGTCCTAACTACAAACTGGATTACTCAGTATGTCCTAAATTTGCCTTGTGTTTTTTCCTTGCCCAGTGTCTTTGCTCTTGCCATTCATTCCCTTTACCTACAATATTCTTCCTCTATGCTCTATCTATTAAAATCCTATTTTGTCATTCAAAGCATAGGTTGTGACCACCCCAAGTTAAAAATAACTTCCTCCTTTGACTTAAATAGCACTTCGCAAGGCACACGTGACATATTATCTTGTACAGAGACATCTCAATTAACAAGCACCTCTAGGGATAAAGCCTGTTTAAACTGTCTAGGTATAGAGAGAGTGATGGAAAGTTCTGGTTTCAGCACGAGGTTGGTGGAAGAAAGAAGAAGGTGTGTCTCTCAGTTACAGGTATTTCAAGGGTGGCTGAGCTAAGGCCTGATCTCTGCTGAGGGTCTCAAATGGTTAAGTTCCCTGGAAGCAATAATACCTTAAATTACCTTGGAGAGGTTACATTGGCCAGGCTGCAGCCTCAGGGTCACTAAAAAAGTGACTCGTGGGCCATTATCTCCCCCTACCCCACCCCCATACACCACATATACTTTGCAATCTAGCCAAACTGGCCTTCTGTGCCTCCACTGGCCCCCTATGCTGCTCCCTCCTTTTCTCTGCCTCATATAATCCCTTTTTTCCTTTAAGATGCAGCCATTTTCTTCACGAAGCCTCTCCTGACCAACCATCTGCTATTGCCCTCTCCCCCCAAACTACCTCGTACCTAATTACTTTGTGTGCAGTCATGATGACCATAATAAGACTATCTGACATTTGGGCTGCTAGTGGACACAATGAATAGAGTGCTAGGCCTGGAGTCAGGAAGAACCATCTTCCTGAGTTCAAATCAGTCCTCGGACACTTAACTGTGTGATCCCAGGCGAGCCACTTAACCCTCTTTGCCTCAGTTTCCTCATCTGTAAAATGAGCTGGAAAAGGAAACGGCAAACTACTCCACTGTCTTTGCCAAGCAAACTCCACATGGAGTAATGAAGAGTTGGACACTACCGAAAAAAAATGTTTAGAGCTGACATTTCTATTATTCCTGTGTGCTCTACAGTTAGATTATCCGATCCTCACAATAACTAACCCTGAGAGATAAATGCTATCATTATCCCCTTTCTACAGATGAAGAAACAGACAAGCGGAGGTTAAGGGATGCCCAGGGCCAAGCAGATAGAAAGTGTTCAAGGCCAGATTTGGACTTGGGTGCTTCTGGCTCCAGGCCAGTTGCCATATATGATAGATATTAATTTTATATTTATGCCATATACATACAGTTTTATATGTATTTGTCTATCTCATTAGATATAACCTCATTGAAAGTAGGAATTCTTTTCCAAAAGATTCATGATGGAAAATGCTATCCATATCCAGAGAAAGAACTATGGCGTCTGAAAGCAGATCGAAGCACACATTTTTCTCTCTTTTTTTCTTTCTTTTGATTTTTCCCTTTTGTTCTGATTCTTCTTTCACAACATGACAAATGTAGAAATATGTCTGATATGATTGTACGTGTATAGCCTATATGAGATTGTAAACTGTCGTGGAGGGAGGGAGGGAGAAAAATTTAGAACTCAAAATTTTGTAAAAGTGAATGTTGAAAATAAAAAATAAATTAATTTTAAAAAAGAAAATAAAAAGGAAACCACAAACTATGTTTAAAAAAAAAAGAAAATAGGGATTGTTTTGTTCTTTTTACTTACATTCCCAAGAGCCCAGCATAGTGCCTGGCACATAGTAGGTGTTTAATATATACTTGTAGATTGACTGATCAATGATTCCCATAGATAGCAGTGGACCACGGAGCCACATGTTGTTTGGGGGCAAAGAAAGACAAGGAGAGAAAGGGCATCTACAGCCTACCTCATATATTACTTCTGTCTCTGGTAACAAGCTTTCTGAAAGGAAATATATCAGTGAAGCTTAGCCTCTTCAGAACAGCAGCATGGCTATAATGTTATGTCTCTTTAGATTGGAAGCTCCTTGAGGGCAAGGGACCACATCTTACCTACATATGCCTATTGAATGGTAAAAGCCATATGGTACAGTGCTTAGCACAGCGTATCATATCCTGTCAAAGGCTTTAATAAAAGTTTACTGAATGAGTGAAGAAATATATGTTAAGCGCCTGGCAGTAACCCAAGAATCCTCCATGGTTCTCTTTCTACATAGTAGACTATCAGAATATATTATAGCCATCCACTAGGGTGGTCATATCTTAAACCTCACCATCCCTTTTAACTTCACCTCCAAGATTTCTTAAACTCCAGAATTTCCCTCTGATTATAATTGCCTATTCTTTTTCTTCCTCTTCTCAATCCTCTTAAACTTGACTCAAATACCTAAGATCTCTCAATTCTTTCCTGTTTTCTAATTCATGTGGGGAAGCAATTCCTATGGAGAAGGGGCCCCAGCCATCCTCAACAACTGCCAACTAACTGCTACACATATAGAAAGAGAAAGAACCTGGAGGCAGCATTTATTTTATTTTTTTATTTATTTTTTTATTTTATTTTTTTTGGCAGGGCAATTGGGGTTAAGTGACTTGCCCAAGGTCACACAGCTAGTACATGTGTCAAGTGTCTGAGGCTGGATTTGAACTCAGGTCCTCCTGACTCCAGGGCCAGTGCTCTACTCACTGCGTCACCTAGCTGCCCCAGGAGGCAGCATTTATCGGACAAATCAAATTATGACCACCTTGACTACTTTCTTCCCTCAGATCCTGGTAGAGTCAGCCTGGGACCCTGTGTCCTAGAGACTTTAGGATAGCAGTATACACTGCAAAGCACCAGACCTGCTTCACACTCAGTCCCCACACCATCACTGAAGGGAGAAGCCATGGTGAAGAGGGGACCCATTATCTTAATCGCCGGTGACAACTGCTGACTAACTGCCACCAACAGTCCAACTGGTCTGCTTCTAGGCCAGCTCTCTCAGCAGTCATCCAGGGAAGAAGCTCTTGTGTAAATGGGGACAGCCACCTGTGCCAACTACCAAACACAGAGCAGGCAAGCCAGCCTTGCTGAAACAGTGGGCACCCAGAGAGAGAGACAGGAGGCAGAATGGACCAGGTAACTCAGACCACCACCAGTACCACCACCTTGACCTTCAGATCTCCCTTCAGATCTTGATGGATCCAAAAGCCTTGGAACTAGCAATGCTTCCAGCCCAGTGCCCTCAGACATCATTCTGGGAAGCAAATCCTGTGGCGATACAGCCTTGTGACTACTTCTACACTACACAAGTTTCAGCCATAGCTACTGAAGACCAAGAAAAGAAAGTTCTTGCAACCAAAGACTTTGGTCAATGGCTCAGCATCAGAAACTTATTTTATCAGTGGAAATGACATTAAAAAAGAGGCCTCTGCTTTGCTACTGTGCCCTGAGGACCGTGGGACTTTTCCATTTGACTTGTAGCTGAAATCTTCCATATTTGTTGTTTTCCTGATTCGAATATGAGCTCCTTGAGAGTAGGGACAGTATAACTTTTCTATTTGTATCCGCAGCCCAGTGTTCTGCACATAGTAAGTATTTAGTAAATACTTCATACATTCCATCACCCCTGTTCTTAAATACTTTCCCTCTCTACTCAGTTTTGCAATAATATCCAGTCATTTTGATAACATCCACTTCACCTGAGCCCTCATTCCTACTCTGTTGATCTGCTAGTCTCCAATGTGGGTAACAACATTTTTTTCTCCTATCCCCCAAGCAACTGAATGCCACTAAGAGAATTCAGAAAACATGCTGATGGGGTCCACTGGAAATTTATATTAACTTCAGGGGACCCCCATGGCTAGAGAGCATTCTTTTCTCTCATTCACTACAACAGCTGTTCTTAAACCTTATCTTTTCAAGCCTCCAACTCCATTTCTCCTCTCACCTGTAGCAAATGTCCTCACTTCCTATTTTACTGAGATGATGAAGGCTACCAAATGAATTCCATCAACTTCCTTCTTCCTCTCCTCTCTTGCTTCACCTATCTCCTAATACTTTTCATGCCTACTGAAAAAAAAGTACTAACTGGCATTCAAGGCTCTTCACAATCTGGTTCTAGTCTGTCTACCCTTTTGTATTCTACTTCCTTTCACATCCAGTTCTCTGCAGCTCTCTATATAAAGTGTTTTGCAAACAAAGGATTTCTTCCAGATTTCTCTTGAAATCGCCCACCTCAAATTCCACTTCCTTCATGAAGCTTTCCTGGATGCCCCATAACTGAAAGAGATCTTCATGTTCTCACCATGCTGTGTCCACACGCTTCCTTTGTACTTGCATATATTACATTCTACTTTGCATTCTATATTTACATGTCTCTCATTTACATGCCCCATTCGATAGCTGCTTGAGGGCAGAAAACTTAGATTGTGTGTTATTTCTTTGTGTAACCCCCGAGTCTAGCATGTTGTTCCATGAATGTTTGGTGAATTGTATTGATGATGAAGGCATGATTACTCAACTGGTCTTCCTCAAATATAATTTCCATCATATCAGAGAATGAATATAAAGCATTTTGCAAATCTTAAAGCTCTTTATAAATGTCACTTGTTACCCTCATCATCATTATCACATCTTTCTCTGAGCATGGCTCACTTACTCAGTGGATCAAATTCATACTCAGCCCGACATTCAAGGTCCTTCTTTTAATTCTCGTTTTCTCACCCAGTCATATATCTCAGTCCTTAATGTTCCCCAGAACAGCTCTTCTGTTGCAGATAAGCTTGTCACTGTTCCATATATACTTATTCCCAATTTCCTTGACTTTGGAGAGGTGGAAGAGTTGGACTTTAATCCAGATGCTACTTATTACTAGCTCTTATTACCTTAGGCAAGTTATTTCCCTTTTCTGGGCCTCAGTTTCTTTTTTTTTTCTATAAAAGGAAGGAGTTGGACTAAAGATACTCTTAAGGTCCTTTCTAGCTCTGACACAGTTTAATTCTAATGCCTGCCTTCCTCCTTGCCGTTTGTCTCTAATTAGTACATCCTATAAAACTCTTCTCCTCCAGGAGGCTTTCTCTCCTTTGCCTGCATTCGATCAACACCTTCATTCTCTTTTCACTATAATTCTTTATCCTAAGGCCTCTTCCTGTGTGTCATGTTTTCTTCCTTACCTTCCAGTCTCCCTCCTAAACAGGGCTCAGTACACAAGGGACTGCTAGTAAGTGACAGAAATAGTTGATAAGAAAACACGTCAGGAGGCAATAGATAATTTGGGGGCTAGGCCAGAGGGAAAAGGGATGTAATATAAAGAAATAGGTTTTGAGGGGGCATGAGGTAACCAGTGAGAGTATGGGGAAGGGAAAGAGGATCTAGAGGGAGGAGACAAGCAATGAGGAGACCTTAAGAGGCTCAAAGTACACATGAAATTCCTAGAGGGAGAACCAGGTAAAGGTAGAGTGTCAGAACTTGCCTTGGAACAACTAACGTGGAAGGAAAGAAGCACCAGGTAATGAGACAACCCTACTTCTTGTGCTCCCATTCCCACTCCCTCCATCCTTATCAATCTTACCTCTGGTAGGTTAAACCTCATGTGGTGACAGAGGATGTGGAAGGCAGGCTGGGGTCCCCCACCATGAGGATGGTAGCCTTTTACTGAAGTAGCCTGGAAGGACTTTGGGTACCCAAACTGGTAACGGACAGGAAGGGCAAAGCGTAGGCTGTGCCGGTCCCCATACTGATGGAGAAGGCTTAGTACAGAACTGCTCCCAGACTTATGTGTCTTCAGGAATACAAGCTGCTGCTGAGGATGGCAGGAGGGGGCCAAAGAAGAGCCAGGGGAGCCAGAGGTAGAGGCCCACAGTTGGGGAAAATGTAGCCCAGGAGGCCTAGAGAAAGAGGGGAGAAAGGGAGTGAGAGATGCGTAGCATTTATTTGGCACACAGTATTTATTGATTTTATTTTATTTGGAGAAAGGTCAGGGAAAGCATAAGATCCTCCTTTAGGGTAGTCCCCATTATGCTAGAGTTTTTTCCTTTGCATCCAGAAGGCTCAGAAACTGGAAGGGTAATATTGGGGTCTGGAGCCAGTAATAAAGGAGCATTGGGAGTAGGGGGAGCTCACCTCCTCTGGAAGGGCCATTGCCAAATCTGGAGTACTAATCCAATGGTCACGAAGACTATCAAAGCAACCCAGAGACCCCTGGACCCCCAGAGCCAGAGACGAATCATCCTGATGGGAGGACGGAAGGGTCAAGTAAGACACAAGAACACAGACAGAGAAATTGGTAGATTTAGAAAAAGGCATAGAGAATCGGAGCTGTTTCCAGATGGGTAATCATTCCCCCTCCTCATTCCTTCTTACCTCTGGCTCTGGATGTTTCCTGAGTTGGCAGATTTTTTACACCCTCAGCGTCTGGAAGGGAGTGGGGGTGGGGGTTGGGAGAAGGGGCTAAGATTATAGCCAAAACCTGAGTAACTTCACTTTCTTCATCCCTTGCTCTCCATTGCCTTCAGGCCTCCTTGTCCTGATAGATTCTCGATTCAGCTTTCACTCCTCTCACTGCACCCATCGAATTGGGTCCCCTTTCTGTTACTGATGCCCTTCAGGAGGTGAGAGTGGGGGCATAGGGCCCCTTGTCAGCACCACCACCCAGGGCCCCCACATGAGGGGAAACTGATTGCCTCCCAGCCTCATCTGTCTCTCTGTCTCTGCCTTCATCCCTAATCTCTTCCTACTTCCTGACTGCTCTCACAACAGTGGCTAAGAGAATTTTAGAGAAGGGTAAGGAGAGGGTGACAGATGAAAAATGATGGAGAGTGAGACAGAGCTAGGTCAGCTCTATTAACAGACAGTAAGAGATTATCCCTGTCATAGAGCCATAGAATTTTAAGAGTTGTAAGGGACTTCTGATGTCATGCGGTCCAGTTGCTGCCTGAAGCAGAAATACTTCTGCAACAACTGGGGCAAGTGTTCGTGCCGTCTGGACTTGAAGACATCCAGCGATAGGCAGCCCACTCCATTTTTGGATCACTTTAATATAGTTAGGAAATTCTTTGTAGTAAGCCAAGGTCTGTTTCTCTGTAGCTTTTACCTTGTCATTGGCTCTTTGAGAACAAGTTGGATCTCTTACTCGGACTCTTTTCCAAATCCCAAAAAGCAAGCTGGCTAAGTTTGCACAGCTTCTTTGAAGAGAAAGGGAATGCTTGGTAGGGAAAGATGAGAGAGGGAGCGTGAGGATAAGGAAAAGGCCCCGTGGTTAGACAGCTCTGATAGAGTGGGTGGAAGAGAGGGATTGCTTGGTAAGAATGTAGGAAGGGGACTGAAATTCAGGTATCTCTTCCTCTTCACATTCCCTCAGCAGAGAACAGACAGCCATCGAAGTTCTATATAATCCTCCATGCTACATCCCCCCACCCTTGTTGCTTCTTGAGGTTCCAAATCCCTGACCACAGCCTCTCCTCTGGAATGTGGAATGAAGAGATAAAAAGAGTGGAATTCATTAGGGGGTCTGTCACCAAATTATGGGGCAGCATTGATACAGAGCCTCTGAGAAAGACGGAGAAATAGGGACAGATATCCCAAGAGAAAAGAGAGTGGGGGGGAAGGAAGACAAATGTTCACATTTTCTCCAGACTACCAAGTTGATGGGCAGGGAGGCTCAGCCTCAGGCTCCCACATGTACATACTATAATCACATCCTCCGACATGCTGACAGACAGCCTTCTGCCTACATCGTCTCTGGGACATTTGCCGTATCTACTACCACTTGACATACCTGCCTTTCTTTTCTCCCCATTCATACTTTGTAGGACTCACCCTAATATCTGAGCCACAAGTTCCCTATATTTCAGCGCTTCTACTCCTCTTTCCAGTCATCTCAACCACAGCTGTCTATCCTAGCTGAGCCCCACATCCACCCATCAGTGTAATATCTCTCCACCAGCTCTCTGTGCCCGAGTTTGCCCCCTCCCCGAAACCTCCCCCACTACCCCGCTGTATATCCCACCCCTACCCCCCATCATTCTTTTCCTCTTGCCTCTTGGCTCACTAGCGTCACTTACAAAATTGTTCCAGGGGAGTGGAGTAGAGAGCTAAGCCCCTCTTTACCTCTCCCCCCAGCCACAGCTTGCTTCCTTGGAACTCGATTTTTTCTTCAGAACTTTTTCCCAGTTCAGCTCCGCCCCAAATTCTCTTCTCCCCCTCCCTTTCCCTTTGTCCAGACTCCATCTCAGCAGCTGCATCTGTGTGTCTTCCTCTTTCTACATCTCTCCCAGCTGCTCGCCTCCTCTTTGCATCTTTCTTCCTCCCTTCTCTGAGTCTCTGCTTTTGCCCCCCACTTCAGTTTTAGAAATGTGAAAGGAAAAAGTAAAACAGATCCCAACACCAATAAAACTTAATCAGTAGGAGAGAGAAGTAGAAACAAAAGTCAGAAGAGCAGATCTAGTTGAGACGTTTATAAGCACGTTAAGAGACAGGAAAACAAATAGGCAGCGGCAGACGCTGTATGCAGAGAAGCCAGACCTTAGGCTCTGAAGTCCCCACTACAGGCAGTTGGGGGCAAGATCAGGGATGACTTTGGGAACTAGATACACCAAGCAATCAAGTGATACACACACAATATCCAATAAGTTAACCATTTATTTGCAGAATTAAAAAAAATTAAAACATCAGAGGAGATGGGGAGATGGAGAAGGGGAAGGGATAATTATAGTGATAGGTTGTTGTTGTTTTTTTTTTCCATTTGTGTTTTTCTTTAATAAGAAACGCAGAACTGAAAAAAGCCAACGGACCCTCTAACCTCCTTCCTACAATCAAGGTGGCCTTAAACCCCATTTTTTCCCTTTCCCTCCCTTCTCCCCAGTTCCTTGGATCTACCTTGACATTGACAACCCTATCCACCCAAAGGATTAACCCTCCCAGCCCCAGGCTGGAGAGGCCTAGAGAACAACCCCCCCAATAAATACCCCCCCCATCCCCTATCAAATGGAAAAATAAATATTGTTTGACTCCCACCCACTTGTCCAATTGAATTTGGGACTCCAGCCACTCACTCCATGCTCTTAGGTGTCCCTACTCTGCCCACACTCATTTGTTCCCTTTAGCTCCTCCTACAGGGCTTTTGCGGAGGAGAAGGGAAAAGGGTTATTAACCTTTTAGTTGCTAGGGTACATCCTTTCTCTTTGCCCCTACTACCAAGGCCTGAGCAGGACCAGGGCTAGGGGTAGGAGAAGTAGAAGAAGGAGGTGGGTAGGAAGATTCCTGGAGGCCACCCCGCTCCTGGCACCACCGTGGTTGTAGCGACCACTGCCACCACTTCCTTTACCCACAGGAGCATCCCTTCTGGGGGGCCGGGCTGGTGGGGCCACAGCTGCTGCTCTTGCTGTCCAGTCATCTGCATAGGGCTGCCCTTCCCCAGAACCACTAGCATCCTCATCTGAGGGAGAGAATCAGAATGTCAAAGATGGAAAAGTCCTTGTAGATCCAACTGAACTATGAGCTGTCCCCCAAATCCAACATGCCATCTCTAGTCTTTGCGCATTCATATAAGCCAGCCTCCATACCTAGAATACACTTCCTTTCCTCATACCTGCCTTTCAAAATCCTTATCTATCTGCAAGGCTTGGCTCAGGTGCTATGTCCTCCATGAAACCTTCCTTGATTGCCCCAGTTTTTAGTGTTTTCTCTACTAAAATTTTTCTAGAGCACTTTATGAGCTCTCCTTTACCACCCCACCCCGGCCACCACTCCCTACCTTGTATTTACTTATCTGTATACATTTTGTATCCCCTAGTTGACTGTAAGTTCCTTGAGGGTAGAGACTGCTTCATTTTTGTCTTTGTATCTCCAGTGCCTAGCATAATGCCCTGCATGTAGTAAACTCTTCATAAATATTTATTTAATTTAATGTGTCCAGTCCCCCCATTATAAAAGTACTCAACCCCCACTCATTTTATAGAGGAAGCTCAGAGAAAGGAAGCGAATTTTGCCCAATGTCACAGAAGTTGTAAATCAGGACTCCTGCCTGCCTCCAAGTCTAGTTCTGGACTACACTGTCCTCCATCTAATTGTGGGGAGGATAGGAACAGGCACACAGAAATGGAGACAGGGAAACAACACCAAAGGGACATACAGAAAGATAAGATGTCAGGGGAGGGAGTGATGGAGAAAAGGACAGGAAGTAGTTATGGACCTTAGGGGAGCTGGTTCACTTTGGCCATCAGGAAGATGAATCAGTTAAGAATTAAAGGTTGGAGCTTTGGTTAAGATTAACAGTGGGAGCTATGGGCCATGAAGGGGTCAGGAGTGAGGGGAGAGGTCAAAGTCCCTGAAAGGGGTCAGTGTCAAGTCAGGGGTCAAAAGTCAAGGTCAGATGGGAGAATGATCCTCACCTGCATCTTGAAGGTCCAGGTCATGCCCAAGGGCGGCTGCTCTCATTCGAGCTGTGGCTGCCCGCAGCTGCAGCCTCTGCCTCCTGGTAGAGAGGCTGGGTCCTGAGACGTCCACTTCCAACTCAGGATTTTTTATCTGCTCAGCCAAGGAGCTCCCTACGACAGGCGGAAGGTACCTGGACCATGAACAGTCAGTAAGCATGGTTTTCTTTTCCTCTTTTCTCTCTGTCCTACCCACTCTTCACTTTCTAACTACCAAACATCCCTACCGTCACTCCATAATTCTCCTCACTTGGATCTTTGTGGCTCTTTGCTTATGCATTACTCCCCACATCTTGAGAGGGTCTTACCGTCCCCATCCCGCTCCTGTCCAGCAGGGCATTGCCTCCTCTGTAACATCCATTGACATCCGTGGGTCTCCACATAGTGTTAGGGGCAGCCCTGTCCAGAAACCCCGGACCCGCTGCAGCCGCTCCCGAAGCTCCCATACCTGATGGGGAGGAGAGATGGAGCTACGGAGAATGCAGGGCCCTCTACTTTTCACAGTAGTTCATGTCATCCTCATTCACCCTCATCCACCTATCTTCTGTTAGAGATTCCCTCACCAGCCGGGGCAAATTGGTTCCTGCAGCTGTGGTGGGCCACTCCTCCTCAGGAGGAAATGTCCACAGTTGATTGACCTCATCCTGGGGTGAAGGAGCTCTCCGAGAACGGACAGGTGCTGGATGAGGACCCCCACATCCCTGAAAAACCTAAGTGGTACAGTAAAGAAAAGAGTTCAGAAGATAATTAGTTGCTGCCCCTTTGCTCCTTTCTAGTAATAATGGCAATACTCTCACTTTCCCTTGGTAGAGTCCCTGGACTCTGATCCTCTGATACCTGGGCTGAAATCCCCACGCTGTTTTCCTGCAGAAACATCAAACCCTCTGAGATTTTAACTCCAATGGACTCAGATGCTAACTCAAAGGAGAAGGGCCCTTGGAGCCTCTCTGCCAGGAGCAAGAGTGTGTCTGGTAGGGAGGAAAAGAGACAGGACAGTATGACAACCCTTTATCCAAGATTCTTTCCACAGAGGCCTTAATGTGAGGATATTCGCCTTTTAGACTTCCTGGTTAGCCTTTCTCAACATCTCACCCCTCACCTATGCCCTTTTCACCCTTGTAGTCTCACCTCCCAGTACTCCCTTGGCCCCTCTCACCCAAGTAACTTCCCCAGTCTGGCTCCAGCCCCCCTCCACTGAGACAGCCTCGAGCCACATTGATGCAGAAGCCCCGACAAGGCCGCAGGGAAGGAGCCCCTTGGCACAGGGGACAGCCAGTCAGACGCATTACAGCCTGGACGCAGCCCTGAGACATCGGCACCTGGGGACAAAGAACACCACCACCATCATCATCAATCATCAACAACAAACACTTATTAAGTAATTACAATTTGAAGGCTACGGTGTTAGTCACTAAAGGAAATAATGGAAGCCTAAGACATACTTCATGATCTCCAAGATGTACAATTTTGTTGAAGAAAGATATTAAAAGATAAATGATGATATTTGAAGGCTCTGTGATTTTTTGTCAGCTTGGGAAATTCCTAGAATTGTAACCTATGACTTAGTAGATTATCTTAGGAAGTTGCTTAAGACACACTTTCTCAGTGCGACTTTGGCAAAATCACAGTATCAGAGGGAGGCTTTTAACCCAGGTCTAACTCATTCCAAGCCCTGCATGCTTTCCATGATGCCAAGCTGCATTCATTAACAATGATCTAATGTGTGATGAATATCAATGGGAGGGTAGGAGTTCCTGAAGAATAAGAGATCACTGAGGACTAGGACAGTCAGAGAAGACTTCCTGGAGGAGATGACCTTAAGGGTGATGTTCAGATAAGTAGAAAGAAGGGAAAGGATAGATATTTTAAGTGGAATGGTAGGAGCAAGGGCACATAGGTAGGAATGACTTTTGGTATACTGAACTCAGGGGATAGTACCCCCTTTGGTCTAGCTGGAGGAAAGGATTCAATGAAGTATGAGACATGGTTGAAGGCTTGGGTTTAAATGCTAGGCTATGGAAAATTATCTTGTACAAAGCTTGAGAACAAGTAACAAGGGTTGGAGGCTCAAACGGACTTGCAAAAGCTGAGCCTTAAGATTTCAGTATGAACACTTACATTTTGATAATTGGCAAATACTATAAACCAGGACTTGACTTATTGTTTTGTTGATTGTCTAAGGCTTAATAAAGTGATGGAGAAAATGTAAATAATGCTTATTAAGCTTAAAAATATGTTGGGAGGAATACTTTTTTTTTTTTAAACCAGAGAGCCAATTGTTAAACATTTACTAGCATACCTCAGGTTAGAAATCAAAGCAATTAATCTCCCAAAATTCCAAAATAGCCATAGTCTGACCGATATTATTAATCAATTTTGTAAAAACACCATCTTAGATGAAACAATGTTAAATAGCAGAAATTTTCATAAAAACAATAGTATAAAATTGGACAAAAAGCTAACTTATGTCACAATGAGTTTCAGCAATCCATTATGGGATTCTGTTATAATACATTAGTAATATGATATTACTGTGAAACGTTAGTCAAAGGCTAAGGATGAGGGACAATGCTTATGTGACCTCCAGAGAGGCCAAGAGAGCCAAGAGTCAAAGGAGATTGTGGTAACTGGAATTTGTCTCTTAGCCCAGGACAGAGAAGGGACCTAGTCCTTTTACCATAACACAGTAAGTAACATGGGTCTGTTAAATTAAAATCTCTCTATTGGAGTCTCTCTCTGGTCCCCACTTCTTTCTCTGGGGCCTCCTTCTTCCCTGATATTCTTACCAACCTTAAGGGCTGAGCTGACCACATCTCTTCCAGTTGCCAGTCCCTGGACGAAGGCACGAGCAGCCACGAGAGCTCGAGTTACCTAGTCAAGAAAGGGATATGGGGGAAGTAGAAACAGTTAGACTTTAGAAAAACGGATCTTAAGATCTAAGGGACCTTAAGCCCCAAGGCTGGTAAGGTTTGAAGAGGCTAATTTTTTGTTATCCAGCTGGTATGAAGGGATCAGAATCTTGGGGAAACTGAGTCTCACATAGTAGTAAAATCAGGAGTTTGAATAAGTACAGACTTGTGAAGGTTTGTAGGACCAGAGTTCGGCTGCCCCTTACCTGCAGGCGGAGGCGTCGAGGTGAGTCCCCGAATGGCTGTAGCTGGCCATTTGGGGATGCGGACAGGCGTGCAAGGCAAAGCAGGTAGTCAGGGGGAAAACTATACTGCGGATGCAGCAGGGGAAATGCCCTTTCCAACAGCTGAGCCCAGAATTCAGACAAGGCATCATCTAATCCTGCACTGGTCCCCCGGTAGTGGCCACGTAGCTGTGAGAAGAGCTCACTGAACACTGGTGCATGCTGGACAAACAGGCGGCCGTATGAGCGAGAGAACAACTGGGAGAGGGAGCGTTCAGATGCAGAGAGCAACTCCTGGAAAAACTCTATCAGACATAAGGATGGTGGGGAGTGGGGAGGGACATGGGAAGAGAGTGACCAAAAGACAAGAGACAGGCAGACAAGAGGAAAGGAGAGCAAAGAGGAAGAGACATAGTGAAGAGGAAGAAAAAAGACAAATTAATTTGGAGTTCCACTGTTAAGGTGCTAAGGGAAGAAGAACTGGTTATCTTGAGAGGAAAGTGGGTGTTGAGCATAGAGGGAATACAAAAAAGCTAGGTTTTTGGACATAGGTCCTCACCGTTGAATTTCCGATGCCGGGCGGCGAAGGTATGTACAAGGAAGGATCCACTCTCCTCCACCAGACCCCGAAAGGTATCTTCTGTCTCTCTAGTCAGCTTCTGTTCTGTGTCACTGGAGCAGCATGTGTATTCCTGAGGGCAGATCCGGAGATGCTCACCTGAGGAAGAGTGATATTTCACAGGGAATATTATTAAGAAAATTTCTTCCCTCTCTTACCCTTTTCCTTCCCTAGCTGGACTGCCTGCCATTGTTTCCTCTTGACTCTGTTCTCTCTTCTCAGTAGTCACCAGCATTCCTCAGTTCACTGGCCAATGGCCATCTATGGTTTCTGCTCAAAAGGAAGCCCAGATGGACAATGACATTCCCCAACCATTAGCCTGACGCATTCCCAGGGCCGCAAAAGTCTCATAGGATGGGGAGTTATAGGGGAATAAGATTAGGTAGAAACAGGAGAGTATTGTTATGACTCGGTCTCAGGCATGGATTTATGGGAGAAGTTGCTATGGGAGGAGTAGAAAATCTATTATATGATTGAGAGGGAAAGGGTCTGCAGGAATAGGGGGAGAGGGGCTTTCGGACAGGGGGTTCAGTTATCACGGGCTTGGGCACAAGGGGGTCTTCAAGGATGTGGGGTTACTATGGAGTAACCAAAGAGGGGATTGTTACGGGATAGGGAGTGGTCTTTATTAAGGATGGGCTATGACGGGACGGGGAAGAGTCCGTTCCCCAGCCTTCTTGTTCTCCCCTTACCAGAGATCAGTGTGGAAGGCAGTAAGCTCAGGCTGTAACCCCGGGCCCCCAGCACCTGCCGGGTCTCAGCGCAGCTCCGTGTGGCCTTGGCCTCGCCCCCCGGCCCGGGGCACAGGGGCAGCAGCAGGAGCAGAAGGGGCCGCAGAGAGGACATGACTGCGACTGCCTCTGGGAACGGGAGTGGGTCCGAAGGATGAGGGAAGAACCACCTGAGCGTGCAGAGCCAGCTCGGGCTGTGGGACCACTTCACCGTCCAGAGAAAGAACAAGCCTGAAAAACACAATTGCCCAGCGCTGTTGCGGGTCCAGGCGGCAGCGGTGGAGACAATGGGAGCCGGGAGCCGGCCAGGAGGCAGGGCCAGAGGCAGATCCACCCAATGAGAGTATGAAACTGGCCTCAGGGGCGGGGTCAGGGGCGGGACTCAGCCAATGTGAACGAGGAAGACTACCCACGGGGCGGGACATAGCAAAAGCAAGTGGGTAGGTGAGATCGAGGAGGTGTAGCCCGCGGTGCAGCTCAACCAATGGAAAAGGACAACCAGGTTTGAAGGCGCTAACCAGACCCTGGGCAGGGACCGAGCCAATGGGAGCCCAGAGCCGGGGATAGAAGGCGGTGCCTTCGGATAGATTTGCACTAAATAGGGGGTCGGGGTAGAGTGGGAGGGAAAAGGGCGACCCACGTGACAGCTTCTCGAGGGAGAGTCTGACACGTGGATTGAGAAAGACTGGCGGTTAGAGCGTGGCGGGCACGTGTCCTGGGTCCTTAGCCCCAACCCCAGGGACCGGGCCACTAGGTCGGCGCGTGCGCAGAAGTCTCCTCGCGACTTCCCGCGTTTTCCTCGAGGACTGAGATTCCGGAGAACTGGAGCCTTCAGGTACTGGCGGGGAGGGAGGAGCCGCCCCTTACGGGACGGGACTCACCCCTCCCTCATCCCTGAGGGGCGGGGATGCGCCCCTCTCCTAGACGGGCGGCCTTTACTTGAGTATGTGATTTCTGACGGCGCCTATTTTCTTCTCCCTTGCAAACAAGCTAAGGAAAAACCCTGTACCTGTCGTATATGAGGTAAGGAGAAAGAAGGAGAGGGGGGAGAAGCAGCTGCCGAGACTGGCCGGGAGACCCTAGAGGCCGGCGGCGGTGGCAGAGGAGGGGGAGGACGAGGAGGGGGCGGGGGAGGAGGAGAAAGAGACCACGGCCGGCGGGCGGGAAGGCAGGTCACTCGGTGCCACATTGGGGCTGGGTCGAGCTGTGGAGCCGAGCTCCGGCAGGGCCCCCAGGTCGGGCCTCGGGGGCGTCCCCGGGAGACCCGGGGTCCAGCGGCCCAGCCGCCGCAGCAGCCCCGGAGTCGGTGAGGGTGGGAGCCCCAGGACAGGATCTTTCCCATCCAGTGGCCCAAGAGTGAGGGAAGCTCCAACACTTTACGAATGGTGTCGCTTCACCTCAACGAGGACAGGGGGCGGTAGGTGGGTGGGGTGGGAAATAATATCGCGAGGTGCTGCTGTATAAAATGTTCATTTGCTGGTTGTGCTCCCTGATAGGAAGGTTTGCTTTGACTCCCCGCCCCCTCCCCCTCCCCCTCGCTATTTCAGGCTACTTTGGCGGCTGATTCCTCTTCTTCCCGGATCCTCCCTTCCCTTTTAGCTTTTTTTTGGAGAGTACCCCTTGACCCCGGAAGCAGTTGGCCCCTTACCGGTGTGGCGGTAGACTATTTGTCACATGCCCTCCATTAGCGGCTGTACCGGGTCTAGGACAGGGAGAGGGACTCCCCTCCGAGGGTTTCTTTGCAAGAAGAGGAGGCTCTAGTCTGGACTAATGCAACACCTTTCATTTGGTCTTTGCGCCTCAAGTTTCTCCCTTGGCAATGGCTCACCTGCCGTTATGACTTTTGTAAAGTATTGAGGTGCCGGTATCGGTAGGTTTCTGCCCCCAACCTCTAGGATAACGGAGAGAGGCCTCTGTCTGGCGTCTAGGGCTGCTCACAACCGTCTTGTTAAGCGCATCCATTCAGACTGCATTTCCTGCCTCTTCCATGGTTGTCTCTGCACCGTTTGTGCCAGTGCCTCCAATCTTCCCTTTCCTCACCTCAGCTTCTTAGGGCGACTCACGCTGCTGTATGCCTTCTTCAGGAGGCCTTTCCCACACATCCCCCAGCGGCTTGTACGTTCACCTTCCGTCTGAGGCTGTGTGCTTCTTTTGTGTATCTAGATATTCACTTATCTCCTGATTTAGAATTTGAACTTCTTAAGAACAGGGACTGTTTTTTTCTTACTCGGTATCCCCAGTGCTTAGCACCGTTCCTGGCACACAGTAAGCGCTTAATAAATGCTTTTTGACCGGCAAGAACTTGAACTTGAAATGGTGTCCCCTCTGCCTTCTTCAGAATCATCACTATGCCAGTGATGCGCTCCTCCTCCCAGGGCCATGGCTCCTCTTCCAGTTCTGGATCACCTCCATGCCAGAATGGGAGGCCAGCTAGTCAGAGGCTGTCATCCGCTTCATCTACCTCTTCTGGCAGTGTTCCCTGGGATGAAGAGAGGAATTCTGTTTTGGTTTCAGATGTTGGGTGAGTAGGGCCGAGGAGTAATTGTGTAGCCCTGTGCCTGTGTTCTGCCTTTGTCTGATCTCCATGAGGGTGGGAGAGCGGAACTTTATGTGTCTCCCCCAGTACTTAGCAAAGTGCCTTGCACATGGCAGATGCTTGATTAGTTATTATTAAATGAGTGAATGAATCCCTTCTATTTTCCCAAACTAATCATCTCTTATTGCATTAATAACAATACAATTATATTTTTGTATAAGAATGGAATAAAATCCATGTGGGTTCAGAACAACATGGCCCAGAATTTAGAGTGATGTTGATATAGGAAATGCTTTGTAGCATAGCACATGTTCGATCGTCTGTTATTCACTCAACAGACATGTATTTAGTACCTGCTACTTGTAGAAAACCGTTGAGCAAAGTAGATTATTTTACGATGATTGAACTACTCCTAAGAGTTCACAGTCTACTAGCGTAAGATATGCACAAATAGCTACAAGACAAGCATGTGATAATGATTTTTTCTTCTAACAAATATTCTGTTGTCTTTTCTGCACTATAGTTATCATATAATTAATCCTTCTGTAGCATTGCACGTTTTTATACATTATCAGCCAACATACATTTATTAAGAGCTTCCTGGGTATCAGGCATTGTGCTAAGTGCTGGGGAAAGAGCTCATATTCAGGTGAGGGTGGCAACATTCGAATAACTATGTACATACAAGATAGATACAGGATAAATTGGAGATAATCACAAAGGGAAGACATTGGCATGAAGAGGGATGGGAAAGGCTTTTTTCAGAAGGTAGGATTTTAGATGAGACCGGAAGGGAGCCGGAATGCAGAAATTAAGAGGAAAAGCATTCCAGGGATAGGGGACAGCCAATGAAATGCAGAGTTGGAAGATGGAGTATCTTTTATGAGAAACAATAAAGACACCATTGTTACTGAATTGTAGAATACATAGAGGGGGGAGTAAAGTGTGAGAAGACTGGAAAGGTTGGAAAGAGCTAGGCATATGTCTTCTTAGCTAGGCTGTAATCTCCGAGAACAGGGACTATGGTCATACTCATCTTTATGTTTGTCCTAGGGCCTAGCAATGTTCAGCATATTGTAGGTGCTAGGGTTGCCAAGGAGAGGGAGACATCACTTAGACCTGAGAGCATTAGAAAAGATGGATAAGATTTTTTACAGGTGGCAATCAGGGTGGTAAATTCCAGCCAAGGGAACAAATACGAGCCTTCTATGATGTAGACATCAGTTTTGGGAAGTATATTCCTAACTTAGTCTGAACTACCTGTTACAAATTTGTTACCTGTAAATTTATTGAAAGTATTCTTGAATACTTCTTTTATGCCTCCAGTTCTAATGTGTTAAGTTTGGGACAATAACTTACACGTTTGTCTTATCCACAGAATTCATCCATATCCCTTTCTCTGAGCCTTTATCTTTCCAAACACACATACGTAATCCAGCTTTAACAAATAATATATCCTCATTTCATCCCAATAGCTCTCAAAGACAAGGTTTCTTAACCTTTTTTGTGTCATGGATGCCTTTAGAAGTCTGATGAAACCTGTGGTCCTTTTCTTGAAATGTTTTTAAATGCATAAAATAAACTACATAGAATTATAAAGAAAACAATTTATTTTAAATACAATTGTCAAAATATTTTTAAAAAACAAGTACATGGACCACAAGTCTATGAATCCCTGTTCTAAGATTATGTTACAGTTATTTTACTGATTTGCTGGTACATGGAGTTTCCATACTGGGGTTTTTACTTCAGTTCCACAATGAAGAAACTAAAGGTCTAGATACACTCTCCTCTCTCCCCAGTCTTTGTGGAATTTATTTCATTGGCTTGATTATTTTAATCATCTTCCTTTTGAATCATTTTTACGGGGTCACTTAACATTGCTTTTGGGGAATATAACTAGCAGTGATGCTTTAAACTAACCAAGTTCAATTGGGCCTTTAATATGTGTCATTATACTTTAAAGGGTACAATTCAATTTATAGAATACCTAAGTGTTCGGCTCGTATGACCAATATAGCCATCTTTGACTCCCTGGCACCATTCTCATGTTCCAGGGTCTGCCATTCCCATAGGCAGGATAATTCCTATGCCAAATTGGGCAATTGCATGTATTCCAAGGGATCTCTAGGAAGGAATTGTATCAAAAACTTTTTACTTATTCGTTCTTGGGTCTCATGCTGTCAATTGAGGGATAGGGCTATACACCTCTGGCTACAGTAAACAGACCTCTCCTTTCCTTAGAAAAGATGAAGGATAGTTAGCCCTGGAGGGCAGATATTTTTTTCATTGGGGAGGGAGAGGTTGCAGGGGTGGGGAACCTTTGGCCTCCAGGACACATGTAGCCCTCTAGGTCCTCAGGTGCGGCCTTTTGACTGAGTCCAAGTTTTATAGAACAAATCCTTTTATTAAGGGAATTTTTTCTGTGGAGTTTGGATTTAGTCAAAGGTTCCACATCCCTGCTAGGAATTAAGAAAGAAATGTAACCCAGTTTCTTTACTTCTGTATAATAGAATGGGGATGAGACATTATAGCTAAGGGGAAACCATGCTCTCCCATAGGGATAGTGATGATGACTTCGAAGATGTCTGGAAGCAACAGATGAAGAAGAGGGCGGCCAGAAAACAACCCAGGACCATCCCAGTGAGTCCTAGTCTTAATGTTCTGCTTTGGAAAATGGGGGTGGGCAAATGAACTGATAGAGAGATGTCGAGGATGGGGTTGATGGAAATGATATCTGAAATTCATATTGAGTGAGACAGAACAGAGGTTGGGGATAGTGGAGAGGAGAAATAAAGCTAAAGAAATAGAAAAAGGGGTAGAGCAGTAAGGATATGGAGGGACCAGGAATAGGCTTTGGGGGCACTGGGGGAAAAAACAACAATGATTGCTCGTGATCCAATTCCATTTAGCTATTAAATAACATGCAAATCAGTATGATAAAGGAGCACTAGCCCAGCAGTCTGGAGATTAAACTCTGCTGCTACTTAGCTGTGGGACCTTAGGCATGGGACTTCACCTTCCCAGACCTCAGTTCTCTCATTTGTAAAATGAGAAGTTTGGACTAAATTATCTTTAAGGGGCCTCTCATGTTAAAATTCTGTGAAATCAATTTAAAATGAATTGTGTCTTTAGTAGCTTTAAAAGCTTCAATTTAAGCTAAGAGCTGAAATATTTCCCCTTTGGTTTGTAATTTCTTGTTTACTCTTAGTAGATGGGGTGGAAGAGAGGAAAGAGGGCTGGAGCTAAACGTTGTTCTTTTTTCCTTTCGAACTCTGTTTTTTCTTTGTTGATAAAAGTTTGTTTTGATATCAAACATACTTCTCAACCAACTCTTATAAAGTACATCCTTGAAAACTGTTAGTCAGAATTTTCTAATAGCGTGGTTTGAACTTGTTGTACATTTCACTCTTATTAAAAGAGAGGACGTACTGCAGCTTGAATAGTTTGGTACAAACATTGTACATTTGAGCTGATGAGTGTTGTTTTTATTTTCAAAATCATCGTTATTGTTCTTTTGACTCTGTTCCTTACTCTCTGTCACTTCATGCAAATGTTCTCATGATTTTCTGAATGCTTCATATTTATTATTTTTTACAACAGAGTAACATTCCACTACATTTAGTTTCTTTAGCCATCACTCAGTCATTGTCCGCATATAACCTTTACCCTTTTGTTGCTCATGGTAGCATTGTTTGTAGCATTTTTGTACACAGTGATCATAATCTTCCATTCTCATACCCTTTCTCTGCACTTCCCCAGGTGGCTAAGCGTCCAAGAAAGGGGTCCCGAAAGGACTGTGATGGACTTAGGAATCAGAAACCCTCTGCTGGTGATCTCTTAGAGGCTGTGAAGACTGCCAAGAGTGCCATGCAGGTAAAAGTCACAGTTCCTGATCACTTTCACTTGTTACTGACTTACTCTTTGCCTAATGGGAAGATAAGGCAGGTGTCTGCAGCCTTGGATTGGTATAGATATTTTAATGGACTCCATATTGGACCTCAGGGAAAACTCTCAAACATTGAGGCTTGGGAAGTGAGGTGGGGGTGTCTCCTTTCTGGAGACTTCAGGATAGGAGACGCCGTGATTGTGGGCTAAGGAAGGAATGAGCTATAGCATAAGCCAGGGAAAGAACTGGGGTGTGAGGTACATGTCTGGATTTTATCCTTGTCACCTCTCAGTTCCATTTTTTCCTTCCTGACATTTCCTGCTCTAGGTTGTGGTGGATGACTGGCTGGAGGGCTACAAGCACAATCAAGATGCAGGATTCCTGGAGCTCATTAATTTTTTCATTGGGGCTTGTGGGTGCAAAGGTAAGGAGACTCCCCCTCTTCTTAATCCTTTGGCCTATTTTCCAGCTCTCCTGAATTCCCAGGCTGTTACTCTTTCAAAATAGATTTCCTACTCTACTTCCTTCTGTGCTAAGCCCTTTCCACAGTATCAGAATTGAGTTAGAAAGGACTTCAAGTGACCAAGTAGTTCAATCCATACATGAAAGGAATCCTCGCTATGACATAACCAGCTACCTACTCTCTACTTGACAATCTTCAAGGAAGAGGAACCTACCACCTCTTTTGGCAGCCTATTTCACTTTTGTTTCTGCCTTCTTGGGCCAAACAGAACACGTTTAATGCCTCCTCCATATGATACCCTTGAAATACTTGAAGACAGCTATCATGGCCCCATAATCTTCTCTAGTTTAAACATCTCTAGTTCAACTCATTTTCTGTGATATAGATTCAAGGCCCTTCACCATCTGGATGCCTCCTCTGGACATTCTCCAGATTATTAGTGTCCTTATTAAATCAGGGTGCCCAGAGCTGAACACAGTAGTCCAGATAATGGAATGGTAATCTAGGTGAAATACAAAGGAACTATCCCCTCTCTATTTCTGGAAGCTGTGCTTCTTTTAATGTAACCAAAGTTTGGAAATAGTTTTTTTTTAGCTGCCACATCATACTGAAATCCCCAGATAATTTTTTGAATAATATTTTTTCCCAATTACATGTAAGAGCAATTTTCAACATTCATTTTAAAAAATTTTAAGTTCCAAATTCTCCCTCCCTCTCTTTCCTCCCCCCTCTCTGAGATGGGAAGCAATTTGATATAGATTATATATGTTTAATCATGAAAAACATATATCCATGTTAGTCATGCTGTGAAAGAAAACAGAATAACAAAAAAAAAACCCAAGAAAAAATAAAGTGAAAAATAGCATGCTTCATTCTGCATTCAGACTCCATCAATTCTTTCTCTGGACGTGGGTGTTATTTTTCATCATGAGTCCTTTGGAATTATCTTGGTTGATTGTATTGTTGTGAACAGCTAAGTCATTCACAGCTGGTCATTATACAATATCGCTGTTACTGTTTACAGTGTTCTCCTGGTTCTACTCACTACTTTGCAGCAGTTCATGTAAGTCTTTCCAGGTTTTTCTGAAATCAGCCTGCTCGTCATTTCTTATAGCACAATAATATTCCTTTACGGTCTTACACTACAACTTACAATCATATATGACAACTTCCCAGATAGTTTTTTAAGACTGTTGTATAACATGCTTCCCCCATCTTTTATTCATGAAATTGATTTCTTTTACCCAAGGCTAAGAATTTGTTTTATTCTTATTAAATTTTATCTTGTTAGATTTAGCCCAGTGCTACAAGATCCTTTTGCATCTGGACTTTGTCATCATTAGCTCTCCCTCCCAGCTTCGATTCTTTGCAGATTT
Source organism: Trichosurus vulpecula (assembly GCF_011100635.1). Taxonomy (NCBI): domain Eukaryota; kingdom Metazoa; phylum Chordata; class Mammalia; order Diprotodontia; family Phalangeridae; genus Trichosurus; species Trichosurus vulpecula. Next base: position 263,260,301 of record NC_050579.1, on the reverse strand, counting down.
GATAAGCATGCTATCTATGCTTATTTGGGCACATTATTGATAAAAATTTTTGATATTGATCCATGTTATACTGATGCAAGTTTTTGACAAAGTTATTTTCAGTAACTTAGTACTTCCTTTTCTAGATTTTCATCAACCATATCCTTAATGATCTGTTCTAGAATTTTCCTAGGAGTCAAAGTCAAGTTCACCAACCTAGTTTGTAGATTGTCTCCTTTTCTCTTTTGAAAATTGAGACATTTACCCTTCTCCAATATGGTGGCACTTAACTTCTTTTTCATGACCTTTCAAATATTACTGTCTCAGTTCCTGACTGTGATTTCACTGGCGTAGGAAGCTCCCAATGAGTCACTACTATTACTACTACCATCACAGCTAGTACCCTTACTACTACTACTACTATCACCACTCTACTACTACTACTACTGCTAGCTAGCTAGCATTTATCTATAGCACCTGCTATGTGCCAGGCACTGTGCTAAGTGCTTTGCAAATATCATTTGATTTATCACAACAACCCTGGGAGGTAGGTGCTTTAGTGTCTCCTTTTATAGTTGAGGAAATTCAAGCTAATAGAAGTTAAGTGACTGGCCAGGGTCCCACAGCTAGTAAGTATCTGAGGCCAGGTTTTAACTCCAGTCTCCTGATTCCGGGTCCAGTGCTCCAGCCACTGTACCTCGAATGCAGGTCAACCCCTTCTCCATAACTTATAGCCTTACAACATTGCCTCCAGGCAGCCTAACCTCCAGAGTTTAAGTGATGTGCCCAAAAACACATAACACATTGGGATTTAAATCCAGCTGTTGCTGGCTTTGAGGTCAGCCTCCTAGCCAGTATACCATTCTGCTCTGTGTTTATGATGGTTATGTAACTGAGTCAACATTTTATATACTACAGGAGAATTCAGATGATGCGCAGCAGAGCTTCAATGGCAGTCCTCAGAACGTTGTTACTGCTTACAAAGGGAGGAGAAGAGGTGCAAAAGGAATAGCCTTAGTGTGTGTCCCCTTGGCCTTTAGTCAAGGGCAGTGCTTCCATAGGAGAAGCTTTGTACTGGCCCAGGTCTCAGGTGTAGAGAGGGTTCTAGACAAAAAACCACCATGTCCCTAGTAGAGACTGCCCTTTCTTCCACAGGGGAAGACAGTAGTAAAGATGAAAATTGTGAATGTTGGGAGAACTCTGCCCACTAATGCCCTGTGAGTTTTTGACTTGTTTTGGAAAACAGCATGAAAATATATTAGAATAGCCACCAAATTGCCCAGACATTTACTCTAAGCAGGGTAGATAGGGAAATGTCACCTAGAAGAGCTAACATTTAGATATCACCTTAAGGTTTGGAGAGCACTTTATGTATGCCATCTTATTTGATCCTCAACCCTGTGAGAGGGATGTTGCTGCTTTCACTTTACAGCTGAGGAAAACTAAGCCAAGAGGTTAAGTGATTGGATTTGCCTTACAGTCAGTGTCTAAGGCAGGGTTTGCACTCAGTCTTCCTCCCTGCAAGTTCAATGCTCTGTCCACTATACTACCTAAAGCCACCTTTTTTGGGGGGGAGTAGCAAAGAACTGAAACAAAGCAGAAATTCGTTGATTGGGAAAAGACTGAACAAACTTAAGATAATTTTTTTGCATTGTAAGAAACTATAAATTTATAAAAAATTCCAAGAAAATTTGGGAAGATTTGTATGAGCTGATTCAGCATGAAATAAGCAGTACATGGAAAACAGTTTATAAAATAACCACAAGTATGTAAAGAAAAACACCCCTATTCAGTACTATCACCAGTCTTGAGCCCAGAAGACTGATGGTGAAGCCTCTTCCATCCTCTTTGCTGAGAGATGGAGGGATGGTGCAGAATGAGGCAGATTATTGCCAGTGGTTGATGTGTTGGTTCTGCATGTTCATTATTACAAGGGAGAGGGAGGAGGATGCTGTTGCAGGGAGTGGTTATTGGGAATTGACACTGTATTGTTTTTGAAGTATCAATAGAACTTTTTTTAAAAAAAAGTAAGTGCAAAGTCAGCACCAAAGGAAGAGAAAGCCAGTAACACAATGTGCTATAGGTGAAGATTAAAGGACACCTGGAAAACAGCATGAAAATATATTAGAATAGCCATCTCTTCTTTCCTCTCCTGTTAGTTTCCTCATTTGTCCAACGAAGGAGTTAAACTAGACAACATTTCAGTTCACCTAACCATAGCAACAATACTATTTATATATTGTTACATAAATGCATTCTGTACTTTATCCTGGCAGCAAGGCATAGTGGTACCCTCCTGTCAGGCTACTACTTAAGAGGGCAAGTCACTGACCTTTTCTTAGTCTCTGGTTCCTCATCTGTGAAATCAGGATGACTTTGTGCTCTTGCCATCACAGAATTGTTGTGAAGCTTAAATGACAAAATGTGTGTAAAATGTTTGTAAATCTTAGAATGCCATATAAATGTTAAGTTCTTGTGTTACCTCATTCCTTAAGGTGCCTGCAAATAGCTAAGCTACTCCTTCTGTCCATTAAAACCTAAATTCCTCTGTCCTTCAGGTGTAGTAACCCATAAGATGTTCAAGACCCTGCAGAATTCAGAGATCATCCAGCATCTGACGGAGAAGTTTGATGAGGTGGGAACAACATGGGGATAAGGAAATCAGGAGTTCCTTGTACTTTATTGAATTGAAAAACCATTTTCCTCTTCTTATAGTATAGTGTTTCATGAGAGTGAGAATGCCTGAATGCAATCGCAGCCTTTCTTCTTTGGTGGGAATGGGGGAGGTGAGAAAACAAGAGTGAGTAGAGTCTTATGGAATAACAGAGAGGCACTCCCAGAATTGGGCTTTAGACATAAGGGGCCCCTTCTACTTTATGAATTTCCCCATTGAAATGTTATTTCTTTCTGTAGGATTCTGTAAAATACCCACTGGCAGCATCAGGTCCAGCCTGGAGGAAATTCCGAAGCAGCTTCTGTGAATTTGTGGCTGCACTGGTGTGTCAATGTCAGTATAGCTTCCTCTATGATGACTTCCTCATGGATACCCTCATCTCCCTACTCACTGGTCTGTCTGATTCTCAGATCCGTGCTTTCCGTCACACCAGCACCCTGGCTGGTAAGTATACAATTAATGAGGTGGACTAAGGGCATTGGGTTTAGGGTGTGTTGGCGTTACACTAAATATTGGGAGTGGGGAAAAAATTCTTTGCTCAGTATCCAGGCAGCCTGCTTTCTAGTCCTGGATCTTCGTAGTAGCGTCTTAGTTCTTCAGTCGAAAGTTCTGATTCTTTGGTACCAACATTGGGGTACTTAACACACCTTTAGTCTAGGACTCCCTATTTTACTAAAGGTAGTCTACAATTAACTGGATTAGTGGTAGGCACTCTTCCTTGGTAGGAAAAGTATGGGAATGTTTGGCTTCCCATGTTTCGTTTAATGAAATGTGAAGGTGGCAAGGAGTGGGGAGTAGCATATGGAATATGGTCAAGACCTTCTGACCTAGGGACCGTTAGCTCATTTTCAGTTTCAGGTGAGCAAAGTACTTCTTTAATATAGTAGAAAGAATACTGGGCATGCATTCAGAAGACATGAGTGTGAGCCATAGCTGCTGATACTTACCTGTCAGACTAGAACTGCAGCCAAATCTGTCCTCTTTAACTACATTAGGATTTCCAGTCTTTTTAATTTGTTAGTTCTGTGCTTCATACATTGTTTTATTTTACCTTTTCCCCTTAGGTGCTTGTCAAGTTCTTTTTGACAAACCTCACCTTTTTCTTGGATACAGTAAGGAAAGAAAAATGCTTAACAGTGCCTAAGCCAGGAGAACTGTTGGATACCTCAGTCAGGTTAAGATTAATTAGTGACAGTAGTACAAAGAGAGGGACTGCCATGACAACAGCACTTGGATATAGGTCCATGTTAGAAATAGAGAGAACCCTGATAAGACTAGGCCCAAGGTGCTCCTCTCCACTCCCCCAACTTTGTATCTGGGTTTTTTTGCTTTATAATCCTCTCCTCCATTTCTTCTTTTGTGACATCCTTTCTTCCTTTGTACAAATATTTTTCCCGATCCTTTTTGTTCTGCTCTTATTTCCCTCCTCTCCCGCTTCCTTTATAGCCATGAAGTTAATGACTGGCCTAGTAAGAGTTGCCATTCGCCTGAATCTCCAAAAGGACAACAATCTACGACAGTATGAGGCAGAGCGCAGCAAGGGGGTGGGCCACAGGTCCCCAGAACGTCTAGAGATCCTGTTGGAGAAACAGAAGGAGGTGAGGACTTCTTGTGCAATTCTTCCTCTCTGGTCTATTTCTATGGCAAATTACTGGACTTGTCCTCACTTTCCCATTCCACAATTGTATCAGATCCTCATATAGACCTGTAAGTAGTCATCAAACAATAACTAAATAGACCTTATAGAAATCAATATATTTAATCTTCTTCCTCTGGGATATAAGCCGTGCCCCCCCCCCAAGCTTTCTAATGGAAATTTAAGGTGATTCTGTGCTTTGACAGAATCCATTTTAATTTTCATGTCTGTCCTCAAAAGTATACGTGTATTAGCATGTGATCACAGGCAAAACATCTAAAGCTTGATGTTTATGTGACAAGTAGGGCAGCTAGGTGGTGCAGTGGATAGAACATCGGGCCTGGAAGACTTATCTTGTGGAGTTCTAATCTGGCCTTAGACACTTAGCTGTGTGACTCTGGTCAAATCACTTACCTGTTTGCCTCAGTTTCCTCATCTATAAAATGTACTGGAGAAGTAGATGGCAAACCATTTGAGTATCTTTGCCAAGAAAACTGTGAATGAGGTCATGAAGATTCAGGCAGGACTGAACAATATCAGGAAGGTCTCTGAGGCCTGCCCCAGCCCCCAAACCCCACCCAAGTGGTTTAGGACCCATATCACTGAGAAAATGGAAAGTTTAGAATTAAGAAGACACTAGTAGACCATGTTGAGGTTCTAATGAATGCTGAATGTAAAACCTTATGATGGTTTTACAGTATATCTATACTGTCAATCACACTTACATTTTCCCTTTCTTCTGAGGCATCACATTCTCCCTTTATTTCAGAGTCTAGATTCACATTATGTGATTGACAAGACTTTCCTTTGTGTACCTGTTAAAACAAGATTTGTCTAGTAGGGTCTCTTCCATGATGAGATCTCCAAAGAAGGAGCCTTCTTACCTGTTCTGTTTTCTTTGCCCCCTCTAAATTGTCATAATATCAGTAGTCCCTACAGACTATTTTCTTTGTACTGATACATCAGATCTTAGAAATCTCTTTATAGCACTCTCTTCCAGGACCTTGCTTCATAAATTATGACCTCTTTATTCTCTTCAATTTTTTTCCGGTACCCATATATAATATTCAGGCAACTTCTAATCTTCAGAGGGAAAAATGCTTTCCTACTTTTGTATTTTTTCTCTTTCACTGCCAACTGTCTTTTTTTTTAAGCTTTTACTTGGTATTTTATTTCTCCCCAGTTACATGTAAAAACAATTTTAAACACTAATTTTTAAAACCTTGAGTTTCAAACTCTTTCCCCTCCTCCCTCCCGACCCTCACCACCTTCATTGAGAAGGCAGGCTATAGGCTATACTTGTGTGGTCATGCAAAACATATTCATATTATTTATGTAAAAAAAATAGACAAGAAAAAAGTCAAGAAAAATAAAGTTTCAAAAAAAAGTATGCTTCAATCTGTATTCAGACACCATCAGTTCCTTCTCTGGGGATGGAGAGCATCCTTCATCCTCAGTCCTTCAGAGCTGTCTTGGACCGTTGCATTGCCGAGAATAGCCAAGTCATTCATGGCTGATCATCTTACAATATTGCTATTACTTTGTACAAATACAGCTCAATTTGTATCAGCCCATGCAAGTCTTTCCAGGTTTTTCTGAGAGCACCTCGCTCATCACTTCTTATAATACAGTAGTATTCTGTCATAATCACATACCACAACTTGTTCAGCCATTCCCCAACTGATGGGGATCCCCTCAACTTCTAATTATTTACCCCTAGAAAAGAGCTGCTCTGAATATGTTTGTACATATATGTCTTTTTCCTTTTCGTGTATCTCTTTTCAGATATAGACCTAGAGTGGTATTGTTAGGTCAAAGGGTATGCCTGGTTTTATAGCCCTTTGGGCATAGTTCCAAATTACTCTACAGAATGGCTCAATCAGTTCACAATTCCTCCAACAGCGCATTAATGTCTCATTTTCCTCATGTTCCCTCCAACATTTGTCATTTGCCTTTTCTGTCCTATTAGCCAATCAAATAGGTATGAGGTAGTACCTCAGAATTGTTTTAATTTGCATTTCTCCAATCAATAGTGAGTTAGAATATTTTTTCATATGGATATAGATAGCTTTGATTACTTCATCTGAAAACTGATCATATCTTTTGATCATTTACCAATTGGGGAATGGCTTTTATTTTTATACATTTGACTCAGTTCTCTATATGTTTGAGAAGTGAGGCCTTTATCAGACAAATTTGCTTCAAAATTTTTTTCATAGTTGCTGTTGCTAACTGTATTTCCCTCCATCCTATTCCCCCCAAGCCCATTTGTTCTATTCTCTCTCGTTTCACACTGTCCCTTCTCAAAAGTATTTTGCTTCCAATCTGCTCTCCCTTCTGTCACCCCCCCCACCCTTCTCTTATCCCTTTCCCCTCCTACTTTCCTGTAGGCTAAGATTGATTTCTATGCCCAATTGAGTGCGTGTTATTACCTCTTTGAGCCAATTCTGAGGAGAGTAAGGTTCACTCCTCCTTGCCTCCTCCCTCTTCCCCTCCACTGTAAAAGCTTTTTCTTGATTCTTTTATGTGAGATAACATACCCCATTCAACCTCTGCCTTTGTCTTTCTCCCACTACATTCTTCTCTCACCCCTTAATTTTATTTTTTTAGGTACTATGCTTTGATATTCAATTCACATGTGTCCTCTGTCTATATATGCTCCTTCTAACTACCCTAATAATGAGAAAGGTCTTATGAGTTACAAGTATCATCTTCCCATGTAGGAATGTAAACAGTTTAAACTTCTTATGATTTCCCTTTCCTGTATTACTTTTTATGCTTCTCTTGAGTTACTGCCAACTTTCTTAAGAGTAGTCTATATTTGCCTCAGTCTCCTCATGGCTTTTTAAGTCCTTGAAATCTGTTTTCTGTCCTACCACTCTAATGAAACTAGTCTCCCCAAATCAACAGGATCACAAATTTGACAGCAGGAAGGGATCTTGGAGATCATAGAATACAATCCCATCATTTTAATGGATTAAGAAGCCCAGGTTCTCTGAATCATCAGTACTTATTAGGTCCTTGCTATGTTAGGCAGAGAATAGAAATATAGTGAATGAAATAATTCCTCTTTGCGATGAGCTTACATTCTAACCATCTCTATTCTAACCATTCTCTATCAATCTACCATTCATCAGTAACCTCATCCTCAGATCCTGTGTTATTTTTTCAGTCTTCATTCATTTCAACTTTCTTTGCATTTTTCACTGTTAAATACACTTTCCATTTAAATAACCATATATCAGCAGTTCTCAAGGAATCTGTGGATAGAAAAATATCTTTGTTTTCACTTACTTCTACCTAAAATTTAACATTTCCTTCAATTAAGAATGTAGGCAGCAAAACAATCTGATAAAAAGTCCACAGGTTTAGTATCAGATTGCATGCCATCTTGGGGTGAGGGGGAGGAGAGGAATGGCAAGAAAATTTGTAACTCAAAATCTTATGGAAGTGAGTGGTGAAGACTAAAAAAAATATTTTTTTTTAAAAGAAAGAACTCACATGGTTCCAGACTCTCTCCAGGTTCAACTCCAGACATATGGGGGGAGAGAGAGTCTTTGCAAACAATAGATAGGGGAAGTCAGCTCCTCAACAAATCTTACATTTCCTGCTTGTCTCCCAGAAGACTTCAGGGTATTTCCCCTTCAATGAAATTGGGACCTCTGCTGTTGGTTATAGCTGAGATATTTCACTCCTAGCAGGAGAGGTCATTCACTCTGTGCATGTTCTAATATATTACAATCTGTATAACTTCCCCGATTTTTTGTTTGGTATTTGCTTGGATAAATGGATTTGCTTGTTAAAAAAAAAAGTCCATAGGCATCACTAGACTGCCAAAGGGGTCCATGACACAAAAAAGATTACCTACTACTATATATGTGTGTGTACATGTGAGACATACTTCATATTAAATACGTATATGTATATATATATATAGATATAGATATAGACACATATTTGAGAAGCAACATGATACAGGTCACAGAGCATTGGACTAGGAGATTCCTGCCTTAGATACTCATTGGTAGGCATTGTTGACAAGTCCCTTAACCTCTTAGAGTCTCTATTTTCTTGTTTGTAAAAACGTAGTAACTGTACCACCTTTCTGATAAAGTAGTTGTGAAAACAGTGTTTTGCAAATGTTAAAGCACTGTGCAAATGTGAAATTTTAAAAATTATAACTTAACACTTTCAACAAATATAAATAAGTAGAATATGAAATAAAATCCCAAATAGAGGATAAAGACTAGACCATTGATTGAATTCAAGTCAGCAAGCCTTTATTATTCTGTACCGGGTGTTATGCTAAGCCCTGGTATTCAAAAAATTATCCGCCAAAAGGCCTTGCTCTCAAGAAACTTGCAGTCCAACGGGGGAGACAACATGTAAATAACTAGGTACAAACAGTATATATTTGTGTAGTTGTTCAATTGTGTCTGACTCTTTGTGACTCCATGGACCACAGCAAATCAGGTTCTTTTGTCCTCCACTATCTCCTGAAGTCTGTCTAAACTTGTGTTCATTGCTTCCATGGCACTGTCCATCTCATCCTCTGCCATAGCCCTCTTCTTTTGCTTCCATTCTTTCCCAATATCAGGGGCTCTTCCAATGAATACTGTCTTATTATGTAGACCAAGAATTTAAGCTTCGGCTTCAGTATTTGTCCTTGCAATGAATAATAATTTTTTTTTCCATTTTTTTAAAAATTTATTTAACATATTTAGTTTTCAGCATTGATTTTCACAAGAGTTTGGATTACAAATTTTCTCCCCATTTCTACCCTCCCCCCCACTCCAAGATGGCATATATTCTGGTTGCCCTGTTCCCCAGTCAGCGCTCCCCTCTGTCACCCCGCTCCCCTCCCATCCCCTTTTCCCTTCCTTTCTTGAAGGGCAAGATAAATTTTTACACCCCATTGCCTGTGTATCTTATTTTCTTGTTGCATGCAAAAACATTTTTGTTTGTTTTTGAACATCTGTTTTTAAAACTTTGAGTTCCAAATTCTCTCCCCTCTTCCCTTCCCACCCACCCTCCCTAAGAAGTCAAGCAATTCAACATAGGCCACATGTGTATCATTATGTATAACGCTTCCACAATACTCATGTTGTGAAAGACTAACTATATTTTGCTCCTTCCCAACCCATCCCCCTTTATTGAATTTTCTCCCTTGACCCTGTCCCCTTTCGAAAGTGTTTGTTTTTGATTACCTCCACCCCCATCTGCCCTCCCCTCCATCATCCCCCCCCATTTTTTTTTTTATCTTCTTCCCTCTTCTTTCCTGTGGGGTAAGATTCCCAATTGGGTATGTATGGTATTCCCTCCTTAGGCCAAATCTAATGAGAGCAATGTTCACTCATTCCCCCCTCATCCGCCCTCTCCCTTCCTCCCACAGAACTGCTTCCTCTTGCCACCTTTGTGGGAGATAATCCATCCCATTCTATCTCTCCTTATCTCCCTCTCTCAGTATGTTCCTCTCTCATCCCTTAATTTGATTTTATTTCTTTTAGATATCTTCCCTTCATCTTCAACTCACCCTGTGTCTGCTCTCTCCCTCTCTCCCTCTCCCTCTCTCTCTCTCTCTTTCTCTCTCTCTCTTTCTCTCTCTCTCTCTCTCTCTATATATATATATATATATATATATATACACATATATATATACATATATATATACATATATATATATACACATACACACATAGATATATACATATATACACATTCACCCATATATATACATAAACATATATGTATGCATATTCCCTTCAGCTACCCTAATACTGAGGTCTCATGAATCATACACATCATCTTTCCATGTAGGAATGTCAACAAAACAGTTCACCTTTAGTAAGTCCCTTGCAATTTCTTTTTCTTGTTCTTTTTCTTGATTACCTTTTCATGCTTCTCTTGATTCTTGTGTTTGAAAGTCAAATTTTCTATTCAGTTCTGGTCTTTTCACTGAGAAAGCTTGAAAGTCCTCTATTTTATTGAAAGTCCATATTTTGCCTTGGAGCATGATACTCAGTTTTGCTGGGTAGGTGATTCTTGGTTTTAATCCTAGCTCCATTGACCTCCGGAATATCGTATTCCAAGCCCTTCGATCTCTTAATGTAGAGGCTGCCAGATCTTGGGTTATTCTGATTGGGTTTCCACAATACTCAAATTGTTTCTTTCTGGCTGCTTGCAGTATTTTCTCCTTGATCTGGGAGCTCTGGAATTTGGTGACAATATTCCTGGGAGATTTCTTTTTGGGATCTACTTGAGGAGGTGATCGATGGATTCTTTCAATTTCTATTTTGCCCTGTGGCTCTAGAATATCAGGGCAGTTCTCCTTGATAATTTCTTGAAAGATGATATCTAGGCTCTTTTTTTGATCATGGCTTTCAGGTAGTCCAATAATTTTTAAATTATCTCTCCTGGATCTATTTTCCAGGTCAGTGGTTTTTCCAATGAGATATTTCACATTATCTTCCATTTTTTCATTCCTTTGGTTCTGTTTGATAATATCTTGATTTCTCATAAAATCACTAGCTTCCACTTGCTCCAATCTAATTTTTAAAGTAGTATTTTCTTCAGTGGTCTTTTGAACCTCCTTTTCCATTTGGCTAATTCTGCCTTTCAAGGCATTCTTCTCCTCATTGGCTTTTTGGAGCTCTTTTGCCATTTGAGTTAGTCTGTTTCTTAAGGTGTTGTTTTCTTCGGTGTATTTTTCGGTGTTCTTTTGGGTCTCCTTTAGCAAGTCATTGACTTGTTTTTCATGGTTTTCTCGCATCCTTCTCATTTCTCTTCCCAATTTTTCCTCTACTTCTCTAACTTGCTTTTCCAAATCCTTTTTGAGCTCTTCCATGGCCTGGGACCAGTTCATGTTTTTCTTGGAGGCTGTTGGTGTAGGCTCTTGCACTTTATTGACTTCCATGGCCTGGGACCAGTTCATGTTTTTCTTGGAGGCTGTTGGTGTAGGCCCTTGCACTTTATTGACTTCTTTAGGCTGTATGTTTTGGTCTTCTTTGTCAGCAAAGAAAGAATGCAAAGTCTGAGACTGAATCTCGGTGCGTTTTCGCTGCCTGGCCATATTCCCAGCCAACTAACTTGACCTTTGAGTTTTTCAGCGGGGTATGACTGCTTGTAGACTAGAGAGTTCTGTGTTCCACGTTTGGGGGGGAGGTGCCAGCTCTGCCACACCAGCACTGCTCCTTACCCAACCCCCAACCCGGACTGGGCTTAGATCTTCAGCAGGCCGTGCACTCCTGCTCTGATCCGCCACTTAATTCCTCCCACCAGGTGGGCCTGGAGCCAGAAGTAACAACAGCTGTAGCTGCCCCACCTCCGCTGCCCCCGGGGCTGGAAGCCGAACCTCGAACTCTTTCTACTCCCGCAGCTTTTCCCACTAACCTTCTCCGCAGTCTTTGGTGTTTGTGGGTTAAGGAGTCTGGTAACTGCCGCAGCTCACTGATTCAGGGCGCTAGGGCCCCCTCCGCCCGGCTTCTGGGCTGGATGGTCCATGCCGTTCAGGCTGGGTTCTGCTCCACTCCGTTCTCAGCTCCTAGCTCCCAGCTCCGTGTGGGATAGACCTCACCCAGAGACCATCCAGGCTGTCCTGGGCTGGAGCCCTGCTTCCCTCTGCTGTTTTGTGGGTTCTGCCGTTCTAGAATTGGTTCAGAGCCATTTTTTATAGGTTTTTGGAGGGACTCGGTACGGAGCTCATACTAGTTCCTGCTTACCAGCTGCCATCTTGGCTCCGCCCCCCCAATGAATAATAATTTGCCCTTCGTTGGAAGGACAAATAAGATATATAGAGGATAAACTGAAAATTATCTCAGAGAGCATGAAGATTAAGGAGGACTGAGAAAGGTCACTTGCAGAAAATGGAGCTTTAGCTGGGACTTGAAGGTGGCCAGGGAAGCCAGGAAGGGGAGATGAGAAGGGAGAAAATTCCAGGCCAGTGAAAATGTTGGAGATGGAGCATCTTGTTTGTGGAACAGCAAGGAGGCCGGTGTTATTTGATCTCAGTACACAGAGGGGAGTAAGGTGTAAGAAGAGTGAAAAAGTAAGAAGGCACAAGATTGTGAAGGGCTTTAAAAGCCAAACATAGGATTTTATGTTTAAATGGTGGTGTGTGAAATGGTCAGACCTGCACTTAAATGAGATAGAATTGATGGATGAATAGAATAGTGGGAGAGAGACTGAAGGCAGAGAGGACAACCATCAGGCTATTGTAATAGTTTAGGTATGAGGTGAGGGTCTGAGACAGGGTGGTGGCAATGTTGGGGAGAGAAGGCACAATTGAGAGATGTTACAAAGGTAAAATTGACAAGACTTGGCAAATGATTAGATATGGAGGGTGAGAGAGATAATGAGGAATCCAGGATGACACCTGGATTTCAAGCCTGTATGACTGGGAGGATGGTAATATCCTCCAAATGTATAAAGGAAGTTCAGAAGAGGGGAAGGCTTACAGGAGGTGGGGGGAGGTGAGTTTAATTTTAGTCATGCATTTAAGATATCTGTGAGACATCTAGTTTAAGATGTCTAATAGGCAATTGGAGATACAAGACTGGAGTTTAGGAGAGAGGTTAGGTCTGGACAAATGGATCTGAGAGTTAGCTGCGTAGTATGAGATGATAATTGAATACAAGATTCAAGTGAAATAGGATAGAGGAAGAAGAGAAGACCCATGAAAGGACCTTGGGGAATAGTCATAATTATCAGGTATGATCTGGATGAAGATCCATCAAAGAACACTGAGAAGAAGCATTTAGATAAGTAGGAAGAGAATTAGGTGAGAGTAATGTCTTGAAAACCTAGTCAGAAGAAAGTATGTAAGAAGAGGGGGATCAACAGTATACGTAGTTGCAGAAAGGTCAAAAAGGAGGAGGATTGAAAAGAGGCCATTAGATTTGGCAATGAATTATTGGTAACTTTGGAGAGAGCAGTTTCAAATGAATGACGAGGTCAGAAGTCAGACTGCAGAGAGTTAAGAAGATAGTGAGAGGGAAGGAAGTGGAGGCATTGATTATAGATATCCTTCTCAAGGAGTTTAGCCATGAAAAGGAGGAAGAAAATGAGGTGATTGGTCTGGAAAACTTCTGTCAGTAGAGGTCAGCATCTTTTCTGCAACTTAGGGTTTCAGAGTTCCCAAGAGCACTGAGGTTAAGTGATTGACCCAGGGTCACATAGCCAATATGTGTCCAGAGGAGGGACTTGACCCCTTGTCTTCTTGGCTTTTAGGTCAGCTTTTCACTAGAGACTGCCTCACTGCCTCTCAAAAATCCCAGTAAAACCATAAAATTTGAATCATTTACTTTTTTAGTTTTAAAAAAGGGAAAATCATTTAAAGAAATTTTAACAAAGTATTCTGTCTTTTCCATATATGTTGTCTTCCAAAATAATAGTAGTAGTGTTTGCTATTCTTTTCTTTCTACTCTCTGCCATTTTATATGAGTCTTTATATATCACTCCTGCCCTCCATATTGTCCTATTTCTTTTTCTTTGGTTGCCAGCTTTCTCTTTCAATTAATTGGTTTTCCAGGTAAGCCCTTATTTTCTCTCATTCCCACTTCCCCCATTATAAAAACAAAATAAAACAAAAAAAAACCCCAGGTAACAAATATGCCTAGTCATGTGTAAGGAAGACCCCAAATGTAAGAGAGGACCCCATATGAGAGAAGCCCACTGGCATTGAGGGCTGTCCTTGTTTGGCTAGAAAGGAGGCAGAATAGATGGACTCTAGCCTCTTCCCCCTCCCCCTCCCTTCTCCAAGGGAGGCTTTAATTCCTCCCAAGAAGAGAAAGCAGGAAGTTGGGTCAGAGGCTGTTCTGCTCTCCTCAGAGAGAGGGGGTCTAAGGCTAGAAGTGTATTTATCTGCTCCCTTAAATATTGTTACCTAGGGGATATGATTGACTTTTTTGTTTTTATTATTATTATTTATTTAATATTTTTAGTTTTCAGCATTAATTTCCACAAGATTTTGAATTACAAATTTTCTCCCCATTTCTACCCTCCCCCTCACTACAAGATGGCATATATTCTGATTGCCCCGTTCCCCAGTCAGCCCTACCTTCTGTCACCCCACTCCCCCCCATGCCCTTTTCCCTTACTATCTTGTGAGGCAAGATAGACTTCTATGCCCCATTGCCTGTATACCTTATTTCCCAGTTGTATGCAAAAACACCTTTTTTTTGAACATCTGCTTTTAAAATTTTGAGTTCCAAATTCTCTTCCCTCTCCACCCACCCTCCCTAAGAAGGCAAGCAATTCAACATAGGCCACACATGTGTCATTGTGTAAATCCCTTCCACAATACTCATGTTGTGAAAGACTAACTATATTTTGCTCCCTCCGATCCTGTCCCCCTTTATTCAGTTTTCTCCCTTGACCCTGTCCCTTTTCGAAAGTCTTTGCTTTTGATTACCTCCACCCCCATCTGCCCTCCATTCCATTGTCTTCCCCTTTATCCCCTTCTTCCTCCTTTCCTGTGGGGTAAGATACCCAATTGAGTGTGTATGTTATTCCCTCCTCAAGGCAAATCCAATGAGAGCAAGATTCATTCATTCGCCCTCACCTGCCCCCTCTTCCCTTCCAGCAGAACTGCTTTTTCTTGTCACTTTTATGCGAGATAATTTACCCCATTCTATCTCTCCCTTTCTCCCTCTCTCAATATATTCCTCTCTCATCCCTTAATTTGATTTTATTTTCTTAGATATCATCCCTTCATAGTCAACTCACCCTGTGCCCTCTGTCTATCTATCTATCTATCTATCTAGATATATATATATATATATATATATATATATATATATATATGTATATTCCCTTCAGCTACCCTAATACTGAGGTCTCATGAATTACACACATCATCTTTCCCTGTAGGAATGTAAACAAAACAGTTCAACTTTAGTAAGTCCCTTAAGATTTCTCTTTCTTGTTTACCTTTTCATGCTTCTCTTGATTCTTGTGTTTGAAAGTCAAATTTTCTATTCAGCTCTGGTCTTTTCACTGAGAAAGGTTGAAAGTCCTCTATTTTATTGAAAATCCATATTTTGCCTTGGAGTATGATACTCAGTTTTGCTGGGTAGGTGATTCTTGGTTTTAATCCTAGCTCCATGGACCTCTGGAATATCATATTCTAAGCCCTTCAGTCCCTTAATGTTGAAGCTGCTAGATCTTGTATTATCCTGATTATGTTTCCACAATACTCAAATTGTTTCTTTCTGGCTGCTTGCAGTATTTTCTCCTTGATCTGGGAGCTCTGGAATTTGGTGACAATATTCCTAGGAGTTTTCTTTTTGGGATCTTCTTCAGGAGTCAGTTGGTGGATTCTTTGAATTTCTGTTTTACCCTCTGGCTCTAGAATATCAGGGCAGTTCTCCTTGATAATTTCTTGAAAGATGATGTCTAGGCTCTTTTTTTGATCATGGCTTTCAGGTAGTCCAATAATTTTTAAATTATCTCTCCTGGATCTATTTTCCAGGTCAGTAGTTTTTCCAATGAGATATTTCATATTGTCTTCTATTTTTTCATTCCTTTGGTTCTGTTTTATAATATCTTGATTTCTCATAAAGTCAGTAGCTTCCACTTACTCCAGTATCATTTTTAAGGTGGTATTTTCTTCAGTGGTCTTTTGGACCTCCTTTTCCATTTGGCTAATTTTGCCTTTCAAGGCATTCTTCTCCTCATTGGCTTTTTGGAGCTCTTTTGCCATTTGAGTTAGTCTGTTTCTTAAGGTGTTGTTTTCTTCGGTGTATTTTCGGTGTTCTTTGGGTCTCCTTTAGCAAGTCATTGACTTGTTTTTCATAGTTTTCTCGCATCATTCTCATTTCTCTTCCCAATTTTTCATCTACTTCTCTAACTTGCTTTTCTAAATCCTTTTTGAGCTCTTCCATGGCCTGAGACCAGTTCATATTTTTCTTGAAGGCTTTTGATGTAGGCTCTTTGACTTTGTTGACTTCTTCTGGCTGTATGTTTTGGTGTTCTTTATCACCAAAGAAAGATTCCAAAGTCTGAGTCTGAATCTGGGTGTGTTTTCGCTGCCTGTTCATGTTCCCAGCCAAATACTTGACCCTTGAGTTTTTTGTTGGGGTATGACTACTTGTAGAGTGTAGAGTACTTTGTCCCAACCTTGAGGGGCTGTGCTGTTGTTTTCAGAGCTATTTCTACACAGCAAGCTCTGCCACACCAGCACTCCTTCTCCCCCAAGAACCGCCAACCAGGATTGTGGCCCAGATCCAGGCAGGGCAAAGCAGGCTTTGCACTCCTGCTCTAATCTCTGCTTAATTCCTCCCACCAGGTGGTCCTGGGGCTGGGAGCAACTGCAGCTGTAACTCTGGAAGCAGCCTCAGAGCTGCACCACCTCCACTACCCTGCCCCAGGGCAGTGGCCAAACGGCAAAGTCCTTTCACTCTGTCCTAGAAGCTTTTCCCACTAACCTTCTCTGTTGTCTTTGGCATTTGTGGGTTGAGAAGTCTGGTAACTGCCATAGCTCACTGATTCAGGGTGCTAGGGCCTGTTCCACCTGGCTCCCAGTCTGGTTGTTCCTGGTGCGACCCACGCTGGGCTCTGCTCTGCTCCCAGCTCCGTGCACAATAGACCTCACCCAGCGACCATCGAGTCTGTCCTGGGCTGGAACTCTGTTTCCCTCTGCTATTTTGTGGGTTCTGCAGCCCTAGAATTTGTTCAGAGCCATTTTTATAGGTGTTTGGAGGGACCTGAGGGGGAGCTTAAGGAAGTCCCTGCTTTCCAGCTGCCATCTTGGCTCCTCCCCCAATATGATTGACTTTTAATTAAAAAATTTGTTATTTTTGAGGAAGGGAAACCCTTTATAACCAAGGCTTGACCCACTTGATTACCAGTTCCACAAATGAATACTCATAGTGAATAGCAAAGAAACCCACTTATCCAAATAGGTAGCAAAACAGAATATCAGAGGCAGCAAGGTGGCACAGTGAGTAGAGCACCAGCCCTGAAGTCAGGAGGACCTGAGTTCAAATTCGACCTCAGACACTTGGCACGGTTACTAGCTGTGTGACCTTGGGCAAGTCACTTAACCCCAATTGCCTTGCCTGCATCCCTCCAAAACAAACAAACAAAACAATACCAAAAAACACAGAATATCAGAGAAGGTATACATAGGAGAATATATACCACAGAGTGAAAGGAGCTGTCCCTTTGAGATCAAGGTTACTAGGCTCAGCCAAGAGAAGGAGTCGTGGATCTCGCCTAAGATTAAGTTCTCTGCAGTCTCTAGTGTAGCAAGCTAGAGATAGGGATATGATAAAGTGGGTCAGGTCCTTTCATGTCTTCCCAGTGTCTTTTCCTTCAATAATCTAAAGTGGGGTTGGTTTCTTCCCTCTTCCTTCTGAAAGCTGAAAATAAGAAGCACCTGAAAGCAACTTGCCTCAAAGCTTGAGGAGTCTCAAAGGGAACTGGTACTTGAAGAGTCCCAAAAAGGGACTGGTGAAGTCTGGAGCTTTCTCACCTCTTGTCCAACTCTTCCCCACCCCTCATCCAGGGCAGGGCATTCTTCTCCACCAATAAGAAGAGAGACCTTGAACAGGGGTTACACATGACAAAGTTTCCCATTATGCTGCTAACTTTCTTTTGAAAAGTAGTGTTTACTTTCTTCTATCCCCTCATGACTCACTTCTTAAAACCGCTGCAGTCTAATTTCTGTTCTTACTACTACTTTACTGAAACTCTTCTTTCTGCTTTCTTATATACCACACTTTATCCAGCCATTCCCCAGACATCGGGTCTCAGTTTCCTCCTCTGTAAAATGAAAGGGTGGGACTAGATGATTTATAAGGTCCTTTCAGGAAAGGCTATGAATATTTTTACTCTTTTAAAAATTTTGGTAATGTTCTTAAGAGTCCTAGCAAATAGTGGCTAAAAGGGTCAAAAGGTATAATAAGTTTTCTCGTATGTTCCCTGCTTGTTAAAAAAGCTTGCATCAGAATTAATAGTTGGTTCTTTCATTGCAAAGGTGAACTCGGAGGATACGTAATAAATAGTATGTTGTGAAAATATAGTTTGTGATTAAGAGATGAAAGATGCCAAATGTTTAGAGCTTATTTCAAAAAACATGTATACATGCTAGACTTCCTTAAAGAAGAATCAGAGGGTGAAAGCACCAAACAGCATCACAGAAATGAAATTGATTATCTCATAAAAGAAAGGAAATGACTTATTGTTAAGGCAGAAGAGATTTTAGAATCAATTGTCTGCGTGTAATCAGATCATTGATTTGATTAAACAATGGTCAAAATATCAAATTAGAAGAAAGAGTAAAAATGACAAAATAGTGTCTTGTGTAATTATGACAACTTCAATCTGGCCTATTTAAATAATCTACTCTGGGAAATGGATAAAAATAAAGACATTGTTTATCACGTTTCCTTAGAGAAATACAACAAATGTAAAAGAATTGCCACCACAAGGCCAGAATAGTCCAAAAATGTCACAGGAAGCAAATCCTTACCCAATAGAGAAACATACCTTCTTCCCCCCACAAACACAATTGAAAAGAATGATGGAACCTTACAAATTTCATCTCATAAAAGAGTTAATTCAACTAAAGGCCCAGCTTATTTACCAAGTTCATTATCTGTCTAAGGTATTCACTAATAGCTATATTGTCACTAGCTATATATTAGTAATCTAACTATGTCATAGTTTGGACAATAGACATTATCCACTTGGGGAAAATCAGATAATGTTAATGCACCAAAAAAAGGTAGCCCAGAAGACATTAGTATTTTGTCTTCCTGGAATATGCTTTTCCTTACCTCTAACTCTTAGAATCCATAGTTTCTTTCAAGGCTCAACTCAAAAATAGTATATAAAATCCCTTAGTTGCTAGTCCTCATACCAATCCTCCTTTCCCCATCACCTTGTATCTACTTGATATATACCTATATATGTAAATGTTTCCTCCACTAATAGAATGTAAGTTCCATGAGATCAGAAACTGCTTCACTTTTGTCTTTTTAATCCCTAGAGTCTAGCACAATTCTTTGGTGTGTAGAAAGTGCATAATAGATTCTTGTTGATTAGTTGACCCATAGCCATTGAAAAGATATTTTATTTTTCCTTTCCATAATTAGTAGACCAAATGATGAAGAGCATCAGATTATGATGTATGAATTAATAGCCTATTGAATTAGTCCCTAAGGACAGAGATTCTGGATGAAATCTTGAATGAGTGTGGACTGGATCATCTTTGGGAAATTGTATGGTGCTTGTTATTAAAACCCATATCATAAATGCATTTTACTGGTATACTGTGTGATTACAAGACAGAAAACTACAATCTCTGAAGAATTAAAATTTCAAGCGACCAAAAGAGTAGTATAAGTAATAGTATAATAATAGTGTAAGTAAAAGCAGCAACACGTTACCATTGATTCCTTTGCAGAAGAAATAGCATAAGATACATTATTTTTTGACATGTGTGATCAGAAAAGGAAGTGGCTCAGTTATGTATTGAGAGAATGAAAGATAATGAAAGACCCCAAAGACAGCCCCTGGTAAGTTAGGTAGACCCTTTATTGAGGCTTAATGGAAGCCCATGGATGAGACTCTTAATGGCTATCAATGAGAAGCAAAAATATGAGTGGGTTACAGGCTGCACCAATAGAATGAACTTCCCGATCAATAAGAATCATAGATAGATTCAAGTACCAAAAATGTCCATTTCCTTCATCCCCACTAGTGCTGATTCTTGTTTTAAACTATTTTTGTGAATTTGATTTATGTGTGGCAGCAACTCAGAGTTGTTTTAATTTGTATATTTCTCTGATTGTTAGAGTGTTTAAATGATTTCTCAAGTAGTTATTTTGTCCTTTGAAAATTGTAATTTGACAATTTTTATGTTGGGAAGTGAATATTGCTCTTGTAGATTTGTATCTCTTCTAGATAGATCCTAGAAGCAAAATTTTTCTTAGATATAATAACTGCAAGAATTGTTTTCTTAATCTGTTTCTTTTTATTTTGAATATGTTACTTTTTCTCTTTTAGAAAATCTTTTATTCTTACATAATAAAATCCAGAGGCTTTATAGCATACTGTGAAGAATGATGAGTTCGTACTAGGAATATCTTTGTTCAAAATCCTGCCTCTGACACATCTTGTATGACCTTGGGCAAATTTTTTAACGACTCTAGTCTTTAAGCAACTCCCCAGGACTCATGTCTTAAGTCATAAAAAGTTTGTGATCAGTGTAGATAGCAGGAGTTCTCATACTTTGAATTCCTTAAGTGAGAGAATCCTTTGCTAATTGCCTATATCATTAAATCTATTTGTTTTGTCTTTAATAATTTCTTCTATTTTTCTAAAGATAGTTTTTTTATCTTCTCCAAAACTAAGTAAATGCATTATTCTTTTTTCTTATTTTTAATTTAAAAAAATAGCTTGTTTATAAAATCAAGACACATTATATCAGACTTGCAGAACTTGAGGCCTTTGACAGGATTTTGGGCTGCCCCTGAAAAATGTAAAGGAAAACATCTGCATTTTTCATGGGCTGCCTGAAATACTTTTGGCCACTAGGGCCCCTGGGCTGCAAGTTGTAGAGGCCTGCATTATGGTATATGAGAGGGGTACATACCATATTGTTATCCAGTTTTCAAAAAAACACCATTATACAAGGTGTTGTGATTTGGTCCCACTTCTGGATTCTTTATTCCATTCCAGTGATCTACAAGTGAACTTTAACTCTTTTCCTCTCAAACCAGACTCTAAAACAGATCTACCGTATTTATCCCTGGTGCTGTGTGACCATGGACAAATTACTTAAGCTCATCAAGCCTCAGTTTCCTCATCAGTAGAGACAGTAACACTTGTACTATCTATTTCCCAGGATTATTGTGAGGAAATTCCATTCTGCAGATGGAATCCATTCTCAGATTTGAAACCTTTCAACTATACCTAGAGGATCATAGGATCAAAGATTTAGAGCTAGAAAGGACTTTAAAGGTCATTTTTATAGATGAGGAAGCTGAGAAACAAAGAATAGAACTTTTCCAGGGTTTTACAACTAACAAATGTCTAAGGCAGGATTTGAACACAGGTCTTCCTGACTCCAAATCTAATATTTTACAGACTACTTCCTCTGCTTCTATTAAGTCCTAAAGTCCTGTTGATTTATTATATCTTTCACATTTGTTCCTTTCTTTTTATTCCTATTTATATTATATTTATTCCTATTTATTATATCCTATTATATATATCCTATTTATATTTATTCCTATTTATAATACCTTAGAGCCAATGGCTTATTCCTACATACAGGTAGTCTTATTCCTATTTACAACGCCTTAGAGCCAGTGGCTTAGTGGATAGAGCACTGGGCCTGGAGTCAGGAAGTCAGGAAGATCCGAGTTCAAATCCATCCTTAGATGCTTCCTAGATGTGTGACCCTGGACCAGTCACCTTACCTCTGATTACCTGACAAAATGGATCCACTGGAGAAGGAAATGCAAACCACTCCAGTATCTTTGCCAAGAAAACCCCAAATGGGGTCACGAAGGTTCAGTCACAGTCAAAACAACCAAACAACAAAATACCACCTTAATCCAGGGCTTCATCATCTTGTGCTAGGACTATTATAAATCCACTAATTGGCCTCTCCCCTCTGCTTTCTGCCTCTAATCAAGTCTGAACATGTCACAGACAGATTGAGTTTCATGAAATACTGCTCTGTTTTTGTTCTACTTCCATCTAGAATCTTTGAGTGCCTCCCCATTTGTCTGCAGAATAGAGTTCAAGATCCTTAGCCTGACATTCAAGGTCCTCCATAATCTCTCCATAATCTCCGATCTCTTTTTCTAACTTTATATCCCATGAATGCCCTCCATGTACCTTTTACTTCAAAAAGAGAACCCTCTGCTACTGACTTTCTAGCATGCCTTGTGCGTTCTGTCTTGGTACCTCTCTTACTCCCTGCCACCACTGGGGAATGCCCTCCCTCTTCCCCTCCAGTCATCTAAAGTCCTTTCAAAGCCCAGCTCGAATCCTTTTCCAGTAAAACCTCCTGACTGCTTAATCCACTGTAGTTCTCTCTCCTTTCTATCCCTATAGCACTTAGTGTTTATATCATTTCTTTGGCTTATGACATATGCTACCTTATATCTTTGTTATCTTATGTATATTTTCAATATCCTCAACTGGGTTGTTACTCCAGTGAGAGTGGTGACCATGTCTTAAAAACCTTTTAAAAGTGGTAATTGTGTTTATTATAACAGTCCATAGATAAAGTCTGAAATGTGAATCAGATACTTAATATCCTGGTATCATTGCACATTTGATAATGGGAATCACAAAAGGGGAGCATAGGACCTCCCAACCAGATTATATGCTGTTCTTAACATGAGATAATAATGGTGCAGTGCGGGGTTGTTGGGGTGGTTGGTGGAATGAGGCTCCCTTGGACCTCTGTGGCTTCTGTGCCACTGGAGGACCCAAGTAATTGGCCTGTGTTGTCAGATGCAGCTACTGTTGCCTCCCTTTCCAAATGTCTCTCTCTTTCTCTCTATGTGCCATGTCTTAGCTCCAGGAACACCAAGAAGAGATTGAAGGAATGATGAACGCCATCTTCAGGGGTGTTTTTGTACACCGGTACAGGTGAGGCAACGGCTCCCTTCATATGATGCCCCTGTTCAGTAGGAAAATTAGGTGAGGGCTGTTTTTTGTGGGGTGGGATGTATCTTGCAGAATAGAGAGAAGGTGGCTGTGCCCTTTTATTTGTCTTGGCTCCAGGGATGTCCTCCCTGAGATCCGTGCCATCTGCATAGAAGAGATTGGGTCATGGATGCAGACTTACAGCACGTCCTTCCTCACCGACAGCTACCTCAAGTACATTGGCTGGACCTTGCATGATAAGGTTGATTCAGAGTCTCTTCCTTTTTCCCTTTTCTTCTAGTCCCAGTTAAACCCGAAGGCCTCCCAGCTCTTCAAGGTCTTTTTACCATTCTAAGACAATAGCTGTCCTTAATGTTTTCTCTGTCAAGCCCAACACTCAACAAAAAGGAAGAGGGAACTGGGAAAGGGACATGTGGGTGTGCATGTATATATATGTGTAGGAAGTGTTTCAGAGAAGAAATTGAACCTCAGCCTGAGGAGGGATGTGAAGGAAGTTGTGGGTCGCCACATAAATATATTTATATATGTATGTATGTATATGCCTTTCATGGGTATGTAGATATGTTTGTATATATCTTCATGAGTGTTTGTGTGTGGAATGTAGATAACAGGTATGCTAATATCTCAGGAGAAAGATACTGGGCTGAGAAACTAGGAATCCCATCCAGGATGATTCCCAACTAGTTGTATGTCACAGCTCCTTTCTAGGATGATAGGCAGGATAGCTGTACAATCTTTTATGTATTGTCCCAAGTCTTCTTTAAGAGAACCCCCTGGTCAATTCACAGGGTGGGTAAATAAAAGATATCTCTAAGAGATTAGTGAGGAAACGTTCAGCCATCTTTTCTTCCTTTTGGCTTCCTCTCATAGCAGCGGGAAGTTCGTCTAAAGTGTCTGAAGGCTCTTCAAGGCTTGTATAGCAACCGGGATTTCATTTCCTGTCTGGAGCTTTTTACCAGTCGCTTTAAGGTTAGACTGGGATAGTGATGAGGATGTTCCTTTCTTCTCTTCCCCTTGTTTCTCATTTGTTATCCTGCTGCAGTCCTCATTTTACCACTCCCATTGCTCCTGTGTCTTCTTAGACCACTCAGCATAATTTTCCATTCCCTCCCCTTAGCATCCTTTAAGATTATGAGGGTGTGATGGAAAGGATTGGTGGGGTTATCTGGTACCCTGGGATGAAGAGAATGAAGACAATTTGTGGGTTATGTTCTCTCTCTGATAGGATCGAATGGTTTCCATGGTGATGGACCGAGAGTATGATGTAGCCGTGGAGTCCATCAAGTTACTGACCTTAATCCTGAAGTGAGTTCTGAAATGTGGGAGGGGGAGCGTGTGGCTCTGATGATCACCTCGCACCTTTCTAGTGCTGGCTGCCTTTCCAAAGTCTCCACACATCTTCCCCACCTCTAGGTAGGCTGGGCCTTCCTTATGTGCTGATAGATCTTCACAGAAGGAGATCACCTATCTTCATCCTCTTCCTCTTCTTCTCCTTCTTCCTGCATATTCTTCATTTTGAAATTTCTTGTGAGTTTTATCTTCATTTCTCGTTCTTCAGTTTTAGGTCTTCTTCTAGATGATAGCCATCCTGTTTCTGTAATGTATGTGGAATTCTTTAACACTCTTTCCCCCCATTTCTTGGCAGGAACATGGAGGGAGTACTGACAGACGCTGACTGTGAGAGCATCTACCCTGTGGTGTATGCCTCCAACCGAGCTTTGGCCTCTGCTGCAGGGGAGTTTCTGTATTGGAAGTGCGTTACTGATTCATCCTCTGCTTACTTCTTGTTTGTCTGCCATTTTCCCCCCAACTGTTCTCTGCTATTCATCTCCCAATACGCCCTATGTCCTTGAAACAGTAAGGTAATAATAACAATGTAGATAAGTGTCAAAATGCCCGCGTGGTTGTGTATCGCAAAGTATACGAGACTCTCCACCTAGAAGGTAGAAGAAGTAAACCATTTATTCAGATGCCAGAGAACCACATCCCATAACCAAATGCTTAGCTCCTACAGCCAGTCAGTCCACTTCATCATAACAGCAAGGAACCCAAAACATTCGATACACAATATCACAGCCTGGAGCCTCGCCATCCCAAAACCTCTCTGATCCCCTGCTGGGGTCTTCCCCAAAACAAACTCACAGCACAGCTACGTCGGCCCGTTCAGTTCTAACAATCATGAGGGCGGCCGTTAGCAGCCCTCTCTCTCTCTGTCTCTTAGCATTTTCTGTGACAAAACTTCCTTTTTCTGTCAGGAAAGTCCTCCCTCTTAGGCTTCCTGTGATGTAAGCAGGTCACACGGCCTGTTAATTGGTGGGAAAGATTTTCAAATCCGATTGCTACTACAGTCCTCTAGTCTCCCTTTTCTCTTGTCTTTCCCCTTCACTCCCTTCTCCCCCTAGCATTTATTTTGCTCACCATTTCCCCCAGGCTTTTCTTCCCTGAGTGTGAGGTAGGAGTGGCAAGTGGAAGAGAGCAACATCCCGGTGCTCGAAGGAATTTCTTCTATCTCCTGCTAGCTTTCTCCATGGAGAGTGAGGTGACTGCACAGAGGACAGTGGGGATATTGATCACATATGTTTGATTGGATGGTGGTGGTGGTAAGGAGTGGGCCACAGGAAGGAAAGAAACCCTGTCAGGATTGGGTTGTGTATCTGTGGATTTTGTGGGCCTGTTAGTATGCTGAGAGCAATGTAGTTAGGCATTAATGATGGCAGTAAGGTTGCTTAGGAAGAGGGTAGGAATAACTGGCTTACAGAAGGGCAGAGACAATGTACTCTGTACAGTACATTCCCCAGCAGAGAAATCTGTGGCCTATGATTCTCCCTCTTCAATAGCTCCATGACCATGCAGCTTATCTGGTGGACAGCCTGTGGGACTGTGCAGGGCCTCAGCTGAAGGACTGGGAGAGTTTGACAGGGCTGCTGCTGGAGAAGGATCAAAGTGAGAGCTATGTGGTGGGCTGGGGAAGTTGGACTGTGTGTTTTCTGAGAAAGTCAATTCAGCAAATGTTTATTTGCAAGGCACTGTGCCAGATAGATGCTGGGGATACAAAGATGGGTATAACACCTGGATCTATCAAAGAGTTTATAATAAATAAGGAGGAGGGGTTTCTTGGAGGCTGGGGAATATGGACACAAAAATCTGTAATATATGAGAGAGGCTGATAAGTAGATCTGAAAGGTCTCAACAACATGCTGTGAGAACATGTTTCAGAACGGGGAAAGCTATGCCTCTATTTGATTTGATTAGCTCGATTTGAGCTAAGGGTGACTGATTGATTGTGGGCTAGTTTGTGACTTTGTTTTTGTCTCGTTGTTCACCCAGGCTTGGGGGATGTGCAGGAGAACACTCTGATAGAGATCCTTGTGTCTAGTGCCCGGCAAGCTACAGAGGGTTACCCTCCTGTGGGGAGGGTCACTGGAAGAAAGGTATAAACTTGTGAGCAGTATGAATGGTGAGAGGGTGGCTGTATTGAATCAAGACAGGTGATTCGGTCTGGGTCTCGGGTTAGGTTATTCCCTACCTCACACCGAAACCATGTTATAAATCTGCTTCTAGGAGTATAGAATCTCTGAGAGAAATAAGTTATTTCTTCACTCCTGGCAAGTGAATTAGAGTTGTTTGCAAACAAATGAAAATTTTTTAATATTTGGTCAAGATGGGTAGGGTAGTCTTTAGTTATTATCTAATTGGAATTCACCCAGGTTACCTTCAGTTCCTTTTGTACCTCCCTGATTCTTAGGGTTTCACTGCTAAAGAGCGTAAGATCCAGGCAGATGACAAGCTAAAACTGACAGAGCACCTCATTCCTCTGCTGCCTCAGCTTTTAGCCAAGGTATGGCATCCTTCTTAGTATTAGAGAATGAGAAAAGATGAGGAAATTCCCCCAAGGGAATTGGGGCTAGAGCAGGAAATGAAGCAACTTAATATGTGTTTCATTCTTTACCACAGTTTTCAGCTGATGCAGAAAAGGTTTCCCCCTTGCTTCAGCTTCTCAACTTTTTTGACCTCAACATCTACTGCACTGGACGTCTACAGAAAGTAAATGGAGAGTGGGAAGAATGTTCCTCATCATTTCCCATCTCCCATATGTCCTGTCTATTAACCTCTGTTCCCATACCCAGACCCAGGTGCCATACTTTCAGCCCCTGGTTCTCCCTTTTCAGAACTCAGGTATTTTATTGCTTAACATCAGAATTTCCTTACCCTTTCATTTTGTCATTGAACCCCCCACTCCCAAGCCCTGGACTCTCATACGGTGCCTTTTCTTATCCCTTCCAGCCTTTGCCCCCTAAATGCTGCTCCTTACTGACCCTGTCTTCTCCCTAGCACTTAGAGTTGCTCCTTCAGCAGCTTCAAGAAGTAGTGGTGAAGCATACAGAACCTGTGGTGTTAGAGGCTGGGGCCCGGGCACTCTACTTGCTCTGTGACCCAGAGTTCACCTTCTTCGGCCTGGTAGACTTTGCCCGAAGCCAGCTGGTAGACCTGCTGACTGACCGATTCCAACAGGAGCTAGAAGAGCTACTACAGGTCAGGATTGGGTCATGGGCCCAGGTGATGGGGGCTCTTCATTCCTGAAGGGAATTAAAAACCAGAGTCAAAATATTGAGGTCCCAGAAAGGGAATGAAATATAAGGAGGAAGGACAAGTGGATTTGGGGGGAAAATTCTGATGTAAGGACCATTTTGTTCTTAGGGCTCCTTCTTGGATGAGGATGAGGTGTATAATATGGCGGCCACTCTAAAGCGTCTTTCTGCCTTCCACAAGTGAGCACTTTCTCTTCTTCCTCTCTCCTTTCTCTCCCTACCCTAAGTTCTCTCCTGGCACAGTCCATTTTAACCATTTTCTCCTCCCTCCACCCTAATTTCCAGTGCACATGATCTAACACGCTGGGAGCTGTATGAGCCATGTTGCAGACTCCTGAAAAAAGCTGTGGATACTGGAGATATACCAAGACAAGTGAGCCAGAGGGGAAAAGAGGATAGGGCAGGAGTTGTACAAAGGACTTCTGGGTTTACAGCCTTTTCCAAATCCAAGAATATTCCCAGGGACTTAGAGGGATGTTTCTCTTCTTACATTATTGGGAGGTGTCCCACTTCTATCCAGTGAAGAAAACTATTGGTGCAACCTCAGTGTATTCCAGGAGACTGACAAATCTGAGAGTATTGACCAATCTTTCCAATGCCCAAAAGCTTAGGTCTATACGTATTCCCTTTAAAGAGAAATGTGAGAATGTGGTAGGAGATAGTCCCATTCTAGTTGTCTTTTCACCCTTCTCACGTCTTTCAGTTTCGTCTTTTCCTACACCTTCTGTTTTTTCCAACCTTTATTTCCCTTCATTGAATTATGCAGATAATCCTCCCAGCACTGACTCTCATCTATTTCTCTATCCTTTGGACATTGGCTCATGTCTCTGGATCAAATTCTTCACAGGTGACTATGAATGTAATGGGAGGAAATTGGATATGGGGAAAGGTAGTCAAGGAAGCCTGTCTTTGTCTTTATTGTAATCATCCCCCTCCCCAATTCACCTCCATAGGAACAGGTGCTGGGCTTGAGGGGAAAACTGGTGACCTTCTGTGATCTCTGCCAAATCTGCCTTTCGGATGTGGATTCAGAGATCCAAGAACAAGTGAGACCTTTACTGAAGCTTGGGGGTGGGACATTTCCATTAGGGTAAGAGGAGAAAACATACCAAATGGAAATCACCTCTTTAATGTAGCCTGACCCTTTGTTCTTTATCTCTGGCTTTACCTCTCCCATCAGGCTTTTGTCTTATTAAGTGACCTGCTCCTTATCTTCAGCCCTCAGATGATTTTGGGGGGGCAGGATCATCTGAAGCCTCTCATCTTTCTTCCTGAGGCCACCCTGCAGTCAGAGTTAGCCAGCTTCCTCATGGACCATGTCTTCATCCAGCCAGGAGAGCCAGGCAGTGGTACCAGAGTAGAGCTGGGGCTGTGGTGGGAAGAACTCTAAGGTCTGGGGTTAGATCATAGAGCCAGAAGAATATGGCTTTTATTTTACTTGTTTCCTCTTGGTACTCTGGCTTAGATACTAAAGATGCAGAAGAGGAACAGGCACAGATTGAACAGCTGCACCAACGGCGTCGTCTTTTGGCTGGATTCTGTAAGCTGTTGCTCTACGGGGTTCTGGAAATGGAAGCAGCCTCGGATATCTTCAAGCACTACAGCAAGGTATGGAATAGGACTAATTATGGAGGGGGATAGAAACAGTTGAGCATAGAAACATCTTCAGGTACTGCAAGGTATTGAGAAGAAGGCATAGAACAAATTAGAGTAAGAGCTAAGAGAACAAAAGTAGAAAAAACAAAGAGGGGAGATTGGGAAGTGGTGGTCCAGAGAAGAGAGTCTGTTCTTTTGTCCAGAACTTTCTTGATCTTGACCTAGGAAAGGAAGGAGACTGGATGGGTAAATTTTGAGAGGAGAGAGAGGATTCAATGAGATACAGAATTTAGCTCCATGTGCCCCTCCAAAATCTGTCTCCATTTGGTGAGGCTACTAGTACTCACTGTGAAGCCTCTGTGATGTCTGGAGAATGTAGAGATCTAGAGAGAGATGGACTTTCCATTCTTACTTATATTTTCCTTTAGCATTATTTCTTTTGAAACTTCTGTTGGAATTATTTCTTTATATTTGGTGTTTTTTTCCACCCTGACTAAAGAGAATAAGAAATTGTCAGTAGAAAGGGGAAAACTGTCTCTGTGTTTCTCCGCTCAGTTCTACAACGACTATGGTGATATCATCAAGGAAATGCTAACACGGTCAAGACAGATCAACCGAAAACAGTGTTCTCAAACCCTGTTGCTTAGCCTTAAACAGGTATTCTACTTTCTTCTCAGGGCCCCCAGTCTGATCGCATCTCTTCTTCAGAGCCTCTACATATTTCTGCCCAACCTTTAACAATTATATATTAAATTATTCAAGGACAGGAAATTTGCCTCATTTCTTTTGAATGTTCCATATCATTTAGTATGAGGTACCCAGTAAATGCATATAGATTCACTAAGTACATGCCATCCCTACTCCCATGTAACTTTCCCTTCCTGCTTAGAGCTTGGGAGTCCTAGAGATAAGGTAGGGGTGATTTCCTTCTTTTCTGCCCAGTTTTCATTTCCCCAGCCTCTGTCACAGTGGACAGTGTTTCTCAACTTAGTTATTGCCATTGGGTTAGGATAAAGGATCTGCCTTCCTGAGGGGCTGAGCAGAGGTGTGGGAGAGCTGCTGTGCTATCATGGAAGCAGTCCTGGATTTGAATTTAGAAGATCTAGTTCCAACTGTTTTATTATGACTTTGAGGAAATCATTTAACTGCTCTGCACCTGTTTGCTCAATAAGATGGTAAAGAGTATAATGAGATGTCTATGAAAGTACTTTGTACATAACATGAATCCTTATTTTTTTCTGCCTTGCACTGTTCTTCCCCTTTCCAAATGCACCGCCACTGCTGGGGAACAGTTGTACACGGAGCTGTTGCAGGAGCATGGGCCACAGGGCCTGGATAGTCTTCCAGCCTTCATGGAGATGAGGGATCTGGCCCGGAGGTTTGCCTTGAGCTTTGGACCTCAGCAGCTGCAGAACCGGGACCTTATTGTCATGCTTCACAAGTGAGGATGCTATGACATATTGGCCGGGGAGAGAGGTGGGATTTGGGTGTCCAGGACTTGAACACAGATTGTAGAAGGTTAGGAGAAGTAGGAAAATAAGAATCATCCTGAGTACAAGTTGGAGGAATTGTTGGGCTTTGGGGAATAAGCTGGGCTTTATGTACAAGATACATTGGTCCTTGGAGGGATGTGAGAAATGACGACCCTCCTAAGATAATTTTCTCCCTATCAAGAGATGGCATCAAGTTTTCCCTGGCAGAGTTGCCTCCAGCTGGCTCCTCAAATCAGCCTCCCAATTTGGCATTTTTGGAGCTGCTTGAAGAATTTTCACCTCGTCTTTTCCACCAGGATAAGCAGCTCCTGTAAGTTACTGCCAGGAATATGAAGCAGGAGTGTTTATAGGAGAATGGAGTCAAAGGGACATTGGTAACTCAAACCCCCTTTCCCTTTTTCTCCTGTGTCAGGCTATCCTACTTGCAAAAGTACCTGCACCAGGTCCCACAGCCATCTAGCCATTCGTGGAGCCCAGTCATATCCTACTGCCGTTCCCTCAGCTCACAAGAAAATGGTGCTGAGACCAGCCCCCAGGGAAACCCCCAGCCCAAGAGGAGGCGCATGGAAGGTAAAGACCCTTTGCACACCTCAATCCCTTCCCTTTTCTCCATTGGATGAGCAACCGACAAATACTGCTAGTTCTCTTGGTAGTTGCTCACTTCATCACTTGTTTGAGTTAAATAAAGGAATTCCAAACTGATAGGAACAAAAACCCCAGATGATCATAAAACCAAACTCAGTCAGTAACAGTTATTTATTAAATGCCTATTTGTCAAGCATTATACTAAGCGCTCGAGATACACAGAAATGTAAAAGGAGCTCGCAGTCTTACAGTGGGGGAAACAACATGCAAATAACCGTGTACAAACAAGCTACGTACAGGATAAATAGGGAACATTGTTGTTGTGTTCTCCTTCATTTCCGAAGAGGACCATGGCGTCAGGGAAATGATGACTTGACTTGCAGTTGACTTGGATTTGAGTGAGGGAGGGCTGTGCAAGGTTTTAAGAGGAATTAGGAAAAGCATTTTGTAGAAGATGAAATTTTAGCTGGGATTCGAAGGAAGCTAGGGAAACCTAGAGGTAGATATGAAGAAGGAGAGTGTTCCTGGAATGATGACAGTGAAAATGCCTAGAATTTGGAGATGGAGTGTCTTGTTCAGGGAACAAGAAGGAGACCATTGTCACTGGATCAAGGGAGGCAGGTTTGAGGTCTAAGAAGAGTGGAAAAGAATGTGTGTGTGTTGGGGGGGGGCATGGATTATGAAGGGCTTTGAACACCAGAAGAGGCTAAAGGTTATAGGGGTTTTATGGAGTTTATTTAGTAGGGGAATGATGTGGTCAGACCTTTGATTTAGGAAGATCTTAATGGAGGACTGGAGTGGGGAGAGACTTGTGGCAGGTGAATCATCAGGCTATTACTGTAGGCCTAGTGATGAGGGCCTGCATCAGAGTAGTGTCTGTGTTAAGAGGAGGCATATGAAGAGATGTTAGGTAAAGTCGCCAGGCTTGGGCAACAGATTGCATATAGGATGAGAGACAGTGAGGAGTTGAGGTTGCCAGACTAGAAGACTGGGAGGATGGTTATAAGGGTAACCTCAATAGTAATAAGAAAATTTGGAAGGGAAAATAATGAGTTCAGTTTTGGACATGTTGAGCTTAAGATGTCTGATGTCTAATAGGCAGCTGGAGATGAGAGGCCAGAAGTCATTGGAGAGGTTAAGATTGGATGAGATTCATTAGCTTAGAGATGATAATTGAATCCATGGGAGCGAATCTCCAAATGAAATAGTTCAGAAGAGAAGAGAAAAGGCCGGGACAGAGTCCTGGGAGACACCCGCTCTTAGTAGTTGTGACTTGGATGAAGATTGAGCAAAAAAGACTGAGAAGAAGCAGTGAGTTAAGAGGAGAGCCGGGAGAATGGAGAGAGAATGATAATGATTGACATTTATGTAGTCCCAACATAGATAGTCAATCAGCAACTTTTGCTGGGGTAAGGTTCCTAGAAAACGGGATGAAAATAAAAAACACAAATGTTGACATATTGAACCTATGGGAAATGGGGGGGAGGTTCCCATAATTACCCAAAACTGTAATCTTTCACTGGAGATTGCTGAAAATATACTTTTCTGGATAAAATTCTTTATAATAAAATCTGATAATATTACTTTTCCTAACACAGTAACCATGAAATAACCCATAAAATACAGCGCACAAAATAAAATTGGTAACATGCAAAAAATTTTTTCTTGCTAGTAATTCCGTAGGATTCTGTGACCTTTTGTACTCAATTAAAAAAAATGATTTCAGATAATATTTACTTTTCACAACATATGAAATCTACAGTACCACAAATACTGTAATGCAAATAAAATTCTTAACACTAAAACAATTTTTAATCTTAATCTTACCTTCTACCGTGTTAGATGGAGGTGTGAGGGTGTTGTACCATATACCATGCTGCTGTAAACCTCTCTACTTTGGTCACTTTCTGAAAAACCAAGCGATAGGTTGTTGGTACTTAGTCGTTGCTTTTGGAAGACACTGAGATTGTTGGGATCTCAACATCATCTTAGAGCCCAAAGGACTTGCACTATGCTTTGGGAGCATAATTTCAACACAAAACTTGCGTTTTCAAGGCAAACAGTGAAAATATACAACAACCTTTACAACAGAAGGGTAAACAAGACCAATGAAACACCAGTTGCTCCACAAACTTGTATGTATCTTGCTTCTCATTTTTTTCTAGGGCACATAGTCTCAAATGTGTATGGTTGCCAACATGAAAGTGAAAATGAGATTTACTAACAAAATCACAAATACTTGAAGTGGCAGAAGTTAAACATGTGAATGTTGAAAATTTACTATAATAATTATGTTCCAAATCTTAACTGAAGAATTATCCTCAGTCACTTTTTAGTCAGAAATGAAGGGGATAGATTCCACTTGAGAAAGAAATGGCCTAAGAGTCAGGAGACCTAGAGGGTTCAGTTTGTCTCCTAATCTTTGCCTAGGTATTTCTCCTCTCTAGGCCTTAATTTCTTTATAAAATGAAGAAGTTTGGTTGGGTCTCTAAAATCCCTCCCGGCTTTAAATTCTGTGATGCTGATTATTTATTGAAGGCCTTCTGTGTGTGAACCATTGTACTGGGTCCTTTGAGAGATTCAAAACGAGTAATATATGAAAGGTAGTTAATTGTGCTAGGCTACAGATGAGGGCTAGATGAGTAATAGAAGTAATAATTTAAGAGTTGATGAATTCTGAATTCCCTTACCTAATCATAATCTATCATTCTAATTTTCCTTCTGCTCATCACCTCTTCATCTTTACCTGTTCTTCATCCTTACCTCTAATCCTTCCCCTAACTCAGTTCTTTCTTAGGCCATCAGGCAATAAATGTCAGTCAGGCAACAAACTCTTATAAGTCACCTATGTGCCAGGCACTGTGTTAAACACTAGGGATACAAGGAAAGGGAAAAAAAAAGACAAAACCCTGTCCCCGTTATCAAGGATCTAACAGTCCAATGGGGATGAAGACAACTATGTACAAACTAGATGTGTACAGGATAAATTTGAAATAGTGAGTGCTTAACACATTCTTTTAATTCATTCATATCTCTGACAGGAGGCAAGGAGAGGTATATTTTACCATCATCCTCTGAATCCAGATATTTTTTCTTCCCATTTGGAATATGAGCTACTTGAAGTCAAGAACTAAAAAAGCCCTTAAGGCTAAATATACTTCCACAATCCCACTTCAGTTAGCACTTCATCCTATCCCTGGTGATGTGAATGAAATCATTCCTAAGTCCCAGAAGTTGTCTTTCCCTTAGTCCCTATGTCAAACCTTGTCCTGGGCAAAAATAAACTTTGACAAGCCTTGAGAAAGTTTAAGCGATTGGTATACAAGGCCTCTGGGCTAGAAGTTGGTGTGTTTGTCTGTCTTTACAGCCACTTCCAAGCAAGGTCAAGAGCATTTCTGCCCATCTCAGGAACAGAGCCTACTTCTAAGCAGTGTCCCACAGACTCCTGCATTCACCTCTACAACTGTGAAAGGGAATTATTCCCTTTGTAGACAAAAGGATGAAGAAGAGGACTCTGCATCAGAGTTTACCCAAAGGTGAGGACTAGGGAGAGGGCTTAAGTCTTGGTCTCAGTTTCTGTGTCTTGCTATTTGTCTAACCTTTTTTATGAGTTTTTCTCTCTTGATCCCACAATTATCCTGTACTGTTGTTCTCACTTTAATTTTCTTTTTATTTTGCCTGTTCAGTTTTTGTCTTTCAGACCTTCTTCACCATCTCACAAATCCATTTATCTTCTCCCCAAATTTACACTGATCTTTTTTTTGTAATTTTTTAAATTTTACACTTAAATACAAAATAAGAAAAGGAAAAAAAAAACACTGCCATGTACACAGCAGACCATAAGAGAGGATTCAATATAAAACAATAAATTTCCATTTCAAGAAAACATGCATAATAAACACTACACATTGTTTTCAAAGCAACCCAGCTTTTCTTTCTTTTTATTTTTTATAAATTAATTTATTTTTAGTTTTCAACATTCGTTTCCATAAGTTTTAAATTTTCTCTGCCTCCCTCACCTCCACCCTCCCCAAGATGGCATGCAATCCAATATAGGCTCTACATAGTCATTCTTATTAAACATATTTTCACATTATTCATGTTGTATAGGAGAATTAGAACAAATGGGAAGAACCATGAGAAGAAAAAACAAAACTAAACAAAAAAGAGCAAATAGTATGCTTTGATCTGTATTCAGACTCTACATTTCTTTCTCTGCATGTGGATAGCATTTTCCATCATGAGTCTTTTGGAGTTGTTTTAGGTCCATGCATTGCTGAGAAGAGTTAAGTCTGTCAAAGTCAGTCATTGCTGTTGCTGTGAACAATGTTCTCCTGGTTCTGCTCACTTCACTCAGCATCAGTTCATATAAATCTTTCTAGGTTTTTCTGAAGTCTGCCTGCTCACATTTCTTATGGCATGATAGTATTCCATTACATTCATATACCACAACTTGTTCAGCCATTTCCCCAATTGATGGGCATCCCCACAGTTTCCAGTTCTTGGCCACCACAAAAAGAGCTGCTCTAAGTATTTTTGTCTCTTAGTCTTTTTGTGGGCTCTTTATCCAGTCATATTTTTTAACTGTAGGGATCCCCACCACAGCTCTGTGCTAGGCCCTCTCCTCTTCTCTTTCTGTACTGTTTCACTCTGCAGAAAATTCTCAGATTTATTTATCTAGTCCTAGCCGTCTACCTCACCAGCAGTCTCTCATCTTAAACTGGGATGTCCCACAAACATATTAAACTCAATATCTTCAAAATAGGACTCATTATCTTTCTCCTCCAAAATGTTCTCTTCCCAACTTTCCTATTACTGTCAAGGGCTCTACCATTCTACCTAGTCACCCAGGCTTATCCTCAACTCATTCACGCTAACCCCCATATTTAATCTGTTGCCGAGTCCTGTTCTTTTTTCTTCACATTTCTCCTATATGTCCCTCTCTTTCCAGTCAGTTGCCACTCTGGTGCGTGCCTTCACCTTACTCTTGGACTATTATAGTAGCCTGCTGCTTGGATTTCCTCAAATCTCTTTCCACTCTAGGCCATCCACCACTCAGTTGTCAGTGATCTTCCTAAAGCCCAAGTTTGACCATGTCCCCTATTCATTCAGCTTCACTTGTTCCCTAATTCCTCTAGTATCAGACATAAAATCCTAAATTAGTTTATTAAAGCCCTCAATAACCTGGCTCCTTCCTACCTTTTCAGTCTTCTTACTCCTTATACCTCCACGTACTCTTTGATCCAGAGACACTGGCCTCCTTGCTCTTCCTTGAATTAGACACTCCCATCTCCTGCCTCCAGGCATTTTTATTTGCTGTCCCCCATGCCTGGAACTCTCTCTCTCTCCCCGCACTTCCCTGGTTTCCTTCAGTTCTTACCCAGAATCCTCCTTTCTGCAGGAAGAATTTCCCAATTCCTGTCAAGAGAGGTCAAGAAAGATAGTACTAGACAATTTATCCTGTCTTGTTTGTATGTAGTTGTTTACATGTTGGTGCAAATCAAATGTTTAAATATCTTTCTTCCTTTGAGACCCAGCTCAGATATCATTGCCTTCTCCATGGAGCATCCAGGGTGTGCTAAAAGTGATTCTGTCAGTCTTTACTACTGTCCTCTTGTTTAACATCTTGTACTCACACATCACGTTTTAACTTGTATAATGGTTATTTATATAGCTATCTTGTCCTACCTCAAGACTACTAGCTCCTTGAAGGTGGGGATTAAGACATTTTCTTCTGTTTTATCCTCATTGTCTAAAACAGTTCGTTGCACATAGTAGGTGCTTAATAAGTGGTTTTTTTTTTTAATTCCTTCAATATCTCTGTCCATATAGCCAGCCATCCTTTGGTTCCCAGAAGCCCAAACACTCATACCCAGAGGATTTCCACCGCACTGTCCATAGCCACTATGGACCTGGTCTGGGCAATAAGCTAACCCGGTTAGTATCTCCTTCTCTTACTCTACCATCTTCAAACCTTTTATCTTCCCATTGTGAAAGAACTTTCTTCATATCCTACCCTTTTATGTAACCTCTACCAGACTCAGTCTTATGGAGGAGGAGGAGGATGATGAGATAGTAATACAAGAGTCAAGTGAAGAGGAAACAGGGGAATGGGAAGATACAGATAAGGTAAGTGGGGGAAAGAAAGAAAATGAACTTATTCTAGTTCTTCCTTACTGTTTATAAATACATTCCCCTAACTCCTACCGCTCCCACCACCTGACTGCTACTTTGGGAATTTGAGAAAGTCAGGAGAGGGACAGGGGCAGAAAATGAGGAGGTTAATGTTCTGGGGTGGTTTTTACCTGCTTAATAAGGGTACTTGGGTGGCTGGAGAGAATTGGAGCACTCATCCCTCTCTGCCTCTGGCAGCAGTCTCTTTGTCTGCCACATCCCAAGATTCTTCTTCCCCTCCTCCCCTCTCCCGATCCCAGGTTACTCAGCTCACTACAGGCTCCTCATTTCCTCCCATGCTTTTTTCCTTCCTTGTTACTTTAAGAAGGAGAAAGAAGTTGGCTGGATCGAAGGAGGAATAATCATAGGATAACAGATTCATAATTTGAAGCAACCTCAGAAACAATCTAATCCAACCAATAATTTTTAGATGAGAAAATTGAAGGCCAGGGTGGTTAGGGGGGTTCCCCCATTTCACACAGGTAGTAAGTATCATAGGTGGATTTTGAATCCATGTCCTCGACCAGTCGGAGGTCTTCTTTCCTAAAGAGAACTGGAAGGGATAGAAAGTGAAGGATTGGAAGTTTGAAAACAAAAATGAAGAATAAGAACGTCTGCAATGTCTTCTTCCCTGAAAATCTTTTGTGAGAAACTCTTCATCTGTCTGGGATAAGGGAGTGCCACTCTGGCTTGGGATAAGCTTTAGGAGGCTCACTCAGAGAAGATAAAAGCTTGCCCCTTTTCATTAACTATCATTGAACCGGCAGGAGCCATTGGCTCCCTTTATAGCTGGGAGAACAGGCACAGAGTGAGTTGTCTACATAAAGGGAAGTTGTGGAAGTGGGAAGGATACCCTTCAAACTTTTAACTTTACTCTTTCCAGTATCCAAGCTCTCAATCTTCCTTCAAACATGCGAGAGACCTCTTTGACTCTGCAGAAGTAGATGGTGATGTGAGTATACATAGGAGCAGCTATGAGAGCAAGGGAAACAGGCAGTAGGGGTGACAACACATGGGAGGTCTTCAGGTCATAGAACATATTTTAGAGACAGTAAGGTAAAAATCAAAAGCCCCACTCTCATGTTATCTTTGGATGTTTGGAATTAGGATTGTAGGTGGGGGAGGAGGGCTGCCATCAAACTGATATGGAAGAAGATTGAATTATCTGCTTGTCTCTTTATTTTATGGTTTCTTTTCCTTGTTGTCTTCCTAGGATTTCTGACACCACACTGTGCCTTCTTCAAGCTAATTGTTCAATCATCACTATGGCCAATTGGAATATAAAAAATGGGGTCCAAAGCCATGCCAGTCACTGAGGAAAAATAAAAGAGGAGCTTTTACTTGTCGTCT
The DNA here is from genome assembly GCF_011100635.1 of Trichosurus vulpecula. Taxonomy (NCBI): domain Eukaryota; kingdom Metazoa; phylum Chordata; class Mammalia; order Diprotodontia; family Phalangeridae; genus Trichosurus; species Trichosurus vulpecula. The sequence goes on along the minus strand of NC_050579.1, from coordinate 263,221,595 downwards.
TCTCCCAATTTTATCTTACATTTTCTTTCCTCCCTGTGATTTTTGGATTGGAGAAGCCATGACTTTCCTCCTGGTGCATGTTTAACCAGGGCTTTGTCTCACCTATTACTGAGGTTTACGTTCCCCCACACAATAATTTGGGAGAGGAGAGTCCATCCTCATATTTTTGAAGAGGTATACTACATTTCTATGGGAAAGTTATCTTCATTTCCCTATGTTTGTGGAGATATCTCCTAGCCTTTTCTGTGCATCTTTTGGTGCTTGTTAGCTTAATAAAGGTTGTTGGAAATCAAAATTGGTGTCTGGGAGTATGACTTGTAAGGGTTATACTGCTGGGTAGAAGAAGGTCCCTTTTCCCTTAAGATTCTGTAGAGAATTCAAGGGCAGTGTCTTGTGCACTGATTAATACCTGTTGACTGAATGATGTTGAAGAGTTCTTCGTCACCAAATGCTTTGAAAGTTATTAAACTTGAGAAGTTTTAAGGTGAGTAGGAAGACAAGGAGAGGCACCACGACTATATTGGCTAGGTTGCAGAGATGATATGTAGGGCAAGTGGATTCTTGTGGAATTTTTCTTATAAATTACCTTGATGGGTAGCCACCTATTTCACTTATGCTCAAAGCCAGCCCTCTTACAGGTCAGCTTGTTCTGAAGTCCTCCTACCTATGCTGAGGTATCCCTCTTCTCCAAGGATAATCTCTCATTCTTCTCTCCTTTTATTTTTTTTCTATCAGTCAAATTTATATTTCTCTTGGAAGATACAAAATAATTGAATCTTGGCATCTGGAGAATCTCAGAAATCCTCTTTCCAATCTTCCACCATCTTTTTACCCTCTTTCAGGGTCTTTTTTAATACCAATAGTGAATAGGACAATGTGCTATATTACTTAGGCAGCCCATTCCATTGGGAGGCAGTTCTCATTAAATCATTTGACCCAAAATCTGCTTCCTTGTAACTTCCTATTGGTCTGGGTTCTGCCCTTTGTACCTACACGGAATAAGTCTGTTTCCTCTTCTGTGACAGCTATTAAAATATTTTAAGGGAGCTATTATTTCTCCACTTCATCTTTTTTTTCTCTGAGCAGAACACATTAGTTCCTGTAGACACTCTTACCTAGTTTGTCATTGTCCCTAAAAATATGACTCCCGAAGGAGATGACAGCAATGTGTCATAAGGATCATTATGACGAGCTAGGATTTATAACAGGAATGCAGGGCTGGTTTAGTATTTAGGAAAACTATCAGTATAATTGACCAAATCAATAACTAAATCAACAGAAATCATAACAGTACATGCAGAAAAAGCCTTTGACAAAATATAGCACCTATTTCTGAGTATAGGAATAAATGGAGCTTACCTTAAAATGAGAAGTAATATTTATCTAAAACCAACAGCAAGCATTATTTGTAATGGGGGGTAAGCTGGAAGCCTTTCCCATATAATCAAGGGTGCCCATTATCACCTATAGTATTTAATATTGTACTAAAATTGTTAGCTATAGCAATAAGAGAAGAAAAAGAAAGGATTAGAATAGGCAATGAAGAAATAAAGCTATCACTCTTTGCAGATGATACGATGTTATACTCAGAAAATCCTAGAGAATCAACTAAAAAACTACTGGAAATTATTAACAACTTTAGCAAAGTTGCAGGATACAAAATAAGTCACATAAAGCATTAGCATTTATATATATTACCAATAAATCCATTAGCAAGAGATAGAGAAATTCCATTCAAAATAGTTGTAGGCAATATAAAATACTTTGGAATGTACCTGCCAAGACAAGTGCAGGAACTATAAAAGAACACAAGTATAAAACACTTTTCACACAAAGTTATATCTAAACAAATGGAAAAATATTAGTTGCTCATGGGCAGGCTGAGCCAATATAATAAAGATGACAATTCCACCTAAATTAGACTATTCAGTGCCATACCAATCAAATGATCAAAAATGAAAAAGTTCATCTGGAAGAACAAAAGCTCACGGATATCAAGAGAATCAATGAAAAAAAAATGTGAAAGAAGGTTGTCTAGCCATACCAGATCTCTCAAAACTGTATCATAAAGGAGTAATTATCAAAACATTCTGGTACTGGCTAAGAAATAGAGTGGTGAATCAGTGGAATGGATTAGGTACAAATTGCATTATAGACATGATCATAGTAATCTAGTATGTGATAAAGCCCCCAAATCCAAACTTTTGGAACAAAAACTCATTATTTGACAAAAACTGTTGGGAAAACTGGAAAACAGTATGGCAGAAAGTAGGTATAGACCAGCATCTCACACCATATATCCAGATAAGGTCAAAATGGGTACATGATTTACACATAAAAGATGATACAATAAGCAAATTAAGAGAGCGTGGAGTAGTTGATCTGTCAGATTTATGGCTAAGGGAAGAATTTAGGACCAAAGGAGATATAGAGAGCATTATAAAATATAAAACAAATTTGATTATATAAAATTAAAAAGTTTTTGCACATATAAAACCAATGCAAGAAAAATTATAAATTTTTCCTTATAGGTATTATAGATATTTCCTTATAGAAAATCAGAAAATGGGGAAAAATCAGCATCTCTGATAAAGGTCTCATTTCTCAATACATAGAGAACTGAGTCAAATTTATAAAAATGCAAGTCATTCCCCAATTGATAAACGATCAAAAGATATGAACAGGCAGTTTTTAGACAAATCAAAGCCCTCTATAGTCATATGAAAAAATGCTCTAAGTCACTATTGATCAATGCAAATTAAAACAACTCTGAGGTACCACCTCATTCCTGTCAGAGTGGCTAATAGCACCAAAAAGGAAAATGTTGGAGTTTGGAAAGGATGTGGGAAAATTGGGACACTAATACATTGTTGGTGGAGTTTTGAACTGATCCAACCATTCAGGAAAGCAATTTGAAACTATGCCCAAAGGGCTATAAAACTGTATACCCTTTGATCCGGCAATACCACTGATAGGTCTATATCCCAAAGACATCCAAAAAAAGGGAAAAGGGTCTATTAGTACAGAAATATTTATAGCAGCTCTTTTTGTGGTGGCTAAGAATTAGAAAACAAAGGCATTCCCATCAACTTGGGAATGGCTAAACAAGCTGTGGTGTATGATTGGAATGGAATATTATTGTGCTATAAGAAGTGACAAGCAGGATGATTTCAGAAAAACCTAGAAAGACTTACATGAACTGATGCATGATGAAGTGAATAGAACCAGGAGAACGTTGTACATAGTAACAGCAACATTGTGCAATGACCAACTTTGACAGATTTAGCTCTTCTCAGCAATACAATGATCCAAGACAATCCCAAAAGACTGATGATGAAACATACTATCCACCTCCAGAGAAAGAACAGATGTTGATTTAATACAGACTGAGGCAGGCTGTTTTTCACTTTCTCTCATTTTTCATTTATTTGAGTCTTCTTGTACAAGATGACTACTATGGAAATGTTTTACATAGCAGTATGTGTATAACTTGTATCTGATGGCTTACCATCTCAGGGAGGGGGCGGAGGGCAGACAGGGAGGAGGGGGTAGAATTTGTAACTCAAAACTTTCAATTGTTTTAAAAATTGAAAAAAAAGTGACCTCAACAGTAATAGGGAATCTTGGATGCAGCAGGAGTTTGAGATGGAAAATAAAGGAGTTCGGTTTTGGACATGTTGAGTTTAAGATATCTATGGGACATCCAGGTTGAGATGTCTAATAAGCAGTTGGAAATGAGAGACTAGAGGTCAGGAAAGAGGTTAGGCCTGGCTAAATCTGAGAATCATCTGCGTAGAGACGATAATTGGAAGCTAATGAGATCTACCAAGTAAAATATTACAGAGGGAGGACAAGATAAAGCTTTGGGAGACACCCACAGTTAGCAGGCATCACCTGGGTGATGTTCTAGCAAAGGAGACCGAGAAGGAGCAGTCAGATGGGTAGGTGGAAAACCAAGGGAGAGGAGTGTCACAAAAAACCTAGAGAGGAGAAAGTATTGAGGAGAAGAAGATGTAGATAGGTCAAGAAGGATGAGAATTTATTAAAATTCAGCAGATTTGGTAATTAAGAGATTTTTGGCAAATTTGGAGAGAGCAATTTCAATTGAATAAGTTTGGAAGCCAGACTGTAGAGAGTTAAGAAGAGAGTGAAAAGAAAGGAAGTGAAAGCACAAAAAAGAGAGGAAGAAGTATGTGATAGGACCAATATCTACCAGGATTCCCCCTTCCTTCCACAACAGGGTATGCAAGAGGGATTCATTTTGCCTAAATGGTGACAAAACTGTCCCTGGGACCTGAATGACCCCTGCCTCCCTTGACACAGTTTACTATTCACCTAAGGGGGCACCTAGGTGGCAAAGTAGATAGAACCCCAGCCCTGGAGTCAGGAGGACCTGAGTGTAAATGTGACTTCAGACACTTACTAGCTGTATGATGCTGGGCAAGTCACTTAACCCTGTTTGACTCAGTTTCCTCATCTGGAAAAGGAAATAGACCACTCCAGTATCCCTGCCAAGAAAACTCACTGTGGTCATGAAGAGTCAGGCATGACTGAAACTGAACAAAAAGGGCATAAAAGGTTCCACCCACGTGGAGTTAAGGACTCTCCAACTTGGTAGATGTCTGAAGACCACACCAGCCACCACACCCCACTCCGCTGACCAGATGCTTTTCCATATGGAGAGGAATCTTTAGTAGCTAAATGTCACTATAGTCTTATTGCATATCCTTGCTATGTTAGGGCAAGGTAAACAAACCTCCTTTTATTAACTGAGACTGATGAGTATCTGGTTTCATCCTAAAATAAAGCAGGGAACCTGTGTTAAGTGCATCCCTATCACCTTGACACACAGGCCTAGGAGGGGTTTATAGACTCCTTGCTCCTCACCGCTACTCCCACGTCTTCTGTTTGCCACCATCACTCAGCAACCAACTGTCCTTTAAAGTTTGCTCCATTCTGTCTATATCCTTGTTTTGGTTATCTATGGACCTCTAGGGCATTCTCTAGATCATAGTCTTGTATGGCATCCTCAGTACTGACTACCTTGCTATAGTGGGGAGCAACATCCTAACTCCTTCCCTTATGCAAACTGAACTAATTTTTTTCTGAAATATGATAAAGCTATCATCTTGCAAATATTAATTAACAGGGTCCTGGCATCAGGCTTGCCCCTGCCCCAACAGAATGCTTTTGGCAAAGCCCATAGGTCATAAAAACTCAGAGAAGAGATTGTCTAGAGAAAAAAAGTTATGAGCAGTGTCAAAAGCAGCAAAAAATAAATCAAGGAGGACGCAGATTGAGAAAAAACAAGGCAATTAGATTTGGCATTAAATGATCATTGGTAAACGTGCAGAGTGCAGTTTCAGATGAATAATGAGGATGGAAACCAGAGTGCACAGGGTTCAGAGGAAAGTGAGAGGCATCCACTATAGAGAATCTTCTGAAGGAGTTTAGATGTAAAATGGAAGGGAGACATAAGATGATAACATGACAATTAGATTATAGTAGCTAAGTGCCACTGGACTTAGGGTTTTTGAAGGATGGGGGAAGACACAAATATGTAGGCAGCATGAAGGAGCTAGTAGATCTGGGAAGACTGCAGATAAATGAGTGGCGATGACAGTGAGGACAGTCTTGTGGAGAAGATGGGACAGATGAGATCACGAAGGAGATGACCTTGATGAGGAGAAAGACCTCCTTCATCCAAGACTGGTGTAAAGGAGGAGATATTAGGGAAATGTGCCTGAGTGATGTGAGATGAGCAGAGGATAAGGGGAAGCTCATGATGATGGCCTAATTTTTTTTTCCAGTGAAGTTTGAAGCAAAGTCCTCTGATCAGAGGCTGTAGGGAGGGGTGTTGTGAGAAGTTTGAGGCCAGAGAAGAAAGTTTAAAACAGCCACTGTGGACGGCAGGATAGTGAATCAATTATGGAGCAGCTGACGGATTGCTTTGGTGCAGTGAGGGCTGAGTTGGGATATTGATATCAATGTACAGAAGTCCCTCTTCACATGATTTTGTGATTTCTTCCAGCTCTCTTCAGCAGTACGTGAACAGAAGCAAAGTAGCGGATGGTGGAAGTAATCTAGTGTTGAGATTTGGTATTCGGACAAGGGGGTGCGGTATTCAAGCACAGAGGATAGCGTAGAGTTGAATTGGTTTTCCACATAGTCAAGATATGGAATGGAGCAGAGTATAATCAATGCTGGGAAAGAAGTGAGGGGTAGGTCGTGGAGATATTGGTGAAGAAAAAGAAAAGGAAAGGATGTTAGAACCTGCCTAGTACACGTGTGCAACTCTACCAAGAATGATGCCTGCTGCTGGCTCTGTATCCTATTTGGTGGTGTTTGACTGAGATCCATGCCTACCTACTGACTTGTTTTAGAATCTCTGAAGTCAGAATGACCACAGAAACTCACAACCAGTATGTATGTCCCTCAGCTCAAAAAGAAACTAAAGGGATTTTGAGACCTGGTTTATAACCTCAGCCCAGAAAAAATGCTGAAAGAAATAAATGACGATATATGATGCCCGAGTTTGTTGTTGAGACCTTCTGCTTAGTGACAGTTTTGCTGATAAGTGTTGGCGTTTTATAGGACACTAAACTATTCCATACTTAGGCGTGGAGAGACTGGGCAAAGTGCCTGTTTACAAAATGTCCCCAAGGCTGGAAGAAGGGGCAGGGGAGCCTGCACGGACAAGGCACCACAATCATTTACTACCAATAGATGAATTAGACAATTAGATTTGGATGAGTAGAGACTGATGGACCCTCAGAAGACTCTGAAGTGAAAGGGACTGCCTTCCAGGCATGCAAAGACTGCCTACCCAAACAATGGCTCAGAAACAGATGCTCCAAGTGAAGAACATCTAGTTCATATAATGGCAGAGATCTGAACCTGGAGTCAGGAAGATCTAAGCTCAAATTTGACCTCAGGCACTTACTGTGTGACCTTGGGTAAGTCATTTGACCTTTGTTTCCTCAACTGTAAAATGAGGATAATAATAGCCCCCACCTCCCAGGTTTGTTATGCACAGTGTCTGCCACATAGTAAGTATTATATAATGCATATTCCCTCCCTATAAATATTTCCTTCCTCTCCTTTTCTGCCTATTACTGCTTCAGTCATAAAGATTCGTAGGATATAGTGATACCTCAGTGAGCGTAACACCACTGGCTGGTCTGAGTCTTCTGCAAGTTCAGATTTAGGAAGGCAGAACTATAATTCTGATGAGATGACCATCCACTAGAACTGGGCTAGACAGAGAGGCCAGCGGATCACAGGAAGTGAGGTCTATCCAACCAGAGACAGACTAATGATGTCCCAGGTTAAACTTGGTTACACGTGTAGCCAGATGATGGTACTGTTGTTCACTTCTGCAATACGGGCCCTACCTGACACGTTTATTGATTCACATGCCAATTATTATGCATTTAATAGACCTGTTTTATCGTTTCTTTGCTCTGGTTGGTTTACGTGTATGTTCTGTATATGGCATGCCTTATTAATTTGTTGGCCAGTTTAGTTTTTTTCCGTTAGTCATGTGCAAACAATCTCATTATTTTGTGTATTTTGTTATTTTGAAAGCATGGGGATGTTATCACTTTGATTTTGTTCGCTGTTATGCAAACAACATATAGCCCAAATACATGTGCTGCTGAAACACAACAACTATTACTCCAACATCCCTAACCTAGGTCTATAGTCATTGAAGCAGCCAGTACTGAGTCTACTGGAGGGTTTGGGGTTTGGTTGTTTTTTGGTGTCATGGCTCCCTCTACAGTCTGGTGAAGTTTATGGTCCTCTGAGTAATGTTTTTAAATGCACAAAATAAAATACAAAGGATTACAAAAGAAACATTAGTGAAATAGTGATCTCGTTTTTTTAAAAAAGTTCACAGACCCCAGGTTTAGAACCCCTAGTCTACTGTATACATTACCGACGAATATTTGCTGGGCTGATCATTTTTATTCCATTAAGGGCTGATGTAATTTAAAATCATACTAAGTGCAGATGTTAAATGCACTGCAGTCAATTTTGTAAAGGACTACAAAATTCCAAACATCATTAATAGAAATTTGAGGACTAATGGGATTCTGAGATTTGTAATTCACAGTGACAAGCATTCCTTCTCAATCCTGACAATTATTCTGGCTTGCTATAATAATGCTAGGTGGTGCAGTGGAGTCAGGAGGCCCTGAGTTCAAATCCAGCTTCAGATAATTATTAGCTGCATCCCTGTAACCAGAATGGCCTTTGTTTTCTTTGAGTGACTCAATTTATCTCAGTGAGCTTTACTAGGTGCTAAGCCCCAGAACCAAACCCTATTAGGTGTTAACATAATTCATGTGGATGTGAACCTCCCAGGGTCCTAAGGGGAGGGGCCAACTCAAGAACCAATCACCAGAGCCTGAGCTCTGGTGATTCAGATGATGTTTGATGTCTGAAGCCCTATAAGAAGAGAGGACAGAGCCATTTGTGTGGGGCTCTGGAGATGGTGTTGATGAGGAGACTCTGGGCAGCTGTACCTAAGGAGCCCTCCAGCTTGTAAACCCGGATGTTGAAACTTTGTTGAATTCTGGTAACTATCTGTTGGGACCTGAATCAAAGTCTGTTGATGTCTGTAATTTGTTTGCATTTTATTTTGAAGTTCAGGCTGCTGGGTTTTTTTTCCCCTGAACTAACTGAATGAAATTCGAATTAAAAGTAAGCTTGTCAACCCCTTCACCTTGCTTTCCTTAATTAAGCAGATCGAAAGAACCTGTGCTGTTGGCAGCTTTCTGGGTGCTGGCTGAGGGTGAATCTTATACCCCCACAGAAGCTGCTAGCCAGGTTGTTGAAACAATCCCCCTAAGAGAAGGGTAATGGCAAACAAGGAGGGTTTATTCTAAACTTAAGAAACGTCAACTAAGAGAAGCAGTTTTTCCATATACAAAGCAGAACAGCGTAAGAAGATTGCCCATGCACTCACAAATTTGCACCAGTTTGAATATCCTTCCAAGTACACAATAGATTCACTATGTTCTTCTTAAAGCTTACCTGTATTTCCTCCTGACTTTCCTTCTGTCCTCTCCTGCACATGTAAAAATGCTTCAGTCATCTTCTTTTCTTATATTTCTTCTTCCTTCCCTACTTTGGTAATCCTAGGTGCCCCCTTACTTCCCAACCTCCCCCTCAAAAAAAAAACCTAACATGCTGAAAGTAAATAAAATCCTTGATTAAATAAACATAATCAGGCAAAACAAACTCTCACATTGGCTCCATCCAAAAATATGTCTCATTGTTTGCCTCACTGTCAGGAGGAATGTAGTGTGTTCCATCACTTTTCCCAGGGAGTTTTTATTTAATATTTTTAGTTTTCAACATTGATTTCCACAAAATTTTGAGTTACAAATTTTCTCCCCCTTTCTACCCTCCTCTCTCACCCTAAGATGGCATAAATTCTGATCACCCCTTTCCCCAGTCTGCTCTCCTTTCTGTCCCTCCACACACCCCGCCCCCACCAATCCCCTTTCCCCTTACTTTCTTGTAGGGCAAGATAGATTTCTATACCCCATTGCTTGTATATCTTATTTCCCAGTTGCATGTAAAAACAACTTTAAAAAATTTGTTTTTAGAACTTCGAGTTCCAAATTCTCTCCCTTCTTCCCTCCCCACCCACCCTCCTTGAGAAGGCAAGCAATTCACATACATGTATTGTTATGCAAAACACTTCCACAATGCTCATGTTGTAAAAGACTAACTATATTTCCCTCCAACCTGTCCTGTCCCCCTTTATTCAGTTTTCTCCCTCAACCCTGCCCCTTTTCAAAAGCGTTTGCTTTTGGTTACCTCCTCCCCTGATCTGCCCTCCCTTCTATCATCCCCCCTTCTTATCCCCTTCACCCTACTTCCCTGTAGGGTAAGATACCCAATTGAGTGTGTATGTTATTCCCTCCTTAAGTCAAATCCGATGAGAGCAAGATTCACTCATTCCCTTTCACCTGCCCCCTCTTTCCTTCCATTATAACTGCTTTTTCTTGCCATTTTTATTTGAGATAATTTACCCCATTCTATCTCTGCCTTTTTCCTTCCCCTAATATATTCCTCTCCCACCCCTTAATTTAATTTAATTTTTTAGATATCATCCCTTCAGATTCAACTCACCATGTGTTTCAACTACCCTAATACTGACAAAGGTCTCATGAGTTACAAATATCATCTTTCCACGTAGGAATGTAAACAAAATGGTTCAACTTTAGTAAGTCCCTTATGATTTCACTTTCCTATTTACCTTTTCGTGCTTCTCTTGATTCTTGTATTTGAAGTCAAATTTTCTATTCAGTTCTGGTCTTTTCATTGAGAATGCTTGGAAGTCCTCTATTTTATTGAAAATCCATATTTTGCCTTGGAGAATTATACTCAGTTTTGCTGGGTAGGTGATTCTTGGTTTTAATCCTAGCTCCCTTGACCTCCGGAATATCATATTCTAAGCCCTTCACTCCCTTAATACAGAAGCTGCTAGATCTTGTATTATCCTGATTATGTTTCCACAGTACTCGAATTGTTTCTTTCTGGCTGCTTGCAATGTTTCCTCCTTGACCTGGGAACTCTGGAATTTGGCTACAATATTCCTAGGAGTTTTCTTTTGGGGATCCCTTTCAAGAGGTGATTGGTGGATTCTTTCAATTTCTATTTTACCCTCGGGCTCTAGAATATCAGGGCAGTTTTCCTTGATAATTTCTTGAAAAATTATGTCTAGGTTCCTTTTTTGATCATGGCTTTCAGGGAGTGCAATAATTTTTAAATTTTCTCTCCTGGATCTATTCTCCAGGTCAATGGTTTTTCCAATGAGATATTTCACATTGTCTTCCATTTTTTTATTCCTTTGGTTCTGTTTTATAATATCTTGATTTCTTATAAAGTCACTAGCTTCCACTTGCTCCAATCTAATTTTTAAGGTGGAGTTTTCTTCAGTGATCTTTTGGACCTTTTCCATTTGGCTAATTCTGCCTTTCGAGGCATTCTTCTCCTCATTGCTTTTTGGACCTCTTTTGCCATTTGGGTTAGTCTATTGTTTTAAGGTGTTATTTTTCTTCACTGTTTTTTGGGTCTCTTTTAGCAAGGTGTTGACTCGCTTTTCATGGTTTTCTTGTATCACTCTCAGTTCTCTTTCCAATTTTTCCTCTACTTCTCTTACTTGATTTTGCAAATCCTTTTTGAGCTCTTCCATGGCCTGATACCAATTTTGATGTAGGATCTTTGACTTTATTGACTTCTTCTGGCTGTATGTTTTAATCTTCTTTGATACCAAAAAAAGATTCTATAGTCTGAGTCCTTTTATGCTGCTTGCTCATTTTCCCAGCCAATTACTGTTTTCAGAGTGAAGAGTGCTCTGTCCCAAGCTCCAGGGGTTTTGCACTACTGTTTTCAGAACTACTTCTATTCTGAGGTGGTATGATGCTCCTCTCCTGGCCTGTGCTCTGGTCTGTGAGTGCAAGCACTCTTTTCTACTATGTGACCACCAGGAGGACTCCCTCTCCACAGCCACCACAAAGCTCTGCCACACCAGCGCTCCTCCTCCCCCAAGAACTGCCAACCAGGACCGTGTTGTAACAATTCAGCTAGCTGCTGTTGTGGGGGCGAAAGACCAACACAAGCCCAACAACAAGAGCACTGCCAGCACAGGTTCTTGGATCTGCTTTACTAAGGAAAGTAATGTTAAGGGGTTCACAATCTTACTTTGATCCAACATATACATATAAACTCACTTAGTTCAGGGGAAGAAGCCAGCACCCTGAACTTCAGAGCAAATACAAACAAATGACAAACATCATCTGATTCAAATCTCAATGCATAGTTACCAGGGTTTACCAAGGCCCATAGTTACCAGGGTTTACAAGCTAAGGGGTGCTTAACAGCTGCTTAGAGTATCTTCCAGTCACTTGCCACTTTTCCAGTGAGGGAGACCCCCAAGCAAATAGCTCTGTTCTCTCTTTTTATATAGTCTTTGGACATCATCAAATGTCATTTGAGTGACCAGAGCTTAGGCTCTGGTCTTATTGACTCTGGTCTTAGAAACACCCCTTAGGACTCTGAGGGCTTCATGCCCACATAGGCTTAGCACCTAGTAGATAAGGGTTTGGGCTTGGGGCTTTGCACCTAGTAAGATTCAATCAAAGACACTTAATTAATTTATCATTCTAAAACAGTAAAAAAGTCCTAACTTAATTGATATTATAGACCACGACCCAGATCCAAGCAGGGCAAAGCAAGAGAACCTTGCCTCAGTGCTGGCAAAGTGATCTCTGCTCTCCTGCTCTGATCAGCCGCTTGATTCCTCCCACTGTGTGGGCCTGGGGCCAGAAGCAGTTGCCGCGCTGGTGCTGTTGCTGCTGCTTCTGCTGCAGTCACTTCCACCACTCAGGTGGCGGCCAGACCACACACTTCCCTCACCTAGATCCAGTAGTTTTCCCACTGACCTGCTCTGTTGTCTTTGGAGTTTGTGGGTTGAGAAGTCTGGTAACTGCCACAGCTCAGTGATTCAGGACCCTGTGGCCTGCTCTGCCCCGTTTACTCTGCGCCTCATCTGTCCTGATGCGGTCCATGCTGGGCTGCGCTCCACTACCAGTACAGTATAATAGACCCTTTCCAGTGACTGTCCAGGCCATCTTGGGCTGGATACTTGTTTCCTTCTGTTATTTTGTGGGTTCTGTAGCTCTAGAATTTGTTTAGAGTCATTTTTTACAGGTGTTTGGAGGGATTTGGAGGAATGCTTAAGCCTGGGGGGGGGGAGGGGGGAGCATTTAAAAAGACACATGGAATCTGTGATTAAGTAGACAGAGGATGGGGACCAAATAAATAACAGCAGAAGCAATGGGGAAGACTGAGTCCCCAGGCTGGCCCAAGACTTAATGAGCCAAGTTGGAAAGAACTGAAGGATGTGCTGAGCTGTAGCATGGCCCATCTGGCCTCTTGCAAGTATCCTGGAACAAGTCTCAGATTGAAACTGCCACTTGGAATCACCTCTTCAAGAACGGGGAAAGTTGGGAGAGATTTTTCTACTCTTTCTCTGATTTCCCTACCCCATGCCTGTTCAGTAACCAGAACTATGATACACTCTGCTTGCTTCTTTTACTGTAGCCTGATTTTTTTCTCCTACATAAAGAAGCCAGAGCTGGAAACACACAAAATTTTAATTAGAGACAGAATCAAACCTATCTGAACGTTAGGGATTTTCTTAACTTCTGAGCTAGTATGATTGTTGAAAGTGGATTTTAGGGAGAATATATCTGACTCAATTTTGCCCTGTATGTGCCCTTTTTTACTACATGATGTTGGTTTTTTTTTTTAATTTATTTTTTATTTTTGGTTTACAACACTCAGTTCCACAAGTTTTTGAGTTCCAAATTTTCTCCCCCTCCTTCCCCACCCCCCTCCCCACCACGATGGGACGAAATCCAGCATTTGCTCTATATATAACTTCATATTAAATTTATTTACACAATAATCAAGTTGTAAAAAATAATTATGTCCAATGGAATGAATCATGAGAAAGAAGAAACACAACCAAAAAAGAAGAAAAAAAGAGAGCAAATAGTTTGCCTCAATCTGCACTCAGGGTCCATAATTCTTTCTCTGGATGCGGACAGCTTTTTTCCATCACTATATGATGTCGTTGAGTTGTTTTAGTCCTACCTGACTCTTCGGGACCCCTTTTTGGGTTTTCTTGGCAAAGGTACTGGAGTGGTTTGCCATTTCCTTCTCCAGTTCATTTGACGGATAAGGAACTAAGGCAAATTGGGTTAAATGACTTGCCCATGGTCATGAAGCTAATCAGTATCTGAGACTGGATTTGAACTCAAGAAGATGAGTCTTCCTGGTTCTAAGCCCGATGCTCCGCGCACTGCGGCACCTGGCTGCCATTACACGATCACCTTAAGGCAAACTTTCTCCTCCAAAATTTCCCTCTTAATGGCTTTATGACCACAAAAGAGAACTGAGAGGGCTTTGATAGTTCAAAGAAATTACCCCTTCCTGCTTTAAAGCGTACAGGCGGCACAGTGGACAGAGTGCTGGGCCTGGAGTTAGAAAGACTTGTTCGAATCTGGCCTCAGGCACTTACTACCTGTGGGACCCCGGGCAAGAGTTTCATTATCTGTAAAATGAGCTGGAGAAGGAAATGGCAAACCCCTCCACTGTCTTTGCCGAGAAAATCTCAAATGAAGTCAAGACCTGAATCGAACAACAATAAAAGTGCACGGTAGAATTTAACAAATATAAATGATTAAAAAGGTATTGTCGTCTTTGGGCAGAGAGTATGAATGGCTCTGCTAACAAGGACACATTCCTTCCTTTGTAACAAGTGATAAACACCCTCTTCTGTTTTCAGAAGTATATCTACCTATCTAAAGATCAATCTTCTCAGTAAGAAACAATCTTCCCTTTTGTTCCTGTCTTTGGCTCCAGTAGCTTTGGGGAGGGGAATATGTAAATGTCGTCTGCCCAGTTATCACACACACTCATGGTCATCGTATTCTAGAGGGGCGTGTCTCACTCTAGGGGAATAAACTGCAGTTTTTCCTGTTGGTCTCCTGGGCTAACTTACTGGCAGTGGAAGAGAGAACTCACGCAACATTCTATTAATAATTTTTCATCTGATAAAAATTTCATAAAATATCAGAAAAAGGGACCAAATGGACTTGAGGGTCATTATGTTGCCCCCAAACTAAAAGTGTTGTTAATGGGGTTAAGTGGCTAATTAACTCTCCAACCAACTAGAACAGAAAGGAAGGGGAGGTAGAGGTGAGACTTGAGAGGTTAAGTTCCACCCCCATCCAGTGTTATACACCTATAACAGCACTTGTAAGGGGTCATTTTTTTAACTGATGGGGTGCACGATCAAAAACTTTTGGAGACCACTATGTCAAAGCAGGGGCAGCTAAGTGGTGCAGTGAATAGGGCATGGGCCTGGACTTGGGAAGATAGGAGTTCAAATCCAACCTCTGACACTTACTACCTATATGACCCTGCGCAAGTCGCTTAAACCCTATTTGCCTCAGTTCCTCGTCTGTAAAATGGAGACCTACTGGAGAAGGAAATGGCAAACCACTCCAGTGTCTTTGCCAAGAAAAGCCCCTGGTCACAAAAAGCAAGACATGGCCGAACAACAATTCCAGACATGATCCCACTCTTTCCAGGAGTTACAAGTAGCAGGAAATGGCATGGGGCTCTGGCCTAGAGGACCATGGGTCAAGTTAAGGCTAAAGAACGAGAACTTGGAGGGCTTAAATAGACCCCTCTAATCTGGCACTAGGTAGTCTTCTTTACGTATACTTTTAATACCTCGCTGTTGCCTATTATAAATATTTACATCATCATTCCCTATAGCAACCGAGGGAAGAAAGATGGGTCTGAGGCCACAATCAAGCATCCAGTTATGGAGACTGCAACAGGAAAAAGGAAAATTAAGTGTATGACCCACGGCCTGGATGGGAATCATCCGCTCTACTAACGGACCCCACCCAGCTCTCCACTCACACAGACCAGGTTCACGTCCTAGCGAGCCTGATCTCATCGAGAGGATCCTTTAGACTTTTCTGACTATTTGTCACAAGATTTGGATCTCTTGCCATCCATCACCACCGGTGCTCACGTGGGCCTTTCACCAAAAATCAGGATGGGGTGGGGCAAATGAACGGAAATAAGAAGCCAAATGTCACAGATAAGACCAGACCAGTTAAATCAGTAACTTGCTTTATTATTGCTCAAATCTGAGCTCAAACAACATTAACAAATTCAAACTTTTCAATAACATCTGCTAGAGGATTTCGCTTCACCTCCAACCCACTGAAAAAGAGTTAGGGAGCTGCTGAGCAGGGAGGGAAGACCAAGAGATGAAGTTACACACAACTATTCCTCAGATACAACCAAAGAGATCTCCTCCTCCTCTTCCATGGGAGCCTGTTGCTCCCCCTTTTGGTTAATCCCTTCTTTAACTTCTTCCATGGGCTGTTCTAGGTTCAGGTCACTGGAGGCCTTATTCTCAGGGAGAGGGCTCCCGGACATCAGTGCCAGTGACCCCTGGGGATCACTCTTTTCTCCTGCCTCCACCAGGGGCCAAGTTGGACTCTGGGTTGGTGGGGACTGGTTTTGGGGAGCTCTATCTCCTCCTCTCCCAGGCAGTTTGGTCACTGTGGTCTTTCTTTGAGGAGCTGTAAATTTTTTCTTAAGGCCTAAACGGAAAAGGAAGTAAGGGTGAGAGAATGCTGTGTCTGTAATCACCTTTTTCTGGGTCAAATTCATTGTATACTGGATTCCTGTCACACTGATTTCCAGGGAAGATGACCTAGCTTCCCTCATTCTCTGGTGCCTTGATCAATCAAATATTCATTCAACGCTTACTATGTGCAAGGACATACACTACTAGGCACTGTCACTTAAGAGATGTTTCCTCCTCTATTAAAATTTTAGTCCCTCCCCTTTGCAGCACTGCCATCTCTTTAAAGGAATTAAAAGTTAAATTAATGCTAAATTAATACTAAATAGGAGGGTAGAGTTCAGTTATGAATCATTTTCTCCACCAGAAGAAATCTGGGGAGCATTTGCCCTGGTAGTAAAGACAGTGGAGATGCCCAGCTCCTCCTGCTACCTTTGTGTACATTTTCTCCAGGTCTCAGTTCATACCTGGCTGGTCAGGTTCTGAATTCCCACTGCTTCTTTTGCTCTCCACTGAGGCGGTGTCTTGTGAAGGGGACTTCTTATTTCTCTTCCTTTTAGGGGTCTCAGCTTGCTCATCTATTGTGCCCCCGCCCCAGACAACAAACAGATTGATTGCATTTGTCTCCGAGGGAGGCTGGGAAGGTGCTGGAGGCTCAGGTTCAGCTGTGCTACGCACACTCCCTTCTTCTGATCCAGCTACTGTACCTTCACCTCGGCCCACTTAGGTCTTTTCCACCCACACCCTCCTCGCTTCTCTTCCCATATCTTCTCAAAGCCTGCCTCCTCCAGGAAGTCTTATTTAGCCTTATTTCAGCCTAAATTTTCACAATAAGATGCAAAGGTAAGAAGGGCTCTTCGTGTTCCCATCTTCTTCCCTGTGAGGCTTTCTAGTTCTTTGTCTTCCAATCCTGCTATTTCAATTCTAGGCTCTAGAGCTGAGGCAGTGATTAGGATTGGAATGCAGAAAGCTAGAAGAGGAAGAGGGGACACCAGGGCTCCTTCCTACCTGGGCATCCCTTTACCGTTTCTGCCTCCATCCCGTCTGGGGCTCCCTTGCTGACCCAAAGGCATGTTTTATTTCCAGCTGGCCTCTCACCTTTTAGTTTGAGTGTCTCCTTGGAGGTGTTTGTGGGATTGTAATTAGCTGAACAGGGTTCCTGGGGGAGGGAGATAAAAGGTGAGAAAGAAACTAAGAGTTAACATTATATTTTTGATGAAATGAGACACTCCAAAGTGGCTGATGGAAAAGGGGAGATGTGGTAATCTTCTCAATATACTCAGCCTTAGATAATTAACGGCTTCACGTTAAGATCATAGAATCATACACCTAGAGCTAGAAAGGAACTTAAGAGACCATCTAGGCCAACCTCTTACACATGAGGAAACTGAGGTCCATTAAGTGATGAATATGGGGGAAGATTGACAGAAAGTGCAGAATTAGAAAGGATATAGATTATGATTAATGACTTAAGCATTAAGTATGATTAAAGAGTTGGGAAATTAAATTTACAAATGCGAGACCTTAAAATTAGTCCCTTTCAGCACCCAAATTCTTCACTTGCTATCTCTGCTCTATTACCCTGTACTCATCACTTTAAATCCTCCTAATTCCTTATATTCTTGCTTCTACTCTCACCTCTCTAATAACTGTTCTCTCCAAAGTCACCGATACCCTTCTTATCAGAATTCTCCTTCTATCAATAAATCAAACCTTTTTTTCCTAATTATCCTTTCTGAACTTCCTGAAGCACCTGCCATTACAGACCACCCTCTCCTTGATAGACAGCCCTCCTCCCACAGCCTGTGATGCCAAGCTTTCACAGTTCTCTTCTTATTTCTTTCGATGGCTCATCTTCATCTCAATCCCTAATCACGGATACCCCCCAAGTTATCCTTAATCCTTTTGTTTTTTTCTCCTCGAACTTCCCCCCCCCCACCCCGTGATCTTATCCATTCCCAAAACTTCAATCGTATCTATAGAGAGAACTCTGAAATCTAGATGGCCTTCAGCTTTCCACTAGGCTCTAGTATTTCTAACTGACTGCTAATCAAAGGTATGCTGATAAATGTTCGGCAACTGGTTCTCCTAAAAACAAGTGCACATGACACACTTTTAAATTTAAACTGTGCTATTAATGTTTTCTCCACCACTTTAAGTCTAGACAATCAACAAACCATGAACCAAGCCCTGTTTTGTATCATTTGCTGTTATCAGAGATGTAAATTCTCCCACTGAAAACTGGACAATTGTTTCTTGGCTGCAGCACACCCCTGCTCCTGGGTATGTCCACATGGATGCCAGCACCTCTAAGTCAGCATGTCCAATACTAAATTTATCTTGTCCCTCAAACCTGTCTCCCCTAAATTCTCTATGTCATTAGCATCACCATCTTCTGAGTCACCCAAGCTCATAATCTTGGAATCATCTTTGATCCTTCTCCTTCCCTCAACTTATATATTCACACAATTGCCAAGTCCTATTGATTCTACCTCCAAAAAATCTCTCACAGCTGTCCCTTTTCTCCCCCAACAGTAACCACCCTAGACCTCAAGTCATCTAAACTTTCAGAATAGCTTCCTAATATGTCTTCCTGCCTGAAATTCTTCCCTTCTCCAATCCATTCTCCATATCACTGCCCCCAAGATGTTACTAATGTGCCATTCTGATATTACATCTCTACTCAAAACCCCCAAGTGATGCCCCATTTGCCTACTACTGATCCTGGTATTCCAGACACTCCCCAGCCTTGCTCCAACCTACCTTTCCATCCTTACCTTATACTACTTTAACATAATTTATGTTCTAGTTAAACAGAACTCCTCTCTATCCCCTATTCCCAGTCCTCTCTGGACTTTTATTCATGCTCCTCTCCCATGCCCTTTCTCCCTCCATCTCCTCTATCTATTAAAGTCCGTTTTTTTCTTCAATATCCAAGTCAGGTTCCATCTCCTCCAAAATGCCTTCCCTAACCCTAACCCAACCCTGACAATGAACATGATCTCTTCTTCCTCTGTCCTGTCCTCTTTGATCTTCCTATAGCGCCTCAAATAGAAAGCTTCTATTATTCGTAGGATGCTGGACCTTTCCTTTACCCGTATTGCACAAGATTATTTGTAACATCAGATTTTTGTGCACATGTCTTTCCCTACTATTAAATTAAGATCAGGGCCTTTGTGGTAGTTATCTTTGCATCCTCAGCATGCAGCATGACACCTCACATGTTAACATGTAGTAACAGTCGCTTAGTAAATGTTTACTGAATTCAACTGACTTTGTTGAATTAGTTTGCCTGGAAAAGAGAAAGAAGCCAAAGGAAACCAGTGAGTAAATACCAACTGTCACTACTATAAAAGTCTTAAAATTTCCTATGTGGGTGGAAGAGGGAGGAGTGACTGATATTCTCTACATTCACTAGGGATACGAGCAAAGGAAATAACATGTGGGACTAAAGTTAGATTCAAGAAAGAATTTCCAAATTTTAATATATCGAGGGAAATTGTTCAAGGAATCCCTGAGCAATTAATTTTCTTCTAGCCTAGCTGATGAATCTACAAAAGAGACAGGGCAGGTAACAGAAAAGAACTGTTAAGACCTTACGATACAAAAGGGTTTGCATTTTGTTACCCTTTTAGGAGGCATATGGTTCTCCAGTTATGCTTGATGGAATCCTAGAGCAGCCGGCCACCAGCTGTCTGAAGGGCTGGCTACTCACCAGTGGCCCTTTAAAAAGCAAGACACACACACTCACACAGACACTTACACAGTCACATTCAATATAAGAAGTTAGTTGAAGCAGGAGACGACTCTGATAGTAAGCTCTGTGGACCCAGGAAAGAGCCAGCTAGCTACAGAAGAAGAAGCCAGCCCTTTAGAGGTGAATTTCCTTGCTTTTGAGGGGAAATTAGACTCCCGCAAGTCATGGCATCTTGAGTGGAGCCACCTGTCCATAGGAGATGCCAAACCCAACAGGGAGTATGTTAAGTCAGTCTAAGCAGAAGACCTGGGGATGCCGCTAGGGGTTAAGCTACAGAAAGGAACAGGCCCAAGGAGCTCAGATGAGTGACATGTCCAGTAAAGACACTACAGCCAGACAGACAACACAGAAAGGAGAGGACATCGAGGCTCACAGTACCAGAGGTGTGAGTCACCTTGGCCGCGTGGTTCCCTGCATGTGTACATTTCTACTTGTGCACTCTACATGTGTACTCGACCTTCCCACGATGCTGTTAAGTGTCTGTGGTATACGGGGGGATGTTCCGATGCTGATGTTTCTGCTATGTCATCTTCGCCAATGCTTTCCTTTGAGCCAAGTAGGGCAACTGGTTGATTATCAAGGATAAATGGTTGGGGCTCATGAGTTAGAATTTTAGGAATTTAGAACTATAGAGTGTCTGGAACCTGGACATGGTCACCCCGCTTAGGAACCAACTTAGAAATGAATAACCAAATGAGTAAAAAAGTGGACATTTCTTATCCGGAGATCTTTAAGGTTAGAAGATGGACCTGTGTGGGATACTCTGTAGCAAGAACAAGATGAACAAAGGGCACATACTGATCAGATAGCACTATAATTTTTTTGAATTTAATAGGGTTACCCTTGAGAGTATACTGAGAGGAAACCCTGAGATCTACATTTAGACCAATTTGTAAGGCAGTTCCTACCTTGTTTTCTTCCTTTGAAATACAAGAATTTGAGCTTCCAGCCCCTTCAGGCTTTTTAGCCTCTTGGAAGTCTGGAAGAGGTAAGAGAAGGACACTTCAAATAATCATGTTTTAAAAGCTCAGCCCAGTGGGCATAGCTTCTTCCACCTCCCTTTACTTCTGTGTTACATCATGAAATACACAAAATTCTAGACCTGTGCTCTTCCTTCTTCATAAATCTAATCACCAACTTGATTCCCCTGTCTCCTCCCCTTCTTTCTTCTATTCTCTATTCCTTCCTATCCGTCTCATTTATTAAGCTGGTGCCTCCCTATGCAAAGAGCCCTAAACTAAAGCAGCTGAAGGAAGACAAAAAGGCAGAAGACAGCTTCACTCCTCCAAGAGATATCCCATATTCTCCCACCCCCACCCCAGCCTTCTCTCCTTATTCCCTCCCCGGACTTCTTCTCTTCTCTGCCAGCTGTCACTACCTTCTCCGTCGTCACTGCTGCTAGACTCTGCTGCACCCTCCTTATAGCGGATGTGGAAACCATACAAGCTAACTCGATCCTACAAAAAGGGTGGGGGGGGGGGGGAGAGAAGAGATGGAAACAGGGATAGGAAAAACAAGACCATTAGCTGCCCCTGGAAAGGTGGCTACTCTCCCCTCTGCAACCAGCTTCTAGAGTTCTTCTGCAACTTTGGTCTTTCTGGATTTGGATTTTGGAGGCTTTGCTTAGGTTTTTCATCTATTTTGGTTCAATTTGTAATGGATTTGCCTTAATTATGGGTTCACTTTAATATTTTATCTGTGACTTCCGAGGGAGATGAAATAACTACTGGTAGAGCAACCTAAGGCAGACAGCTGAAATTACAGCAAGAGGGAGCAAGGTTAGACCTCGAAAGTGTGAAATTTGAGGCTGGAAAGGAGCTGGGGGTTTTCTTAGCACAGGAGGGACTAAGAGGCAGGGGAAGGAATGAGATTAAACAGGGTAGGGTATATCATTGAGGAAGAGGGTAACAAGTCTTCAGATCATGACTATGGTGTGGGAGAGGACAGAGCCTGATCTTCTCCAGGGGGAGGGGGTAACTGAGGAGGGATCCAAGGGGTCTGAACATTCTTCCACCTGAATACTGATCCGCTGGGCCTCTTGGGCCATCACTAGGGCCGCTGTCAGCTTCTGGCTACAGTCTTTGTTCCTGATCTTTTTCTGGAATGTCAAAAGGTTAAATATTAAGGGCTGGCTACATTTATTGGTAAGGACAAGAGGAGTGAATCCTGGGATATTTCCAACATGCTAAGCCTCTAAAATCTACAAAGGCCTCCTAGTTATGCTAAGCTATCCTTGCTTCCCATTTTCCCAGGCTGAGAGTCCCCTACACCCAGCAGTATTTTCAGGCCACAAATGGGGAGTTTCCCTTAGACATTCTCAGACCGATATGAGGGAAGCTTGATCTAGACAAGCGTGTTGGGTGAGGCTGAGCTGATTCCACAAATTTTAGTTCTGTGCTCTGGTTTCCTTTAGGCCCAGATACCTGATTTCCCAGAGTCCATTCTCACCTTCAGAACTGGTCTAACTCTAGCTGGCACTGGGCAGTACTGACCTTCACCCACACTCCTGCTGAAGTTATTTCAGTTGTATTAAGAGGTCTGGATTTTAAGTCAGAGGACTTCCCAGCTCTGTAATTTACTACTTATGTGATGTAGGGCAGGTCACTTAGTCCTTTTGGATGACTTCTAAGTTTCTTTCAGCTCTATACAATCACATGTGGGGACCTTAAAGGGAATGAAGGCTTGCTGGCCTGATGTAGGCTTACACTGAGAGCAGAGGTTTTCACAGGCAATCTCAAACTGGGGCTTGTCCCTCTCCATATCTCAAAACAAACTTCTCCCAGGAGACCACAAAGAAGCCCAAGGATACTGAAGGGATATGGTGGAGTAGGAGGTTCCCTCTACCCTTGACTCCTGAGAGCTCCTCACCGGTTCAACCTGTTCCAGGGACAGCTCCTGGAAGTTCTTCAACATGTTGGAAGGGATCCAGGCTCGAGAAGCAGTTTCCCCAAAAAACGTCACATGGTATTTGGACTGGAATCAGAGAGATGCTCCTGATAAAGCCCTATGTCCTTCCCCTACTTCTATTCTCTTAGCCTATAAAAACTGGGGCAGGGAAGAGAGTTTGGGAAGCAGATACCTGGTTTTTTATACTACCTGAGCCTCACCCTACCTCTTAAGGGAATTCTTTATGAAATCTAATGCCTTTCCTTTCTATTTTCTTATACTTCTCTCTCATTCTGCTCTTAGAGTTTCTGTTCTGCATGTATTTATTTATTAAATTATTAAATTTATGATTAAAATCATGGGATGATAAGGGACATTGTATCTATTTCTATACAAACCCCTGTGTGTTTGTCTCCATCAGCAGACAACTCTATGTATGTGTTTCTGCTTATGTCCCTTAACTAGGTATGATCCTATACCTATTTACATACATCTGTCTTTGCAGGAAGGTCTTTAAGTCCTAAGGAAAGCACTTTTTTTTCTAGTCAAATGCTCTATGGGGATCTGATCCCCACAGTCCAGAAAGAAAAAAGTTGTGAGGCAAGATCAAACTCACAGGCAGGACATCTTGTTGAGAAGCAAAGAGGAAATACTCTCTCAGATCAGGATCTAATTCTACCATTCCGGGCCACCTGCACAATAGAGATGGGTAGTGGGAGGAGAATTAGGGCACTGCATGAACTGAGCCCAAACTCACTCATAACAACATATTCCTAAACCAGATTTTTTCCAACAAGAGCCTTCGTGACATCCTCTTCCTCAGCTCCCTTCTGTAGCACAGCCAATGAATGCGAATGGCTGGTAGGAGATGGGGACAATGTATGGAGAATTTTAGACTCTTCAATGCTTCCCCAGGCACTCTAACAGGTCCTCATGCAACTCAGAATGAAGGGTTTGAGCTCTCCAGTGTGAGCACGTTTCCAAAGAATGATATACCCTTTCTGTCCTTATTTTCAGTTTGGAGGTCTCCTGCCCTTCAAAATTAGAAATTATGCCTTGAGGACCACCCTCTACATTCCTTTTCAAGGTCTCTTCTGTTTCCCCTGTCAGGAACATGGGTAACACAGAAACAGCCTCCCATCTCAGATCTCCATCCTTTTTATTGCCTTAAAATTCCGCTATAGTCTCCTTCTACACATTCTATCTCCATCGTAAAGAACCCCCATTTACTCTTCCTTCCCCCACTCCTGTAAGCTCAGAATATCCCACTATTTCCTACCAGGGGTAACCATACTGCTTGGCCCAGATGATGGATCCTGGGATGTAGGAAGCATAGACCACATCATTCTCACCCCCTGACCAGCTCTCCTCAGGAGCATCACAATGGTTAAACTGCAGATCTGTGAAGAGGAACAAGGAGGATGAGGTAGAAAAAGAACCTAGGATGTTCACATCTGAATTCTGTCAAAGGAAAGAAGGGGCCGGTACCCTCACATAGGAAGTGGGAAAAAGGAGGCACTTGGGATAAGGACATGGAGGAAAAATGCCAGCCAGAGAGTACTCCTACTCCTTTCCATTCTCTCAATTTAAAGAGACTCTACAAACATTTCTATATCCCATTCCTTGGGGAGAACTTTGCCAGAAAAAATTCTCCCTGAGCAGTCAGTCATTCCAGCCTTCATGCTGTACCTAAATAAGCCCACAGAACCAATACCAGATGAATAAATCATTCCCTTTTAAAGGGTCTTAAGTGTGTGAAACATCCCTCTATCGCTTTCCCTAATATCAAACGATTTTCACCATGAAGGAATCCTCCTACTGTCTGATCTAAACTCTAGCTTCAGCCCATTTCTTCTTTCCTTTCCCTCAGTTGAGATGACAGCTGGTGTCCCAGCTATTCTGTACTTAATGGGACCTTGCCCAAGCATATGCAGACATTTTCTGCTTACTTCAGTGCAGGGCCAGCTTCCAGTCGTATATGACTCATCCACTGAGTCACCTGATTTGCTGCTCAGCCAGAAGAGCTGAAGATTCAAGGTATCACCCTTGGCAGAAAAAGAGGTGGTTTCCAGTTGGCAGCCTGTTAAACGCAGCCCTCCAGGTGATGGGGTGTGACTTCAAAAAGGGGTAGAGAAGGGGTTAGGCCTCTGCCTGTGGTGTGTGTTTTTTTCCTTTAGCACTGACAGACCCTTTCTCTTTCTCAACTTAAATTTGTCTTAATCACTGGTTCTTTCCTGAAGGCCTACTACAAACATACCCGGGTTTCCCCCATTCTTTAAAAAACTCTTATATAGCCTCGCCATCTCCAGCTTTTGCCTTTCACTGACAAACTCTAGTCAGTCAGTCAGTAACTGTTTATTAAGCACCTTCTAAGTGCCAGGCACTGTGCTAAGGGCTGGGGATGTAAAGAAAGGTAAAAGACAGTTTTTGCCCTCAAGGAATTCACAATCTAACAGGAGAGACAATATGCAAACAACTATATACAAAACAAGCTGTATACAGGAAAAGTTGTAGATAATCAGTGGAAGGAAGGCCTTAGAATGAAGGGGGATAAGGAAAGGCTTCCGGTAGAGGGTAGGATTTTAGCTGACACTTGGAGGAAGTCAGGAGGCAGAGATGAGAAAGGAGAACTGGACGAAGTATCTGGCAATCTGACATCTGACCACTTTTCTGAAGCTACTTTTTCTTAAGTTACCAAGATTCCTTAATTGCCAAAACGATGGCCTCTGTTCTCCTTCACCTATCTGCAGCTCTTCACATGGCAGATCACTCTCTCTTCCCACTGCACTAGAGAGCTACCATAACAATGCCCAGTTTCAATTCTTCTCTGACTTGTCTGATCAGCAGTTCTCGATCTTTTTTTTCTATCTCCTTCCTCCCCACAAGGCCATCCTGGGTGCCTTCTTTTTTTTTCATTACAGCGCTTCCCTTGGTGACTTCATCTGCCTCCATTGGTTCACTTATCTTTAGGTTTTTCAAGTGTGTCTGGAGACACCCAGGGGTCATTAGGTAAAAACAATTTCATACTAAGATATTTTAATTTCTAATACGGCAAATATTGATATAACTCACGAAAGCTCTTGACAGTGGTGGGGGACGCCTCGATCATTTTGAGGTGTAAAGGAATCCTGGCACCAAAAAGTCTGAGATCTGCTGTTGTTTTGTCATTTTTCAGTCGTGTACGACTCTTTGTGACACCATTTGGGATTTTCTTGGCAAAGATACTGGAATGGTTTGCCATTTCTTTCTCTAGCTTACTTTACAGATGAGGAAACTGAGGCAAACAGGGTTAACTGATATGCCCAGGATCACACAACTAGTAAGTGTCTGAGGCTGGATTTGAACTCAGGAAGATGAGTCTTCCTGAGGCCTGGCATTCTGTCTACCACCATCACCTGGCTGCCCCTTTGAGAACTGCTGCTCTAGATTAAGAATTTCTTCCTTTCTTTCTTTGCTTCTATCTATCTATCCATCCATCCATCCATCCATCCATCCATCCATCCATCCATCTACTGCCCTAATCTCTCTCTTAAGCAATAGTCTGCAAGTATGATATCTCCACTCATTAATATTTTAAATTCAACATGTCCAAAACGTAATTGATTATCTTTCCTTCTAAACCTGCCTTACTTCAAAGCGCCCTATTTCCATTAAGGTCATCACCATCCTCCAAGACACCCAGATTTCTAACCCTGAAATCATGGACTCTTTCCTCTCCCCAGCCACTGCCCAAATCCTTTCAGTTGCCAAGACTTGCTGGTTCTCCTCTCCACTCAACTGTCACCATAGTTCAAGTCCTTTAACAGCCCTCACTTTGATTACTTTAGTAACTTCCTAATTCGTTCCCCTACTTCCATTTTTTTCTCTTCCAATTCATCTATACAGCTGCCAAAATATTCCTCCAAAGGCACTAAAGACTTCACTGCTTTACTCAAAATCCATGGCTGCCTCTAGTATAAAATACAAGCTCCTGAGCCTCACATCTAAAGTCCTCAACAGCACGATTCTGACACTTATCGCACATTACTCCCCTTCACACACACTCTACATTCCAGGCAAAGAAGGACTATTTCTCAAAACAGACATTCCATCTTATCCTCTGTATTCACCCAGGTTGTCTCCCATAGGCAGAACCCACTCTTTGCTTATCTTTGCTTCTTACACTTAATCTTTCTTTAAGGCTCAGATCCCAGAGGTCCTGGATTTAAATTCTGCCTCTGATACTTATTACCTGTGTGATCCTGGGCAGGCTCCTTCCCTTCTCAGAGGTAGTCCTTGCCCAGTTCTACATCTATGATCCAATTATCCTAATCAAACCTTCCCTAATTCTCTCTCCTCCTTCTGCTAGTAATGTCATTCTCAGGTTACTTGGTATTTACTTATGCTGCGTTCCTTCTGGGCTCCCTTCTAAGAGGGGGTTTAAGGGCACCGTGTGTGGATCTGCACTCCTAAGATTGAGCTGCTAGCTGTGACCTTACCTTCAGTAATTTGCCCATTGATATCATTAGCTCAATGAAGAGATATTTTACTAAGATGACATAAGACGAACGGTAGACATTCCCTCCATAAACTTGGGACATACTCTCCCACAAACACACCCAATGTCTGAGGAAGAATAAGCACAAATTTAGAGGGAACACAAGCAGCCGAGGCCACACATGCTTAGGATTCAAAAGGACCACAAAATCTTTGACTTCTAGTGGTCTCATTACCCTACTCGGCTCTTCTCTGCTGCCAGAGAAGGCCTCTCTCTGTTCCCTTCTGGAGGCACTGTGTTCTGTGGAGTGAGCAGCTTGCCTAAATGACGCCATGGCCAAGGTGGGGGTAAAGGGAGGCAAAAGGAAGAAAAACTCCCACCTCGCCCCCCCCAGGTGAAAAGTAATTCCCTTTTAGGATCCAGAATCTTCTTTGGCTGCTGGCTTTTGTCTGGACTGACTGCAAAGCTAGCAGGGCACAATTTTTAAGGGCCATTAAAGGTGCGACCAATTTTCAATAAGTCAATGGCAGTTGTACCTTTCATTTCTATCAAGGAATCTTTCAACTTCTTAAAGGGATAAAGGGATTACATCTACACTTAGTTTAACCTCATAATCCTGTAGGAAAATCATCTCACCCTCTCTCCCCAATCTTATCTGTATATATGTAGAATGTAAGATCTGTGAGGGCTGGAATCATTTCATTTTTGTCCCAACACCTACCATAGTGCCTTCAACATGATAAGCACTAAATATTTGTTGAACCAAGCTGAGATGACAATGGCAAACTCCTTTGTATGAGTTCATTTGGCATTGAGAATCATATAGAACAAAGTTATTTCTATGTGTCATCAATTAATAAATCTTATGTAATCTTTAACATATGAATGGGAAATGCTTTGTTGAAAAATAGCCTGGGGGTAGGTAGGTGGCACAGTGAGTGGAGCAGACACTTGACACATGTACTAGCTGTGCGACCTTGGGCAAGTCACTTAACCCCAATTGCCCTGCCAGAAAGAAAGAAAGAAAGAAAGAAAGAAAGAAAGAAAGAAACAGCCTTTAAGGTTACATTTATTCTGCCTGAACAGTTGAACACATCAACAGGGCATATGTAAGGAAGAAAACAAATCTTTCTTTTTGTTTTACCTGTATTTTGACTACATGACCAGTCATCCGGCAGGGCTGAGGGGTCAATGTTCTCATGTAGTCGTCTCCACTTTTCACAGGTGGGGTAGGAGCACTGCGCCCAGGCTACACACTGACCTAAAACCAGACATAAGTAAAATGAAACTCTCAGAAATATTCCCTTTCCTGCCTGGTTTCTCTGGAAGCCATAGAACCATCCCATGGTCAGAGCTAGAGCTCTTCATTTTTCACATAAGAAAAAGGAGTCTAGTGAATCTCCAAGGTCACAGAGTTATCAGTGGCAAAGATGGTCCAAGAACACAGATTTTGGGATTCCCAGGCCAAACCAGTTTCTATGGCGTCACCATAGTCAATCAATCACCAAGCCTCTATCCTCTATGTGCTAGCTGGGCACTACGCTAGGTGTTAGAGACACAGAGATAGAAATCAAACAGTCCCTACTCTATTCTTTTTTTTGCGAGGGGGAAGGCAGGGCAATTGGAATTAAGTGACTTGCCCAAGGTCACACAGCTAGTAAGTGTGTCAAGTGTCTGAGGTCCTCCTGACTCCTGGGCCGGTGCTCTACTCATTGCACCACCTAGCTGCCTCAAACAGTCCCTACTCTCAAGGTGCTCCAGTTCTCTTCTGCTGTCAAATAACGTTCAACCCCTTTCTCCAATAAAAACAAGTCTCTCTACTGTTAAGAGCTCCGTAAAGAAGAAGACTTCTCGGCCCCTTCTCCAGAGCCTCAGCGTGGCTTGATATCTTAGCACTGGTAAATTCTTTTTAAGTTCTCACCTTCACTAGTTTGCGACTCACTGAAGCCATCCTTTCTCTTTCCCTTGTTGAACTGAGTTGAAAAGATACTAGGAGGGACAGAGGGAGAACTATGCAATTCAATCCTCATTGAGTTTCCCACGGATTCTATCTCCTCTCTTCCAACTTCTTGTCTCCCTCCTTTCATACTCAATTTATTTAAATTTCCTATGTCCAAACTCACTGAAACTGCTTGTCCATTCTCCCCCAGCTTCGTCCTCATCACTGATCTGGGTGTA
This sequence comes from Trichosurus vulpecula, assembly GCF_011100635.1. NCBI lineage: Eukaryota > Metazoa > Chordata > Mammalia > Diprotodontia > Phalangeridae > Trichosurus > Trichosurus vulpecula. Next base: position 263,192,099 of record NC_050579.1, on the reverse strand, counting down.
GCCTTGCACTATTTTCCTTGGTTGGCCCTTCCGTCTGTGCTTATAACCACTTTTGGTTAACTCAGGTTTCTCATTTTCTGGGAAGATAACAAAACAAAACAGAGAAAATAAAGTTGGAAGTTCCTTTAAAAAAATTTAAAAGTCAGGTGGAAAAGAAATTATGATTAGATCATAATGCAAATCCTGGAAACAGAATCAAATGCATATAAAAGATTAGTGTATAGCAAACTAGCACACAAAAACACTGAGAGAATACTTATTTTTTAAAATATTTGGAAAACTGGATAACAACATAGTGAAAATACATTTACACAATCAACTCATACCATATACCACATAGAATTAGATATAAGAAAATAAACTATAAGTTTGGGGGGGGGCTGCATTCCTCTAGCCGTGATGTAGGCAGTGCAACAGCTGTAATATCCTTTTTTCTACATCTGTAATTTCATCAGTGTGAGGAACTTCTAGTGTGAAAACTCTCCTCTAATAAAGAAACTACGACTCCTTTATTACTTACATTACTCTTAGAGAGTTAACTGGAGATACTGAGAACCTAACTGACTTTTTCATAATTACGTGACTGCAGGACTTGAATCCAGGCCTTCCTGACTCCAAAGTAGTCCTATATTCATTACACTAAATGAATTTTTGTGCTCATACTATCCCCATTTTACAGAGGAAACCCAGCATAGGAATAAGCCCTGAACTCTGCACCAAGAGTAGAGATTTCAAGCTGAGCCTGACAGCAGGACCAACAAGTTCTTTGACAAGAGAGCACTCCTAGGCAAGGCTCCAGAATGCCTTGAAGGAGGAGGGTAGTCTGGCCCACTATACTCAGGACCCTTCAAACCCTGACAACACTGTTTATTCCTAAGTTTGACAAGCAGGAGCAGCCCCCTCCCCCCGCCTCTACGCACAAAACAGGAAAAACTCTCCGACCGCCATAAGGAAATACCTTGGTATGAGAGATACACAGGAGAGTAAACCCTGAATATGACAGCAATACCACATCAAGTCTAGGTAAAGCCTCAGGGAGGAAAAACAAACAAACAAAAAACTCTGGGCACAGAGAGAAAGAAACAACGGCCAAAAAAAGGTCATCTTAGAACATATGACAAAAGATCTCACTTAAGAATTGAATGCTCTAGTTTTCGGAGGAAGAAATTAAAACTACCCAGTCATATGAAAAAATGCTCTAAATCACTATTGACTAGAGAAATGCAAATCAAAACAACTCTGAGGTACTGCGTCACACCTATCAGATTGGCTAACATGGCAAAGCAGGAAAATGATAAATGTTGGAGAGGATGTGGGAAAGTTGGAACACTGATTCATTGATGGTGGAGTTGTGATCTGATCCAACCATTCTGGAGAGCAATTTGGAACAATGCCCAAAGGGCTATAAAAAATGTGCACACCCTTTGACTGAGCAATGCCACTTCTAGGGCTGTATCCCAAAGAGATCATAAAAATGGGAAAAGGACCCACATGTACAAAAATATTTAGAGCAGCTCTCTTTGTGGTGGCCAAGAACTAGAAATTGAGGGGATGCCATCCATTGGGGAATGGCTGAACAAGTTGTGGTATATGAATGTAATGGAATACTATTGTGCTATAAGAAATGAGGAGCAGAGGACCTGAGTTTATATCTGGCCTCAGACACTTGACACACTAGCTGTGTGACCTTGGGCAAGTCACTTGACCCCAATTGCCCTGCTTCCCCCCACCCCCAAAACAAAACAAAACAAAACAAAACAAAGAAATGATGAGCATGTGGACTTCAGAAAAACCTGGAAAGATTTATATGAACTGATGCTGAGTGAAGTGAGCAGAACCAGGAGAACACTGGACACAGTAACAGCCACATTGTGTGATGACTGGCTTTGATAGACAGCTCTTCTCAGCAAGGCAAGCACATAAAACAATTCCAAAAGACTCCTGATGGAACATGCCACCCACATCCGGAAAAAGAAATATGGAGTTTGAATGCAGATCAAAGCTGATTATTTTCTTTTTTTGTTTTTGTTTTATGTTTTTCTTTGTCATAGTTATCCCCATTCATTCTATAAACATTACTAATATGAAAATGTTTTTTTTTCTTTTGCTTTTTTTGGAGGGGGGAAAGCAGGGCAATCGGGGTTAAGTGACTTGCCCAAGATCACACAGCTAGTACATATGTCAAGTGTCTGAGGTCGGATTTGAACTCAGGTCTTCCTGACCCCAGGGCTGGTGCTCTACGCACTGTGCCACCTAGCTGCCCCGGAAAATATGTTTAATAGGAATGTATATGTAGAGCCTATATCAGATTGCATGCTGTGTTGGGGAGGGGGAGGGGACAAAGGGGGAGAAAATTTAAAACTTATGGAAGTGAATGTTGAAAGTTAAAAATAAATAAACTTAAAAAAAAAGAATTAAATGCTCTGAAAATCACAGTGGGCCAGACAGAAAACAATGACAGAATACAAGAAATAGCAACATAAAACCAAAAAAAATTGTAAAAATGAAAGAAAAGAAAAGAAAAGAAAAAAATCTAAGAAATAGTAATATTAATGTAGACCCTATATCAGACTGCATGCCAGCATGAGGTGGGGGAAGGATAGGGAGGGAGAGAAAATGTGGAACTCAAAATCTTATGGAAGTGAATGCTGAAAACTAAAAATAAATAATTTTTTTTAAAAAAGTATAATCCTACATAGAGGGGGAAATGGTCCTCTAATGGAATAGAGGCTTTCTATGCAATCCTGATGAAAAGGCCAAAACTGAATACACAGAGATTTGGAAACAAATGCAGGCGCCAAGAGAAACAAAGACAGGCAAACATATTTGTTTAACTGAGAGGGAATACGTGAGAATGAATTGTTTACCTATTAGTAGAGGGATAAGAAATGTCTTTTTAGAGCCCTGTTATCTTTAAGGGTCACTGTTGTTCAGTCTCAGTTGTATCTCACTCCACGTGACCCCTGGACTTGTCCATGGGGATTTCTGGGCAAAAAGTGGTTTGTCATTTTCTTCTCCAGTGTGTTCCCATTTTACAGGTGAGGAGGGGTTGACTGACTTGCTCAGGGTCACACAGCTAGGAAGTGTCTGGGGCCAGATTTGAATTCAGAGCTTCCTGACTCTAGGCCAAGTGCTCTATCTACTGCACCACTTAGCTGCCCCTAAAGGATCACAGAGAAAGACTAAAGTCGTAGAGGGTGGTTCTATTTTACTTTAATGGTCTTAGGAGAAGACAAAAATAGGAAGGAGAGATAAAAAGGACTACGCAGGAAAGGAAAAGAAGAAGAGGAAGGAAATCACTACTGCATAGTTGAGCCATAAGATGAAACGTATACAGCCAAGGAGGAAGGGGTGGGGGAAAATGGGCCTCCTATGAACCTCACTTTCATCTGAATCAGATAAAAAAGACTGAATACAATTGGTCAGACACACCAATTGCAGTATAGAAACTCATGAGGGAAACTGGAGAAGAAACAGACAAAGAAGGGGTGGTAAAGAAGGGACCTAAGAAGGAGAACAAGAAAGGTAAAGGAATAATCACAAGCAAAATGATCTTGAATGTTGGCGGGCGAAGTATGAAGGAGGACTGGAAGGAAAGGAAGAACTATTCATACTGTTTGACCACTTATCTATTGGAATATCACTTTTGGTTACATATATCCATACCTGTCACTTTTTAAACCAAACCTTTATCAGAGAAATTTGATACAATGGTTTTCCCCCATTTGACTGCTTTGTATTTTATCCTAGGTGAATTTTGTTTATGCAGATGCAAAAACTGCAAATACAGTATTAGCAAGTAGGCTAAAACAACATATTAGAAAGGTTTTACACTATGGCCAGGTTCCTGGGTTTATACCAGGAATGCAGAGTTGGTTCAAAATACAGAAGATTAGAGATATAAAACACATGTTAATAACATACATAATAAAAACCATGTAATTATATCAATAGATGCTGAAAAGGCTTTTGACAAAATCTAGCTCTGATTTCTATTAAAATTCTAGAAATTACAGAAATAAGTGAACCTTTCCTTAGTATAGTAAATAGTATTTATCCGTATAACATTATGTATAATGGACAAACATTATATAATGGGACAAAGTTAAAGGTCTTTCCAATAAAATCAGAGGTCAAGCAAGAATGTCCATTACCACTATTTAATTTAGTGCTAGAAATCTAGTTATAGCAATAAGAAAAGGAAATTGAGGGGGCAAACACAAATAAAGGGAAAACAAAATCATTTCATTTTATAGATGACATATTTGATGGTATACTCAAAGAACCCTAGGAAAATCATCTAAAAATAATGGAAAGAATAGCTTCAGCAAAATTATAGGATATAAAATAAATCCATATAAACCATCAGCATTTCAATTTACAAGCAACAAAACACAGTAAAATACTTGAAAGAGAAATTCCATTCAAAATAACTACAAAAATTACAAAATATTTGGGAGTGTACCTTCCAAGATTTATCTAAGGACTACCAAAAAAACCCTTTTGCAGAAATACAGACAGTCCTAAATAATTGCAGATATATTTGTTGTCCATGGTTAGATCAAGCCAATATGATAAAAATAATTAGTTAATTTAATTAGTTTATTCAATGCCAATCTAATTCCTCAAAGAATGTCTTATAAAATAACAAAATTCATACCAAGTAACAAAAAGACCAAGAATCTTAAGGGGAGTAATGAAAAATAAGTGGAAAAGAAAAGTAACTATCAGTCTATCAGTATCAGATCTCAAACTGATGCAAAGCAGTAATCTTAAAATGATTTGGTACTAGTTTGAAAAATAAGGGAAGTCAATCAGTGGAACAGATTAAGCTACAAAACACACAGAAGCAAATAAGCACACTAGCCTAGTACTTGATAAACCCAAAGATTCCAACAACTAAGGGAAAGACTATTTGATTAAAAAACAAAAACAAAACAAAAAAACCAAACTGTTGGGAAAGCTGTACGGAAATTAAGTTCACAACATATACCAAGATAAGCCCCAAGTGGATACAGGACTTAGATATAAAAAGTTATGAAGGATTCTCAGAAAAACTCCAAGCTCTCCAGATTTCCCCCACAAACAAGATAAAATAGTGCCTCCGGGTGAACACAGAGCGGGTGAAAATAAACAAGAGTTGGGGTAGAACAGTGGTCCTGCTGGGACAACTGGAGAAGATTTAAAAAAAAATGTCAGGAGACATTTGGTCCCCGTGAAGAGTAAACATCTCCAGGCTAGTTCCTCTGAAACAGCAAGCAGTGAACCCTGGGCCTACCTGGGTTGGAATGTAGCCTCAGCCCCAGCCAGAGGAACTTTCACCACTTGGACAGCGTGGGGAGTCGGCACCTTAGCTGGGAAAGATCGAGGGAACCTCTGCTGATAAGGAACACCAGGCCCTGCTGTGCTGCCGAGGCGCTGGAGGAGAAGGAACCGGCACACATCTGGGGAGTGCAAAAGGAGTGGGGCAGGGATGCCACTGGCTGTGGGCACTTACAGGAGGGCAGAGTTCTTGGTTTCGGTTCCAGGCCAGAGGGACGAACTGGAGAAGGATGTAAGGCCAGAGGCACTATCCTCCATACCCAAGAACTAGAAGTGATTATAAAAAATAAGCTGCTACAGATAAAAAAAATGAGCAGATGAAGGGCAAAGAATCCAATAGCAGAAAGATACTATGGGAATAGATAAACCCGGGGTTCATCTTCAGAGGAGGACACTGAAGCAAAAAAAGCCTCTCCTGCCCCAAGAGTAACATCAAATGGTCACCTGACCAAAAAGAATTCATAGAAGAACTTAAAAAAGACTTTAAAAATCAAATGAGGAAGATTGAGGTAAAAATTTTTTTTTTAAAAATAAGAACAATCCAAGAAAAACAAGAACATTATGAAAAAGTCAACAAGTAGAAAAGTATTTTAAAGAAGAAATTGACTCCTTGAAAATTAGAATTGGGCAAGAGGATACCAGCTAAGTAATGAGACCAAGAAATAATAAAACAAAATACAAAAAATGAAAAAATATTAGAGAATATGGAACATCTCATAAGAAAAACAACTCATATGGAGAAGAGGCCAAGAAGAAAAAACATAAGAATAATTGCTCTACCTGAAAGCTATGATCATAAAAGGAATCTTGACATAATAATACAAGAAATGATTAAAGAAAATTGTCCTGAGGTGATAGAACAAAAAGGGAAAGTAGAAATAGAAAAAATCCACCAATCACCACTGGAAAGAGATCCTATGAGGAAAACCTACAGGTATATCATAGTCAAATTCTGAAACCCCTAGCTCAAGGAGAAAATATTATGGAGCAACAAAGAAAAAACAATTTAAACATGGCAGTGCCACAGTTAGAATCACACAAGACCTAGCAGTGGCGACATTAAAAGTCCATAAGTCTTGGAATACTATATAACAAAGAACAAAAGAATTGGGGTTGCAGCCAAAAATATACCCAGCAAAAATAAGCATAATACTGAATGGAAAAAAATTGGACATTTTAATGAATTGTCAGACTTTCAGGATTTAAAAAAAAACTAACAAACCTGGATTTAATAGAATATTTGACATAAAAGATCCAAGAAAAATATTATCAAAGACTAATTACAAGGGCCTCAATACAGACAGATTGTTTACTTTTTATATGAGGAAATGTAAAATGTATATCTAAGATTGTTATTAGTGATTGGGTAGCTCGAAAGAAAGGTATGGGGTAGACCTGAGTATGATGTGATGCTGAAAAGTAAAATCGTTTAGGGAAAGGTAAAAAGAGTGATTGCCATACATAAATCAGGTGTGAGAGGAAGAACTGATGCAGAGATATTAGATGGGGGAGGAGGGCTGGCATACCGTTCTGGAAACCTACTCTCATCGGGAATGGGTATATGTAAAGGATAAAAAAGTCTTCTAAATTCAGAAAGAAATGAAAAGCTATGGAGGGGAGAGAGGATAAGAGGGATTTTTAGAGGGGAGGGTAAGGGAATAGGATAAGGCAGGGCATAGAAGGGTATTTAGATTAATGAGAGTGGGAAGATAAGAGAGGGATCCTTGGAGGTTAAATAACAGTAACGCAATGTAGTGGGTAGAAGTAAAGTAGGGGAGTCAAAAGGAATAGGAAATAAGAGATACACACAAACATAAAATAAAGATCAGGAGTAGAATTTATCAGGGAAAAAAAGAAGGGGCAATAATCATGATCTCAGACAAAGTCAAAGCTAAAATAGACTTAATCAAAAGAGAAAAATAGGGAAACTACATTACACGTCAGCCATATTAATCAATATTGTTTTAGACTTTAAAATAACTAGACACTATAAGGTTGGGATATTGCTAAGGTGTAGGAAATTATGAGTTGGTGGACTTATAAAAATATGGAAAGACTTGGACTTATGAAGAACGAGGTTATCCAATCTCAGAGAAACAAAGGACAAATCAGCGTAGTAGGGTCTTACATAAATGCATATGAAAGCATATGTCTATATGAGAATATGATAGATATCTAAGTATATGTAAGTTTATGTATGTATATGTATGTATGTGCATATGTATATATGTAAGTATACGTATGTATATATGAGTATGTACGTGTATATATATGTGTGTGTATATATCTATATCTATAAACATATCCACACTTAATTTTAGCCTTCTTAGGGGAGGGGGGAAAGGAAAGGGCGGGGGAAGAACAAAGTAAAAAGTGCACAGCAGAGAACAAAAGAAGATTTACAAGGAAGGAAAGAAAAGATGAATCGCTCTGAATGCAATGGGTAGTATTTATTACATAGGCTTTCTTGAAATGGTATTTATTATTGTATATTTTGAATCTTCTCTTACGTTCTGCTGTGTACATGACAATGCTGTTTTTTTCTTTTCTTATTTTGTATTTAACTTTTAATATTTCAGTTTATGATATGTTTTTCTTTTCTTATTGTATATTTATTTATATACATATATATATATTTATTATATTGTATATTCTTATTGTATATTTAAATTTAAAATAAATTAATTTTTATAAAAGTTACATCATAAACAAATTAGAGGAACAAGGAAGAAGTTGCCCTCAGATCTATGGATAGGGGAACACTTCATGACTCATGACTAAACAAATGATACAAGTTCAAGATGAGGTCAATTCTGATTACAGAAAATTTAAAAGTTTTGTACAAGCAAATCTAATGTAGTAAAAATTAGAAGGGAAACCAGTAACTAGAAAAAACAAAACTTTAATAGTGTCTCTAATAAAAATCTCATTCCAAGATATATAAGGAACTGATTCAAATTATAGGACTAAGAGCCATTCACCCCAAAATAAACTGTCAAAGGATATGAAGCAATTTTCAAAGGAAGGATTGCAAGCTATCAATAGTAATATAACAACCTGCTCTAAATCGCTAATAGCAAAATGCAAATCAAAACAAATGTAAGGTTCTGTCAGACTGGCAAAGATGGCAAATGCAATGTTGATATATATACAGGTGAAAAAAATCACACTTAAGTGATAAAATGCATTGTTATAACTATAGGAAAATAGTCACTCTAATATATTTTTTGTTGGAACAATAGATTGGTGCTAACATTTTGAAGAACAGTACAGGAATTTGCAACAAAAGACATCAATCAATTCTACTGCAAGGACATCATTTCAAAAGTATCATAAAAAGCAAAAAGGATCTGTGCAAAAATATTCACATTCTTCTTGTAATAACAAGATATTGGGAAAAAATACCTCTATCTTTAGCAATTAGAGAATGGCTGAATAAATTGTGTATATTAATATAATAGAATATTATGGTACCATCGAATATTATAAATATGAAGCATACAAGGAAATATGGAAAGATCTTTACTGAGTGACAGAGGAGAGGCTATGATTTCATTGGTTTGAGGAGCACTCACCTTTTCTACAAGTTAGTCTTGGAGGGTTGTCTACAGCCCTGAGAGGTTAAAGTGAGACTAAATGAAACAAAGCTGATTCCGCAGAACGAGAACTGTATGTACAATGACAATTTTTTTTAAAAGGAAGGAAGAAAGGAAGTAGGGGTGGGAGGAAAGGGAGTTGATCACTACCTACCAGATCAAATGATTCCCTCCCAGCCCAGCTGATAAAATCAGAGAAAGGAAGGTAAAAGAAATAATGAGATATCTGTTAAAGTCTTGAATGAAGTATGAGAGCTTACAAGGTGTTACCCCTTTATAAGGTGCAGAGGATTTCTCTGTTTAAAATTGATGAGATTAGAAGATTAGCTAGCCACTGGTTGAGCTGGTGGTTCTGCAAAGGATAAAGAGGGAAGTGACCCAAGGGCAGCAGAGAAGAAAGCTAACTACGGAAGAAGAACCCAGCACTTGGGAGGAAACAGTTCCTTGACTCTCGTAGGGGAGGGAACTTCTCCACACTGGGAAGGTGCCATCCTTCGCAGAGCTCTTTGAGCACTAGGAAACATGGCACTCAGCTCTGAGGAGTGTGATCTCTGATGTTATGGAGTCGTCTCACTTTGGATTCAGCTCTTCCTGACCCCTCTGAGGTTTTCTTGGCAAAGATACTGGAGTGGCTTGCCATTTCCTTCTTCACCTCATTTTACAGATGGGGAAACTAAGACAAACAGGGGGAGGTGACTTGCCCAGGGTCACACAGCTACAGGAGGATGAATCTTTCTGAGTTCAGGCCCAGCCCTCTATCCACTGTACCAGCTAGCTGCCAACACCCAAGTGTGGTCTCTATGAGTCAAGAAGAGAGTCAGGTCTGGTCACTGGGCCTTGAAAAAGCCACACTGAGCTGAAGGATCTGCCCGGCAGATGTGCTATACCCAGGGAGGATACTACAGCTTAGGTGATACAAAAACAAAAAGATACCAATAAAAATTTACTTTTGAAAAAATAACAGCAGCTAGAAGGAGAGGTCATAACGATGGTCTAATGGTTTCTTGTCCAAACCTGTATCTGCTGTTTCCCCAACTCCCTAGTACATTAGAAACAGCTCCCAAGCTTAATATTAAGTGGGTTGTCTACTAATACTTACTTGCTTCTTTTCTTTTCTTGCTTAAGGAAAGTTTGTTCTGTTTCTTCTCTGAGGGTAAAGGATCTAATTTGGGCGGCTGGGTCCCAGGAACTTCTTTAGAGACAGGGATTCCAGGGGAATAAGGTATCCCCAGCAGCTTCCTGGAAATACAATTTTTTAGGAAAATGGCAGAAAGCAGTAAACTGTAGTATCCTCACCTTTAAAGAGCTCAAAGGTATAGGAGTTAAGGAAAACCAAAGAATTCTGAACTCCCTAAGACGCCAAAGACAATTTCATCTGACCCTGTTCTCACTGGCTTCTTCTGCAACCCAGACAAACAGGGGTATCTCATAGACTAAGCAACCTCTGGGAAGGAGTGTCCCACTCACTACAGGTAAGCCCACTATTGGGATGTACTCTGCCTCACCGGGATAAACTTACCCATCCGTGATAGTGGTAGCAGAACTTGTCTCCTTTGCCCCTGGGGAATATTCAATACATTGAGCATATGAAGTCTCTGAAAAACCAAGGCCCCAAATCCATCCCCACAAAATCATAACATTGTAAATAATAAGTTTCTGGAGGAAGATAAAGATCTCTTTCTCTTCTAGATATCTTGGATTAAACTGTTTCCTATTCCTGGAACTGCCCCCGCTGACTACTTGCCAAATCAAAGAATTATCAAATTTTGAAGCTGGACAGGATCTTGAGAGTCATCTAGTCCAATATGTACGTGGCCAAGAATCTAATTCCTCTAGTGATAAGAAATTCATTAACTCCAATCCACTTCTGTATAGCTCTAATTCTTTAGAGAGAAGACGTATGGCGTGTGGAGGGCCAGCCTGAAAGTCAGAAAGGTTTGGGTTCAAGCCCTGCCTGTGTCACGTACAAACTGTATGAACAAAGGTAAGTCCCTTTATCTTTCAATACCCCAGGGGACTCTCTAAGACTTCCCATACTAATGAAATCACAAGTCTGCACAAAAAATTCACATAAGACTGGATGTGTGTGTATGTGTATGTGCTTTTCCTTATTCTAAATCAAAACCATGCCCCTTTAGTTTTCAATAACTTTCAAACCAACTTGTTCCAGGAAGTTTTTCAGACTGATTTGAAACCATCTATTCCCACATCACAGAGTGGCATGTTAGGCCAATATTTGAGTAGGTACAGTAGTAGTCACCGATAATCCATTTTATATTTCCCTTGTCTATCAACCCCCTTTTGAAAGATATTGAATACATACACACACACACACACACACACACACACACATACATACACACACACATTTCCTTAGGCTCATAACCTAACTGAAAAGACAACATGGACTAGACCAAAAAGGTGGTCGTTACTATTTTTTTAATTAGCTTCTCTTCCATCCCTATGGAATCAAGTTAATAAGGATATACTAAGACACTAGGAGGATTGGGAAGCTTAATGCTAATCTTTGAGTATCTGAAGGGCCATTATCCATCTCCTCATAAGTATTGTAAATACAAGACTTAAACCATGGGTAACTAATTTAGGTTAGATGATTAATCTGCCAAACTCATGTAAAAGGCTTTAAAAAATGGCCTAATTCTAGGACAGTTTGGTTATAATACTGTCTAGTGGTTCAGGTATAAGCTAGATGATCTCTCAAACTCCCTTCTAGAATTTCTCCATTCTGTACCTACCAGAGTAGCATGACGGGGGAAGCTGTTAAGCCTACTCTTGCTCAGACACTGGCCACTTTACCCTCCCCACCTCCAACCTCTCCTACCACAGGTCATATCCAGGCACTCTTGCATGGACTTCTGAAGCACACACTGGACAATCTCCTCAAACTGTTCATTGGTGAGACTTGGTGTTTCCTGGAGAGAAAGTGGGATGGGGGAAAGAGAGAGAGAGAGAGAGAGAGAGAGAGAGAGAGAGAGAGAAACTCTGAGATTCCTCCTGTTTTCTGCCACAGCAGCCAGGTGAACATTTTTTTTTAAGTTTGAGATAAGGAACTCACAAAAAGTATCCCCCCTACCCCCCCTACCTTCTTATTCATAAGTACTAGGACCTAAGCGCCTTTATATTGTAAGAAAAATAAGGGATTAAAGTTGTGGTAGGAGGGGGAGAGATTATACATGAAAATGACTGTCCCAAAAGTTAAAGGGTAGGGGAGAAAGACCAGGAGAAAGCAAAGAAAGCTAGGTCCAGTTTTCTCTGAAGGACTCTACATGAGAGGGTTATGGGAGAAGTCGTCCTGCCAGAGGACAGGGAGAAGAATGGCACGATCTCCACCAGACTGTCTAGAAGGTACCTTCTCTGTTTTCCTCTCATCTCTTTTAGTGTCTTCTTCTTTGCTAGTCTTGGTAGCTAGGGGCCCCTTCCCCTCTTTGTCACTTCCTGAACTCTTTTTTGCGACTTTCTCCTTTTTCTTCTTCTCTGTCTTGTCTTTTGGCAGGCCTTGCCCAGCATTCACCTCAGGGAGCCTGATCCCCTGAGTATCTTCATTGTTGGGGGCATCCAGAGAGCAAGGGATCTCGGTGTGAGCTTTTCGTCCAGGTGGTGTAAAGGCCTTCTTTGGGCCCTTCCCATCTTCTGAAATTGAAATTTGGTCATTCAGTAGTATTTAACATGTACCCAAGAGCTTATGTAAAAGTGAAAACCTTAGATATTCAGTTAGCTAATTTATGCAACTGTGAGAGGAAATAATGTTTTTCAAAAGATTACTGATTTTATCTTTGGGTGATATTTTATTTCGTTCTCTTATGTCATTACTAGAGGGAAAGTCTATAGGTGGCTGCTGGTACTCTCTTTCCTACCTAAGATTAACTTGGAACTGTTTTTAAAAGTCTTGTCTTCCTTTCCCTTCAGTATGTCCTTAAAACATAAAGTCCAGACACCTTAGCATGATATTCTCCTCCCAAGAACCTATGTGGACATATTTCCTTGTATTCCTTTCCATGGACCTTATTCATTTAACAGTTTGCTACTTATTTTGCCCCATGTGCTTTTAACTTTTCTCTGCCAATTGAAAACTTACCCATACTCAGGTAAAATGTCATTTCCTTCCTGAAGATGTGACGATCCTTTAAATGGAAATGATCACTAACGAATTTCTAGGGCAATTTGTTTGTATCTCTCTGAATGACATTTATTATACTCTACCTTGCATTATAGGTACCTGGAGATGCCTTTTATCTCCCCTACTCAACCTCAAGCTATGGGAGAGCAGAAAAATGCCATCCAGGTTTCCAGCTTCTATGCTCCTGAACATGTGCCTGTGCTCTTCGCTTACCCTGCTCATGATGCCTAAAATGTCTTTTTTCTCTTTCCCTGACTGCTGAATTCTTACCTGTCCCCTAAAGCTGCAGAGACAATGTGCCACTGTGGCTAGAAAGCCAGCCTGGAGGTTCTACTTTGGAGTCCCACCTTGACCCCTACCCAATGTGACCCCGGGCAATGCGTTTAGATACTTAGGGCTTTAAACAACTCTTCAGGAAGAAAACTTGCAGAGAAGGTGCTGACCTGCATTGTTTGAGGGAATTTCTTCTCCTGGGAGTTTCTTCTACTAATGAAATGACAAGTCCAGTCCCTATCAGTATCCTATTAAAGTCCAACCCAAATGCCACCTCCTCCATGAAGCCTTTCCTGATCCTCACCTGAGCACTACCCTCCCTAACACTAACAGCTGACGTTTCTATGTAGCATTTTAAAGTTTGCAAAAGTTCTTTCCATACATTATCTCACCCGAGCCTCAATCCTACAAAGTACAACAAATGTGATTGTCCGTGCTTCACAAAAGAGAAGCCAAGATAAGTGAAGCAAGTGACTGACGTGGCCAGTAAGTATCAGAGGCAAGATATGAGGCCCAGCACCCTATCCACTAAAGCAAAATTTCCTTTCCTCTCAGACCTCACACCGCACTGGTTTGATAACTGTCTAATGAAATTATTATGTGATATTGTATCTGCGGACATTTGCCAAGTCCAACCATCCCATCCTGGGTCTTTTCACCTTCTTCTCTTCATCTCCAAGTAGTTGTGTCTTAAAAGTCAAAACTGGGCTCTCTCCTACACTCAGAATAGAATCTAGGACAGGGGCGGGGACACCTGCAGCCTTGGAGCCACATGGGGACTTCTAGGTCCTTGGGTGCAGCCTTTTGACTGAGTCCAAATTTGATAGAATAAACCCTTTTATTAAGGGGATTTGTTCTGTGAAGTTTGGATTCAGTTAAAGGGCAGAATTTGAGGACCTAGAGGACCCCCTGTGGCCTCGAAGTTTAAGATTCCCCATCCCTGATCTAGGACCTGATGAGAATCCAGTCACTGAGACTATAGGAGGAAGGAAACAGGCTTGGACAAAGCTGGATCACAGAAGCAGATTCAATAGCTGGAGGAGACCTTAAAAGCCACTGGTTCCAATGTCCTCATTCTGCAGGTGAGGAAATTGGGGCAAACAGAAGTTAGGTGACTTGTCCAGGGTACACAGCTAGAAAGTGTCCAAAGCAGGATTCCAACTCAGGTTGTATTCCTGATTCCAGGCTCACTACCCACCGCACCACCCAGCCAATTTTTATTTTTTTTATTTTATTTTTTTTAGTTGCTGAAGGGTTGTCCTTAATGGGAAGGAGCTTCTGGAATGGTCAGTGACTAGGAAAAGAAAAAAAAGGAATTGAGGAAAAGAAGTATCTCCTACTTTGACTCACCTTTGTTGTTTAAGGTCATCATCATTTACCTTCTCTTTCTGCTGAAAAAAAATGAAAAAGAAATTAAACGTTAATTACTCAAAAACAGACATGAATTTTACTTTCCCTTTAAATCATTATCTGGAAGAAATTTCTTTCTTTTTTTTTTTGGAGGGGGGAAGGCAGGGCAATTGGGGTTAAGCAACTTGCCCAAGGTCACACAGTTAGTAAGTGTGTCAAGTGTCTAAGTCCAAATTTGAACTCAGGTTCCCCGATTCCAGGGCCCGTGCTCTACTCACTGCATCACCTAGCTGCCCCCGGGAGAATTTTTTAATAGAAAAAGGAAGAAGTTATTTCTAGAATTCCATTAGACTTCCATGCTTCCCACTCTGCCCAAGTCTAGGATCTATAGCTCCAAGGTCAAGCCAACTTTCTTCTGCTCCCGCAGAATAGAAAGACAGGGATATCTCTTGAGACATTTCCAGGGTGTCAGTTTTCCCCGTTATCCCTGTTCCCCCATTCCTTTGCAGTTAGAAAGTCCTTTCTGACTGTCACTAGGACAAAGCCTTCATCTATTCCTAACTGAGAGCTTAGAGTAGCAAAGACCCAAGTCAGAGAACATAAAACTGACAAGCTTCTACAAAATCAATGTGGTTATAACTAGAAGGAAAATGGGGGGGGGGGGGGGGGGGATTTTTTTCCAGGTTTCTTTGATAAAGGCCTGATATTTAAGTTACACAGGGAAGTGATACAAATACACACCAATAAAAGTCATTCCCAATAGGCAAATGTTCGAAGGATATGAACAGGCAGTAAGTGTGCAAAAGAAAATGTGTAAACTATCAACAACCATATAAAAACATCCCAAATCACTAACAAGAAAAATGCGAAAACAACTCTGAGGCTCTACCTGGTGAATGTTTAACAATGGGCTCTCCCCTCCCCCCCAACACATTTAAGTATAATTTGCATTATCAACATTTTCCCTATCACTTTCTTAAGTCTAGCCAGAGGTTCTCAAAGTGGGTGATACTGCCCCCTGGGGGGTGCTGGAACAATCAGGGGGAGGTAGTAGCCTGGGGTGCAATTGAGGGGTGTTGAATAAAAATAAGGGGGCAGCGGAAGCACAAGGAAAGAAGAGAGTTTAGAAAAACTGCACATGTTTCATCTGTTGTGTAACAGAGTTAAAAGTCACAGTGATTTCATTATTTTCAAATAAACACACAAAATACAAGTTATAACTGGTCAAGTTAGTTATAACCGACCAGTGGTCAAGTCCGCCGGCAGGTCTTAACAAGCAAGCGTTGGCAGGCGAGCACGTCTGGAATTGTCAGGAAGTCCAGCATGCAGCGGCAGGAACATGTGCACTTGTTTGCAACACCACACTGTAAGGTTACATGATGCAATGTTGCATCATCCAAATTTCAATGCAGGAAAAAACCCACAAATTTACAACAGATTGTTAAATTTAAAATGTGTCATTTTCCAAACAATTTATATTTTTTGAAATGATGCAAATTAAAAAAACTTAAAGGGTTAAAGAAAATAGATTTGGGGGGCACTGAGTAATTTTTTTTAAAAGGGGGCGGTACACCAAATAAGTTCGGGAACCTCTGGTCTAGACAATCAGCAAAACAATAAATCAAGCCCTGACTTGTTACAACATTTGCCTATTTTGATTTCCAAGGTGTAAACGCTCACTCTGAACATTAAATAATTGCTTTGCGAGAGTCAGTGTGAGCTGGCTCTAGCGCACCACTGACTTCACACTCATCTACCCGTCAGATCAGCAAAGACGGCAAAAAAGGAAAATGACAGAGCTATTAAGTGGTACAACTGTTCTGGAAAGTTCCGAAGAGCTCTGCCCCAACTAAACCCTGCAGACCTTTTGCCCTGTAACACCTCCACTGAGCCCAGACCTCACAGAGATGCAAGGACGGGAGGAAGAGCATCTATAGGTACAAAGATATTCATGGCAGCACTTTTTGTGGAAGCAAAGAACTGGGGAGAGGGTAGAGACGCTTCATTTGGGAATGACTGAACAAATCACAGTCTACGAATATAACAGAATAGCATTAAGTGGTAAGACAAAAAGAGAAGGATTCAGAGAAGCCCAGGATCGTAAAAAGAGCAGAACCAAGAAAACACACTTACAAAAAATTTACAAAAAATACAAATTTATACAAAATCTATACTGATTGTAAAGGAAAATAATTGGGAAAGATTTAAGAACTCTGACCAATCATAGCTCCCAAAGACTACCATAGGAGAGCTACAAGGTAATGGATATAAATTTACTTATAAGCACTTCCTCTGATACTCCTGGAACATACTCTCCCATGTACCACTTCCGTCCTCGGGGCAGTAGGCTCAAAAGTTAATCCTACGCCTCCATAGCACTTGTCCCACCAAGTTCACACATCAAGGGCACACGAGGCCACGTGGGGCCTTCTAGGTCCTCAGGTGCGGCCTTTTGACTGAGTCCAAGTTTTACAGAACAAACCCTTTTATTAGGGGGATTTGTTCTGTGAGGTCTGGATTCAGTCAAAGGGCCACCCTTGAGGGCCTAGAGGGCCACATGTGGCCTTCAGGCCGTAGGTTCCCCACCCCGGCCTAGTGAGTCCTGCCACTAAAGTCCCAAAGGCCACTCCTAAAAATTTCTTTTTCCTAAAGGTATCAATACTACAAAATTGGCCTGGATTCTAGCTCCTAGGCTCCTGTGACTCACTCTCCCACCCTTTGAACCTATTCCTCAGAGACTCTGCTTCCATCATATAAAATGGAGGAAGAAAAAAAAAACCCACCAAGGTCAAGGTCAAGTCAGGGACCAAAGCCCATTTTTCAGGGCTTTACCAGGGAGGGCCCAGGGTCACTCACCAGAAGCTGCGAGGCGAGGCATCACCCAGCGGAGTGGCAAAGAGGAAGTGCTCTGAAGCCAATGCTCTGAAGCCAATCAGAGAGCCTCCTCCTCACCATGTGGTTAGCCAGACAGAACTAGTTACAAAATGTAACCAGACAGCCTGTGGTCACGAGGACCCTGAGTTCAAATGTGACCCTGGCCAAGTCATTTACCTCACTCAGCCTCAGTTTCCTCCTCTTTAAAATGAGGGTAATGCGGAAGTTGTCTCAAAGAATTGACTTACGCTGCCATTCTGCAATTCTGCAGGAGGATGGGGCTGAACAGAATTAGTGTATTAGTGTCCTGTCCCTCGAATATAAATGGAAAATAGTCTGCCCTCCTCCAAACTAGCAGGAAAGTCAGGACTGGAAGAATATGAACATAAATCGGGGGACAGAGGGACGTTAGAAATGGCTATATTTTGAATATACACATGCACGTTTTCAGACAATTCAGATCAAATCTTCATCCATATTTGAACCACATGCAAAATGTATTTTTGGAGCTCAGTTTTTTGGATAAACAGGGGAGCACTAACTAGTCTTTCTGAGATAGCTAAATAGTATAACTCTGGGGACCCTAGACCCCGTCATAATAACATACATCTATGTACAAATGCTTTTATAATGGCTGAACTTAGTCTGAAGGCGCAGTGTGAGAAGTATAATTTTAAAACAAAAATCTTTATCAAAGCACCACTTTAGAAACCAGGAAGGAGTGATACTGATGGCTCAAATGGCTGATCCTTCGCTTTGGCTGGTTCAAAAAGGTAGAGAATACAGAAAATAAATGAATAAATACAAAAATATCACAAACATTTCATCTCTCTGGGACCTGAACACCGCTGGCTGGTCAGCTAATTCCTCAAATTTCAACATAAACTCTAATGTGATGCTTGAAATTTTGATGTTTTCTTTCGTGTCTTAACTGAAACTGAAGAATCTGAAATGTTATGGTTTGATGAGGTATTATAAAAAGTCTAGAATACATCTATCACTTCTCACTGGGATTGCTAAAATTGAGGGGCATACGAAGAAGAGGAAGAGGAAGAGGGAGAAAGAGAGGGGGGAAGGGAAAGAAGAGGGGACTGTGAGAAGTGCTCCAAAGAATTAAGACCTGGGTCCCTAAGTTTTTTTAATATTTTGATGGTGGTTTCCTTTGTAATCCTATGTATCTTACTTTATGCATTTAGAAACATTATTCTGGTGAATGCCTAGCCTTCACCAGACTGCCAGGGGCTCCATAGTACTACCCTTGCTTGAAGCGACAAGTTATATTCATGTGAGAAATATTTTGCTAAACTCCTTAACTCAGGCAAACAAAAAGTCTGAACAAGTCAATTCTTCCTACTTAGCCTTGTGTAGGATATGCATTGTGTCTCCCTGACATGTCTTTCCCCCTTAATCTTTACAGCAAGTGCATTCACCTGTTTTTAAGCTGCTTCTCCTGACAGAACACAAATAAACCCTTAAAATATTCCAAAAAGCTAAGAAGTTAATCTGACTAGGTTTCTTTTAAATATGCTGTTAGATTTCCTTTCAGCATGTGAGTCTAACCTCATTTGAGAAAACATCATTTTCATGGCTGATTTAACTAATAATATTCAAATACTCAATGGAATCTGCAATTTGATTGACTAGTTAGAGGCAGCGGTATTCCACATTTGCATGTCTTAAAGAAGCACCAGTAAAATGTTGGCACTGAAAATATGGGGGGGGGATTGTGGCAAGCTGGCTCCATTTGGGGTACAGAGGTGTGGTATACCATACAGAATCACCTCTAGATTCTACCCAAAAATTCACAGAGAGATCCCCAGTCCTGAAGAGATCCTAGGACATCCATGCAGGGCAAGAGGAAAGAGAAGGGAAGGAAGAGGAAAGGAAAGGAATAGGCATTTATACAGAGATCCTACCATATGCCAGGCACCTTTAAAAAATACATATTATCTCATTTGAGTCTCACAACAACCCTTCAATGGTGGTATCATTATTTCCATCTTACAGTTGAGGAAACTGAGGCAAACAGGGGTTAAGTAACTTGCCTAGGATCACACGGTTGGTATCTGAGGAGTATTTGAACTTGACTTCTTGACTTTTGGCCCAGCACTCTATCCACTGTGCCACGAGCTGCCTCAAAAGTACAGATGTCAAGAATGAAGCACAGAGGTCAGTGGGCCACCTTGGAGCCTTTAGAATTCCCAGTACTCCCTCCCGAGATTAGCAGACCCACACCCAGCCCGACCTAGCCTGGCCTAGCCCTGCCAAACTGAGTCAAGCAAAGCCCAAGCCTCCCCCAAGATACCTGGCTGATGGAGGGCAACTTTGGTGAATTCTGTGTAAGTCCAGCCCTGCACTCTGTGCCTGACCCTGTCAAGGAATGTCACAGGGTCCTCTGCACTTGTCTTTTTGAGTTGCCATATTTTTCAGAAACACTGCACCCAGAGTGTGCAGGAGGCCCTGAATGTGACAAGGACGAAGTCCCCCCCAAGCTAATCTGTTGTTTGCATCCCAAAGTGGACTCCCTGTGTGTTGGGAGTCATGACAGATGCCAGTCAGTCTGCACTAGGCTGAGAAACTGCTTGTGCAGCTGAGACCCTTGTAGACAAGCAGACCACCCTATTTTCATGGTCTAGCAGTTCGGAAGGGAAAAAAGAAATACAACTTTTGCCATTGTCTTGCTCCTCCCCTGTTCGAGGGGTTTTATCCTTTTCTCACCTTTACTGCACCTTTGCCCCTCTCATGCCACGCCCCTTTAGGTGGAGATTTGTGCTTCTTCCTCCTTCCTTTGTTGTATTATCATAAATATGCAAACTTTGTATGGATTGTGAATTTTTGGAGTTCCACGCATGTTCATTCCTCTTGTAACAAACCTAGTTTTCATGGAAGTTTCATGAAGTTGTGATTGTCTGCTGACAACCCAAAGAACACCCTAGCCCGGACCGACCTTTCCTCCAGCCTTTGGCTGTCTGTCTCAGCCCATCTTCAGAGAGAGGAGCCTCTAGGCATTCTAGGCTAAGCCAAACAGAGCCTGAGACTGACCTAGTCCTAACAGTACCCAGATACAGCCTTAGCCTAGAAGAGAAATCAACTTTTGAGTTTTCTGAGAAGGATACAGCATGGCACCAGCAGCTAGAACTCAACTGCAGAAGAAAGGCCCTAAGCAAAACCCAGCCTGAACAGTCTGTCTTGACAGTCTTTGGCAGGAACCTAGCTACCAGCATAGCTCTTGACCAAAAGAGCATGGGGGGAGGTCCCTAGGCAAAGCCTAACTGGGATAAGTCCTAGAATCCTATGGTAAGAGGGAGCCCTGAGACAGAGTCCAGCACTGGGGCAGCCCCAGAGTCTCTTGAAGGAAGGACCTATTCTGGCCAACCAGTCTCAGAACCAGAAAGGCCTTTAGTTACAGAGCTTGACAGAGCAGTAGGCCCTCCATGAGCAATCCAAAGAAAATTCCAACCACCATGAGGAAATATTTTGGGGAATTAATATCAAAGTGAATATTGACCCCATAAAAAGTAAAGCCTCAGGTCGAAAATGTCCTGGACACATGGAATACAAAAGTTACCCTGAGGAAATGAAGCAAGATACAGAATAGAAAAGCTAGGAAGGAGACAAGAGGGAAGGAAATGACACCTTAGAAAACCCTGTAGAAAGCGGTCATCTAAAAACTGAATGCCCTGAAAATCAGAATGGGTCGGACAGAATCAATGACTCCGGGACAGCCAGGTGGCGCAGTGAGTAGAGCACCAGCCCTGGAGTCAGGAGGACCCGAGTTCATTTGGCCTCAGACACTCAACACACTGACTAGCTGTGTGACCTTGGGCAAGTCACTTAACTCCAATTGCCCTGCCCTGCCCCCTCCAAAAAAACCAAACAAAAACAAAAAAAGAAAACAATGACTCATCAATACAAGAAATATAAAACAAAACTAAAAAAAAATTGGATAAAGCAAAGGAGAAGACCTGGAGAAGAGGAGAAACAATTGGAGAATTATCGGACCACCTATCTGAAAATTATTATCAGGAAAAAACAAGCCTGGTTACCGGATTTCAGGAAGTCATAAGCGAAGGTTGCCCAGGGCTATCAGAACCAGAGGGCACAGTGAAAAGAGGAGCAATCCACCAGTTCCCAAAGTTCCCAAGCCCATCATAGCCCAGACCCAGAGCTTCGAGGAGCCACAAGAAGGGGAGAGGAAGGGAGGGAAGATGATGAAATGCCTGCCGAGTGCCTGATCGTGATCCTTCTTCTACAACTGAGGAAACTGAGGCAGAGAGAGGTGAAGTGACTTTCCCAGTCACACAGCTAGTGTCTGAGGCCACATTTGAATTCTGGGCTTCTTGTCGCCAAGCCCAATGCTCTCTATCCAGCGTACCGCCCGGCTACCTAGCATTTACTACGCACCTACAATGCTCCAGCCATTATGCTAAGTACTGTAATACATATTATTATCTCATTCGACAAGCACTGCACAAGACTGAGCGTTTGTCACTAAAAAGGAGAAATGAGCTTAGAATATGATATTTCAAAAGGCAAGAGATAAAAGCATACAACCAAGAATAATGTATATGGCAAAACTAAGTAAAGGATGACGGGGCGGGGTGTGGATTTTTAATTTAATTGAGGATTTCCAAGCATTCCTGATGAAATGGCCAGAACTGAGTAGACATTGAGAAACGGAAAAGCGGTGACAAAAGAAAAAGAGAAAGGTAGACATGTTTGATTAATTAAAAGGGAATATGTGGGGATGAATTATTTATATGTTAATGGGGGATAAGAAATAAATGCCCCCTCAGAACCCTAAAATCTTTAAGAGTCCTAGAGAAAAGTTAAAATAGCAAAAGTTCCGTGGATGGTTTTGTCCCCTTTTAATGATTTTAGAAGACAAAAAACGGGAAGGAGGGACTAGAAGGAAAGGAGGAATAAGGTGAAAGAAATCATTAAGCATAATAGAGGTACATAAGATGAAGAGCATATAATCATGGAGGAAAAGGTGTGTCTTGGGGGGTAGGCATCTCATAAACTTCCCTTTCATCTGAATCAGATAAAGGAAGATTGAACCCAATTGTACGCAGAGACACACACACGGACCTCAGCATAGGAATACATTAAACTAAAAAGCAGGGTGGCAATCATGATTTCAAATAAGGACACAGTATAGAAAAGTTTAAAAGAGATAAGAAGAGAAATAATATGCTTGAAAGCACCATAACAAATCATTATTAATTCTCTCTCTCCATCTTATGTAACACTGTTATGTTTAGTGATTCCTCTCATTTTATTTCTCCTATTTTTCCCATCCCCTCGCCATTTTTGTCTTTTCCTGAGACCATTAAAAGCGAAAAAAATCATCCACAGAACTTCTACCATTTTAACGTCTTCCTCTTTCTATCACTTTCTCTCTCTTTTGCTCTACATACACATATGCGTGTATACATGTATAGAATATCTATCTAAACAGGGCTTCTAAATACTTGAAAAGTTAATTGGAGGAAGAAAAAGTTAATAAAGCTATAATAGTGGGGGACCTTAATCTTAATATATCTTAATATACTCAATCTTAATCTTAATATATCCTTTCATACCTAGATAAATCTAATCAAAAGATAAATAAGAAAGAAGTTAGAGGGCTTGAAGTTTAGAAAAACTAGAGATGAAAGATCTCAGGTGGTTACTTAATGGGAATAGGAAGTAATTTACATATTTCTCAGTTGTGTGTGTGACACAACACAACAACTGACCATGTTTTGGGGAATAAAGATCTCACTAAAGACGTAGAAAAATTAAACACATTATTTATTAATTAAAATGCAATAAAATCTCTATAAACACTTTCATCAAAAGAAAAATCAATAAATTGGGCATTGAATTTTTAAAATTTGAAAAACAAGTAATCAAATAACCCCAACTAAACAACAAAATAGAAATTATAAAAATTAGAGATTTTTTAAAAGTGAAAGCAAAAAGACCACTGAATTGATAAAGAAAAGGGAAGGTTTTTTAAAAAAAAATAATAGAATAAACAGCTAACCTGATTTTTTAAAGATAAGAAAACCAAATTGTTCATATCAAAAATGGAAAAGGAGAATTACATTAGCTGACGAAGAAATAAAAGAAATTATTGGAAATTATTTTGCCCAATTATATGCTAACCTGACAAAACAGATGTAATGCAGTTTGGAATCTGACACTGATAGTCTCCCTTCCCATTTTTTTTTCCATTATTACTCTTGAAATTGTTGACCTTTTGTTCCACCATATGAAATCCACTATATTTTTGCCGCTTAAAAAAAAATCCCTTTGTAGTTTGGCATGGTATTGAAAAGAGATAGCTAGATGGCTCAGTGGATAAAGTACTGGACTTGGATTCAAATTTGGCCTCAGACACTTACTAGCCGTATAACCCTGGGCAGGTCATTTAACCTCCTCTTGCTTTTATCTACTGGAGAAAGAAATGACAAACCACTCCAGCATCTTTGCCAAGAACACCCTATGGACAGTATTGGTGACTATGGTCCACAAGGTCATGAAGAGTGGGGTATAACTGAACAACAGGAGAACCAAGAGCAGACATATGTAATGGAACTCCTTTTCACTAAGATCAAGTTTAAAGTAAGGATGCCCATTATGGCCACTGCTATTTACTACAGTCCTAGAAGAGCTAGCTATAGCAGTAAAACAAGAAAAAGAAACGGAAAAAGATAAACATAAGCAAAAAAATTATCTTTTTGCATATACACATATATGTTTATACACACACATACATATACATATGTGTGTATGGGGGGGTAATCTAAAAATCATCCAAAGACTATATGAATCTAAAACTATAAAAGTTTTTACAAGTTAAATTGGAGATAATTTCAAAGGGAAGGCATTTAGATTAAGAAAGACTGGAAAAGGCTTCTTGTAGAAGGTGAGAATTTAGCTGAGACTTTCAAGAAGCCAGGGAAGCAGAGGCATTGATGAGGCAGGAAAACATTTGAGCCATGGGGCATAGCCAGTGAAAACACTGGAATATCATGTATGAAGAACAGCAAAGCGGCCAGTGGCAATGGAGGGGAGTAAGATAAAGACAAATGGAAAGGTAAGAAGTACCTGGTCTGGCTTTGACACCCAAAGAGTATTTTATGTTTGTTCCTGGAGGTGATAGGTAGCCACTGGAGTTTACGGAATAAGAGGGTGATGTGGTTAGACCTTCACTTTTAGGAAAATCAGTCTGACAGCTGAGTGTAGGATGAATTGGAGTGGGGAGAGAAGTGAGACAGGGAAACCAGTAGTCTATTGCAGTAATCACATGTGAGGTGACAAGGGCCACTCGCTCTCTTAGCTTCATGTATTCTAGCTTCCAACAGAAACTGCTGGCTCCAAATTTACCAATGATCTCTTCATTGCCAGATCTAACGGCTTCTTCTCAATCCTCATCCTTCCTGACTTTTCTGCAGCTTCTGACACTGTCCGTCACCCACTTCTTGACACACTCCTCTCTCTAGGTTTTTGTGACACTGCTTTCTCCAGGGTCTCCGCCTACCTATCTGACCATAGTGCCAGTTAATAGTGGGTGTCTCCTAGGGCTCTGTCCCGGGCCCTCTTCTCTTTTTCCTCTATACTATTTTCCTTGATCTCATGAGCAACCATAGATACAATTATCACTTCTATGCTGTCTCGTATCTACTTCTCCAGCCCTAACCTCTCTACTGACCTCCAGACTTGAATCTCCAACTATTGGTCACCTCCAAATGGATATCCCATAGACATCTTAAACTCAATACGTCATCCATAACTAAACTCATTGTCTTTTCCCCAAACCCTCCCCTTTTCCTAGCTCACCTATTACAGTGGAGTATGTCAGCATCCTTTCAATCGCTCACTCAGGCTCAAAACTAGGGATCATCCTCAAATCCTCACTCTCTCACCACCAAATCCTATTTATTTTACCTTCATACATCTCTCATGTGTCTCCTTCTCTACTCTGATATTGTCCCTACCCTGGTGCAGGCCCTCATTGCCTCATGCCACAGCTGCTGTGGTTGCCTTTTGGTTAATGACTGATTCAAGTCTCTCCCTACTCTAGTCAATCTTCTACTCAATACCCTAAGTGTAGGTCTGACCATTTCATCCTTTCTATTCAATAAATTCCAGTGGCTCTCTATTGCTTCCAAGATCAAGTATAAAATGGTTTTCAAAGTCCTTCATAACCTGCCCCCTCCCCACCTTCCTATCTTTTTATACCTTACCCACCCCCATGTAACCTCATTATCTAGCGATACTGGACCCCACTTTTCTTCTTACAAGAGATTAGCGTTCACACGGACTCTGCTCCCAAAGGCATGCATGTTCACTCATCCCCCATTCCTGGAACACTCTTCCACCGCATCTCTGCCTCTTAGTTTCCCTGGCTTCTCTTCAAGTCTCGGCTAAAATCCCACCTCCTCCAAGAAGACTCTCCCAGTCATCTTTAACGTCTCTTTCCTCAGTTGATTATTTCCAATTTATCCTGTATATACCTTGTTTATACGTTGTGGTTTACATGTGGTGTCTCATTAGACTGTGAGCTCCTTGAGAGCAAGGATTGTCTTTTGCCTTTCTTTGTGTCCCCAGAGATTCGCACAATACTTGGCACATAGTATGTACTTAATAAATGTTTGTTAGCTAACAGAAATTAAAAAATTTTTTAAAAAAAGAATCCAGGGTCCCTTTTTAACAATGTTAAACAAAAAGTTACCAGGTTCCATTATTGCCCAAACGTTTAGTAAAGGCAGAGCTGTGAGATCCAGCTAGGCCTTGAATTTTTATATGATCATTCTGACTTTTTTCTGTTTTCTATAGGAAAAGGGGATCACAGCTCTGGGAAGAGAAACAGAATTTAGATAAGACTGGACAGGATGAGGTAGAAGTCCTATTCTGACGTTTCATCAAAATGTGGAGTTGACCTGAGTTGATGAAGGTTATGTCAGAAGAGTATAAGCTTTGGCAGATTTTATTGAGCAGGAAAAGTTTTAAATTGTGGTCCCTTCAGTGGACTGGATCTGATGTACAAGTTAAACATGATGGGGTTCTAGAATTTTGAGGTCATAGACATTCTATACCACAAAATGGAGTTTCAGGTTTCATTTTCTCTCCTTCTCCCTTCCATTTACCTTTGGACACATTTCATAAGTGGCCACCTAGGCTTTCAAAGAAACTACCACCTACTCAATTAAAACCTGGAGAGGCAAGAGATTCAAGACAGCAAAGAAATAAGGGTTATAGGACAGAAAACTGACAACAGACTCTAGTAAATGTATCTACTGGGAATGTATTAGGACTTCTTGGTCCAGACTGCCCAATGAAGCCCCAAAACATGACCACTCTTCAATTTTTAAATTTTTATTTATTTAAATATTTTAAAATCTTTTTTATTTAATTTTATTTTCAAAATACTGAACTTGAACACCAAATAAAGTGAATATTCCAGCTTTCAGAGTACTTGGGATGGATTGGAAAAATCTTATTTGGAATCCTGTCTCAAACACTAGCTGTGTGACCCTGGGCAAGTCACTTAATTTCTCATGACTTCCAGCTCTAAATCTTATGATCCTATGACCACATACAGAACAGGGAGGATTGTACATGAAATTGCAAATCTTTATTACAAACATATTGTTCTTTAAAATATATAATAAATTCAACATGTAACCTTTAAAACTGTCCTGCTCGTCAGTGTTTCTCCCCGGCTTCCCTTCCATTCTTTTCTGCTTCAATGACACCCTTTTTGGCAAACTAACAGTATTGCCAAAACAACAAAACCCTTACAGCATATACACACAAATCTGCAAAACAAATTCCTACACTGACAGTATCTGAAATCTCTCCTTCTGTTCGTTTACACTGCATATACGTATCCTGTATAAACACAGTTATTTGCACGTTGACTCCCCAATTAGAATGTTAGCTCGGGGGCTGTTTTTGCCTTTTTTTTTGTATCCCCAGAGTTTAGAACAGTGTCTAGCACAAAGCAAGCACTCGATAAATGCTTGTTGCCAATTGACTATGATGCTAAGTACTAACCAGACCTTTCCTCAATGTTAACTAATTCTGCCTTGAAGTCCAGTGATATCTCTCCAAATATTGCTTCAAACGTCCATGGAACCCCGATTCAGCTTTATACTGTTTTCCTCCCACTGTTCCTGTGAGTCTGTTGACACTCCTTTCCTTAGTGTCACTGCAGCTTCCAAATCAGCAACTACCATCACTTCTCTATGGATAGACATAAACACATATACCTACAGGTGTTTATGCACGTGTTTGCATCTATTATATGCGTATAGAATTCCAAAAATGTTCGTGTGGTTTTCAGCTTTAATGACTTGCAAACACACACATACGTCTATGCATACACGTGTATATACATATATAGGTGATAATATCTCATATATACGTATCTCACCTGCCTCACCTGTCAGGAGGAGACACTTGCTCTACAAACACACTATTATCATCGTTAGGCTGGTAACCGCTGACAGCTACGTGGATAAAGGCTTGGAGCCGGGAAGCACCGAGTTCAAATCCAGCCTGAAACACTTATTAGCTGTGTGACTCGCCTTAGTCCCTCCATCCGTAAAACTGGGATAATAAAAGCATCTTCCTCACAGCTAGTTTGTGAGTGGCAAAGGAGGTGGCATAGGTAAAGTGCTTTGCCACCCGCGAATGCAAGGCTAACTATTACGATGCTGTTTTCCTTCTGAGATCCCAGATTTTTTCCGTCAGCCCCCCACTCTGTAGTGCCCCCCACCAGGCTCTCCCAAGGGTTTAGGATTGAAGACCCTGATAAAAATGCCCATTTTCACCATCAAGATCTGAGAGCAGAAAAGCTCTCCGCTCTCCTCTCCCCCACCAGGGATCCTCACATCCTGACAGGGCTTTTTGGGGATCAATCGTCCCTTCCACGGAAACGCGTAGCTGCGGGGGGCAGGGGCGGGACTCAAGTCCCAAGACCCTAAAGTGCCTTCGGCCCACCTCCAAACGCTCGGGGTGGTCAGTGGAGGCGCTCTAAGGCCTCCGCAATAGCAGGGACTTCAGCCGCTGGCGCCCGGGGCGAGGAGGGAGGGAGGGAGGCCCGAGCTTGCACTAGGGGCCGGGAACCCAGGGAATGGGGGAGCTAAGGGTGGGAATGGGGAGGGACAACAGGTGGCAACAGCCGGCGAGTTCGCGGTCCCCCACCTCCGTCTGCCTTTCCCATCAAAGAAGGGTCCGGCAGCCTGGGCGCGAGCCCAGTTCTCCGGCGCGTTCTAGCTTCTCTCTCACTGAGCACGCGTGGGGAATAGACTGCAAAGGCGAAGCGTTAAAGCGGAGAGGCGGAAGAGCCGTCGGTGTGCGCATGCTGAGTCTCCCGCCCCGGGGGAGCAACAAAAACTACAATTCCCAGCATGCCCCGTTCTGCCGTAGTCGCAGCTTAAAAGTATTACGGGCAGCGCCTGATTATAATTGGGATGGGGTTTTTTTTGACATTATGGCTTGTCTCTGTGCCCAGGGGTGGATAATGTTGCTGTTTTCCTTTCCCAAATTCTGATTCTAATGCTGTTGCATTTCATGTTTATTTTTCAACGTATCACTGGCCACTCGCCCCTCTACGGTTCCCCTCCCTCTTCGCTGCCAAAGGACCCTATCCTAAACCCGCCCCTCCGCACTCGTATTGGCCAGTCGATGGGAGGTTGCTTAATCGGGGGCGGTCCAAACACCACACTTTCCAATGTGTAGAGGCGCTGTGAGGCCACGTTCCTTCACCGCAAAGAATCTGCCAAGTGGTGATGGTTACTTTTGATTGGATCGGGGCGAATTTGGGTGGGGGGAGAAGGGAGACTGTGCGCAGGTGCGGTCGGGGTGGCGACGGTGGGCGGGAAAGAATAGGGAGTGACGCGATACCTCCCACCCCTTCCGGCCTTTTTAATTTGGCTAGGAGGCAGGGAAACGAGATAGAGTGAAGAAACCTAATCATTCCATTTTAGGGAAAGTCTAAGGCAATCTTTTGGCTATTTCAGCAGAGTTCAGTTTCTTTTTTTTTCTTAGCCGCTCTTCTCTGCCCGGAGAGTGAGAGTTAAGGTGACATCCTGGTACCAATTTTATTCTAGGGACAGTAGGTCTTTCGTAGGGGATGTGTAGGCCTGTGTAGTACAAACCCCTCCACCATTCATCTCTCTTATTTCCACTTTCCTTTCTCTCCCGCACCCTAGTTGAAAGGCTTGCGTGTGTGTTAACTAATTCATAATTATTAATTTACTGAGGCATCCACCCCCCTCTAGGATGCTGCTACGTCCCTCTCTCGGCCGAGGAGGGAAGACTGTTTAATGGCATAAGAAACTGGCTTTGCAGTCGCGAGCGGTGGGTGAGTGGTAGCTCCCAGCACGTGCAGCGCCAAGAAGCGCGAGACTGATAGGTCGAGTGCGCAGGCGTGGCCCTTTTGAGGAGGAAAGAGGCGGGGTAGAGAGGCAGCAGGGCTAGCAGCCAGGCGGAGGCCGCAGACGTTCAGTCCCAGGAGCCGGGGACGGGGTGTAAGGAAGCTCTTCCCATCGGCCCTCCGCCGACGGTTGGTGGGCGTGCGCGAAGGATACGGGTGGGAAGGAGATCGTTGCGAAGGAAACGGGGTGTCACTTGGAAGCGGTGGTTCCCTTTTTTAAAAGCCTTTAGCCGTTAAGTTTGTTCTGTCCCTGGTGCGGGCACAACGGGGGGCGTGGGTTAGAGTGCGCACGCGCAGTGTATCTGGTCGCGCGCGTTAGGAGGGGTGGAGGAAAAAGCGCAGGCTCTGTTGTTTTCTTACTCAGTTCGGGTCTCGCGGGCGGCTTGTTTTGGTCTCGCGCGGGTTAGCGGAGTCGCGAGAGAATAAGGGAAGAGCGGGGTTACGCGCGCACTGGGAGAAGGGGCGGGGAGGAAGAGGGGAAAAGGGAGGGGGTGTAGGCCCCCTGATCTCCCTCGTTAGCCTAATCGGGGGAGGGGGGAAGAGATGATCGAGATGGCAGCGGAGAAGGAGCCGTTCCTCGTGCCGGCCCCGCCGCCGCCACCCCTCAAAGCCGATTCCAGTGGTGGGGGTGGCACCCTGGGGCAGCCACACCGAGAGGCCTCCTCCGGGGAGCTTTGTGGCGGGACAGCTCAGGGACCAAGCCCACATACGCCCACAGTATCAGGCAGGGAGGGCTTTCTGGCCCCGTCCCCCGCTAGGGCTGGCCAGAATCCGCAGCGGAGCGGCGACCCGATGGCGCAGGGGGAGGCCCGCCAGTCCGAAGCTCATGGAGAGGCCCCTCCCCCTGACATGGAGGAGGAGCGAAGGGGATGGGGCGGGGCCGAACTAGGGACCCCAGCACCCCCCAGACAGCGCAATGGCTTCCAGCCCCATAGGCCTCCCGGGACCGGTGGGAGCAAGAGGAGGAATAGCTGTAACGTGGGTGGCTTCAAGCATCCAGCCTTCAAGAGGCGGAGGCGAGTTAACTCGGACTGCGACCCGGTCTTGCCCTCCAATTTTCTCTTGGGGGGCAATATCTTCGATCCTTTGAATCTGAATAGCCTCCTGGATGAGGAGGTAAGTCGAGCGCTCAATGCCGAGACTCCCAAGTCCTCCCCACTGCCAGCTAAGGGGAGGGACCCTGTGGAAATCCTCATTCCCAAGGACATCACTGACCCACTCAGCCTCAATGCTTGCACTGATGAGGCCCAAGTGGTTCGCGCCTCACCACTCAAGACTGGTAGAAAGCGACATCGACATCGTGGACAGCACCACCAGCAACAGGCTGTTGGACCCGGGGGGAATGATCCCACGTCCTCCGCACCTCCCCCAACCTCCACAACTCCCTCGCTGCATGGAGAAGCCACCCCCCAGCAGCTACAACAGCGACAGAGGTCCCAAGGCCGGGATGGCCCCCAGCCTTATGAACTGAACACTGCCATCAACTGCAGGGATGAAGTAGTGTCCCCCCTTCTGCCTGCCCCGCAGGACCCCCCAGGCGCTCGCGCAGCCCCTTCAGCTGCCTCAACTACACCTGCCCCCTTATCATCTTCCTCCCGCCACCACCGGAAACGTCGTAGGACTTCCAGCAAGTCTGAGTCAGGTGCCAGAGCGGGTGGCCAGGGTCCTAAGGAGAAAGTCCGGGCAAGAGGGGGAGGTCGCCATCATGACCACCCTCTGCCCGCAGCCGGGTTCAAGAAGCAGCAAAGTAAGTTCCAGTATGGGAACTATTGCAAGTACTACGGCTATCGCAACCCGAATTGTGAGGATGGGAGGCTTCGGGTGATGAGGCCTGAATGGTTCCAGGGCCGCGATGTACTGGACCTGGGCTGTAACGTAGGCCACCTGACCTTAAGCATTGCTTGCAAGTGGGGCCCGGCTCGAGTAGTGGGTGTAGACATCGATGCTCGGCTCATACATTCTGCTCGACAGAACATCCGACATTATCTATCTGAGGAGCTTCGTCTCACACCCCAGCCACCTGAAGGAGTTCAAGGATCGGAGGGTGGTAAGGGGACGGCCACCACCCGAAAGAAGAGCTGCTTCCCAGCCTCCCTGACTGCCAGTCGGGGCCCCATTGCTGCACCCCAAGTGCCTCTGGATGGGGCTGATGCCTCCATGTTTCCCAACAATGTTGTCTTCATCACGGTAAGGAGACCTAGTAGCTGGTGGAGTAAGGGATATTTTTTGCAGACATGTTTAGGGTGCCATGACAGGGGAGGGAGGAGAGGCAGTATGGCTAGGAGCAAAACCAATCTTATTCTCTATATCCTGAACTGCAGTTGGGAACTTGGGAGCTCACATTTGAAAATGGGCTAGGGCCTGTGCTGATAGGGCCTTGACTTCCTACCTTAATGACTATATGCTGGCTTCCCCATGAATTCAGGGTGCTTGCTTGTAGAGCAGTGAGTGAGATTCCTCTTCCCTCAGCAGACTAGGATTATTCCATTATTCCATTAAACTGGCAAAAACTTGACCGTAGAGCTATCCCAGGAACCATACTCGGGTGACAGTATCTCTCTGGGCTGGTGCCTCTCCTGTGTTTTTCAGGTTAGATATACCAGAGGATTCATTGCCCTTTTACACTGTAGACTTCTGTCTCAAAAACCCTTATCTTCGTGAGAAAGCTAGAACCCTGCAGTCAGTTTTTCTCCTTTCATGTATTGGTTTGTTTTTGGTCAGAAAACTCTAGTGGATTACCCAGGAGTAGAACAAAAAAAAGGTGTAGGGAAAGATTTGAGGGATTTAGAGATTTAGCCCTAGAAAGAACCTGTGAGGTCCAAAGGTCCCCTTGGATTAGTCCAACTCCTTCATTTTACAGATGAAATCAAGTGCCCAGGGTAGTTAAGTGCCTTGCACATGTTCACAATAGGTAGTAAGTGTAGGATCTGAACCTTTCAGTTCAAGATCTGCAGAGTAGGGTGAAGGGGACCAACAAGTGTGGTGGGGGGTCAGAGCTATGGGTTAGGGTTAGGCTTTGGGGGAGCAGTGGGATTTTAAACAATTTTCATTTGACCTCAACATTTAAGTGAATAGTTTCTGCCAGGCACCAGGGACATAAAAATAAATTAAACAGTCCTTGCGGTCACAAAGCTTATATTCTCCTGAGTTGTGTTAAAATTTAACACTGAAACTCTCTTAAGACTGAGGACAGGGAATGAAGGTGGGGGCAAGTGGTGAGGATGACAGAGAATGGGGAAAGCCTGGAGGGGCTGCCCAAGACCTCATGAGGCAGTACTTCTTTGCCTCAGGGAAAATCGGTGTGGGAGGGAGATAAGTGCTGGAACTGGGTCAAGGCTGAGCACTAGGGCTTTCTCCTTATCCTTTCTCCCTAACCTTGCCCATCCCTCAGATAACTAATCAATTCTGGTGGTTTGTCCATGGTACAGCCTTCTGCCTACTTCTGTACTCTTTCCTTGTGCTTTTTCTGTTCTGCCAGAGTGAAGCAGAGGTGCTAGAGCATTGACATTCAACCAGGGAAGTGCATTACCCTCAATAAGCTTGTTTGGGAAATGTCTGAAAGTGAACTGTGGATTAAAATCTGCCTTCATTTATTTGGGACTTCATAGAGGAATGAAGGAGTGGAGAATACTGGTTTCCCTGTACTGACCTTTGTCCAAAAACCCTTTGTCTTTTCAGGGTAATTATGTGCTAGATCGAGATGAATTGGTAGAAGCCCAAGCTCCTGAGTATGATGTGGTGCTCTGTCTCAGCCTCACCAAATGGGTGCATCTGAACTGGGGTGATGAGGGATTGAAGCGAATGTTTCGAAGAATCTACCGCCACCTACGACCTGGGGGCATTTTGGTTTTAGAGCCCCAGCCTTGGTCATCCTATGGCAAGAGGAAGACACTCACAGTAAGTTGGACCCTAGGGGAAGGTGAAAGGGATCATTCCCATGAAGTGGGGGGAAGGGGAGATGTATTTGTTAAATGGGGCTCTGGCTAAAATTCCTGGCTGAGGAAGAATGGGACTGAATAAGTCAACAGGCATTTATTAAGAACTTAATATGCTAGGACTTTGCAAAGTGCTGGGAACACAGAGAAAGATTAGTACCTGTGTTCATTCCTAGGAAACTATCTACAAGAATTATTATCGAATTCAGCTGAAACCTGAGCAGTTCAGTTCCTACCTGACATCCCCTGAGGTTGGCTTCTCCAGCTATGAGCTTGTGGCCACACCCCACAACTCTTCCAAAGGTGAGATCCAGGCTAACCCATCTTGGTCTGTATTTTGGGGGAGGGGGGATGGAGGGTGGATAGAAGATTTCAAGTGGATGGTAACACCTCCCATCTTGGCCAAGGAAGAGTAGAAATTATGGTGGAGGTCTTAAATGGCAACACTCATCTCTGCACTATTTGCCATTCATACCTGTTGACTGAGTACAGTTAACAAGAGTTCTGTATGTGCTACCTCATTTCCTGTTTTTTCTTTTATAGTATCACTCCTCCTTATCCATACCTTCTTCCTACAGGCTTCCAGCGTCCTGTATACCTGTTCCACAAGGCTAATTCCCCTAGCCACTGAGGATCCCTTCAAGGACAATGATCAGAGGCTGCTCTGTGTTACTGAGGACCTGTGGGGGGGTGGTGGAGAGAAGTTCTACCCACGGCTTGCTCCTCTTCCCGTTACCTAATTTGTTTTCCTGCCAGTATGTTTAAGAAGGAGCCTACCAACCTCCAGCACCTAAACAGCAGGCACAGTTGGACTAAAGGTTGTCACCGCTTTCTCCCCACAGCCTAGTAGGCTGGATGATATGGATTGTGAACCCTTGCTTTTTAGTAAGGGGAGCTGGGTGTCCAAACCTCAGTTGCTCTGGGCCTTCCATTTTTTTCTCTTCCCTACCCACCCCTCGGATTCCTAGCCCCTGGTGGGCACCCTGGCCACGTTTCAGTGGACCAACTTAGGATTGGGTATCACCAGATGCTGCAGAAGTCCTCTCTAGATGGTCCTTGTGTGATGGGGGGAAGAGAGGGTTTGGGGTGAAAGCAGCACAATAAATCTGATATTGAAGGCAGTGACCCTTAAACTTAAGTCTTTTGCTTAGATAATGGGCTGAGAAGTCAATGTAGGGAGCAGAACCCTGTCCCCTCTGCAAATAATGTCCCAGGCTGGTGTTTTAGAGGAAGGAATGGGTCATTGAAGAAACTGAAGAGCCTGAAACTTTTGAAAGAGTAGGGCTTTTATTGAGTAGGAAGGTGTGGGGAACTCTTTTTCTTTGAATAGTCACATGTCCCAGTCAGGTTGTCCTCTGCTGAAGGAGATCTCATAGCCTCAAATGTGGCCATGCGCAAGAAGAGAATAGAGCATATAAAGCTACTTTAATAACAAGAGGAAATCAACCCATTTCCTATAAAAGGGAGATTACTGGGATCCTGTTTTGGGTAAGGAGGAAGCTAGTGTCACGCTATTACCCATCTTCATGTTGCTTTTCTCACCCCTTCCCCTGGAAGGTTCAAACCCTAGAGTATGGGAGTAGCACAGTAGCACTCAATAAGAAACTTTCCAAGAGCTGTTCTTAGGCTCTTCTTAGCCTAAGCCTTACTGATTACCACCCTTTCCCAAATCCTCAGAAAAAAAAAGTTTACTTATCAAAAAAGTTTTATTTCTATAAAAGCCAATGTAAAGGACAATCCCAACATGTGCACCCTCCCTCCCATCACAACAAAAATAAAAGTGAAGACAATTCTGTAATACTATGTATCCCACCGTCTGAGAGTCTGATGCATGAGGAAGGTATCCTCTGCAGGACGGGTCTGTGGCTTTAGCTTCAAGAGAGGGAACCCTTCAAGTATTAAGTGTGGCGACTCACGGGCCAGAGATTGGGGATCACATAAGATGCTTAGTTCTGGACCTGCCGCAGGAACCTCCTATTGGGGTTGGAGTACAAGTCAGGAACAGTAATAGCAGGAAAAGGTAAGTTTTACAACCAAAAGAATGCCAGAGGTGGATGGGTATTGGGTCTGGGACCCGAAGATGAAGTGTATCTCCTTTCTTTTGTCCCTCCACCCCAAACACAAACCTTTATCTTGTGGATTGGGACCTGAGGCTGTGGTGGAAGCAAGGCCAGTCTTTCCATCAACGCAGCATTCAACACTTGCTCCTTTGGCACCTGCAGGCTCACCAGGTCCTTGTAGAGCCGTTGGGATCTAGGCATGTTCAACCCTGATGGGAAGAGGTGGTGGGCCTGCTGGGGTGGGCGTTGGAACTGCCCCTGGCCCTACAGTCCCTATCCCTTGGTGGGGAACCTCCCGGCTACCACCAGTCACACTTCCTTACCCTCCGATACGTTTTCCTCCATCTCACAGCGACTGAGGAATGAACTTTTCAACTGCTGCTCTGCAGCCTTCAGCGCATCAAACTGCCCCAGGGCTGTGACCTCCCTAAGCGACTCTAGCTGTTGCCCCAGGACCAGGGTACTTTGAAGTCCTGGGGCTACGAGATGCGCCAGGGCTTCACACTCCTCCAAAGGTTCATTTGTGGGCAGCTTTCCTCTGGGTGGGGACACGCTGGAAGAGGAAGGCGGACTCGGGGAAGCCAGGTGGAAGCGGACCTGGGGGGAGAGGAACTGGTGACGTGGTGGGGGAGGGGGCCGAGGGGAGGGAGGAGGGCAGTGTACGAAACAGACTAAAGTTTTTGTTGAACGGATGGAAACGAAGAAAGGCAGGAAGTCGGGCAAAGAGGACAAGTAAGTGGGGATGCCTGGAACGGAAGCGGGGAGACCAGGTGAGGCACAAATGAGGAATGAGAGAGGCGAAGCCTCCTCACCTGCCGCTCTCTTTGCCGTCCTCTCCGGCCCCTGGACCTGGCTCCCCCCAGCCGGAGGATGGAGCAGGGCGGCTCGGGGCTCCTCGGGCCAGGGCTCGGGCTCAGACTCAGGTCCAGGCCGGGTTCGGGCTCGGGCTTGGAGGCAAAGGGCTCGGGTTCTATTCCTGCAGCCCCCACGGTCACCCCCTCCCTCGAGGGTCCCCCGAACCTCCCCTTGCCCCGACTCAGCATCATCCTGTAATTGGCAGTGGGGAAGAGAAGCTGGAGTAGGCCGGGCGTTGAGAAGCGCTAAGGTCCGGGGGCCGGCGGGGCAGCCATCAAGACCCGTTAGCGCTCCCAGGAGAAGTCTGGGAGAACAGCCCCCTCCCACCCCGCGCGTCACTTCTCCTTTGGGTTTTTCAACCACGTTTCCGCCCTGAAACGACATGGGCCCTCCCTCCTCCCCTCCCTTGGGCCAGACTGGAGAGCTTCGCGACCAATCAGGAGACGGCGAGGACTGACGAGTCTGCGGCGCCTAGGCTCGACGCGAGCCCGAGGGGCGGGGGGAGGAGGGGCGGAACGCTGAGAAGCGAACGATTGGCTGCCAACCACGTTTGTCTTCTGTGACGTCATGCGAGCGGTCAACGTGCACGGGGAAGGGGCGCGCGCCTCGAACACCTTTGTCCTCTTTTTCTTTAGCCCCGCTGGGGAGTCGTTAACGGTGTCTCTGCTGTGCGTTCTCCTAAGGGTGCACGATGCCACTCTGAGTGAAAGACGGCGTGTCCCTTACGGACTCCCAGGCCTAGAATAGCTTCCGAATCTAGAGGGACCACCTACTCCACATAGACCAAGGGGTCCCTGCTCTGACCCTCAGAGGTGGTCCCCTCTGGATCCTGACCTGCCTCTCTCCCGGGATCCAAAGTCCCTTTGCCTTATCCTTCCCCATGACCACGTTTTAGAGTTGCCACGCAGCAGGACACCCCAACACACTTATTAAACACAGGAGCGTGGAATAATCGCAAGGATCCCTGACATTGAAAACTCTTTGTCTTTTGTCCCATTTAATCTTCACAACGATCCTGTAAGGTAGAAATCACAGGCATAACGCCAATTAACTCCAATTAAGAATGAGAAAAGAGGTTCAAGGTCACACAGCCAGCTCGTTCTAGAGGGGATATCCCAGTTCCAACATTCATTTCACCACTTAGATTACCCTGTTTCTTCTCCTGAGTATACTGGAAGATGTACATATATCCTGGATTCTCTTGTATTTTAGTAAGGCCTCTACCTAAGTTTCAGTTATATCAGAATAGATAATGTCCCCCTATTATATATAACTTTGCCCTCCAAAAAACCATGACTACCTCTAACCCCCAATCATCATTGCTGCTCCAGTCTGTAACCTGTGGTCCAGGCCCTCCCTAATGACCCCAAGAGGGTAATTTTCTCTTTTTGGCTGTTGCCCTCCCCTGGAGTTATTCTAGGAGTGTATCCTACTATATTCAGGGTATAAAGTCCATATCCAGGTTTTCTCCAATCTGGGTACATGGGCTCTCTAGCTACATAAAGCACTCAAGATACAAAGTGCATAGTGAGTACAGGACAGCCTTTATCTCACCCCACCAGAAAATGTACAAAATGCAAAAGACTTAGAGGAAAGCTACAGAGAAAGATAAAGCTCTCAGAGAGTTCATCAGATCCTAGAAGAGAACTTAACTTAGCTTTCCAACAGGATAACACCCTGACATTGCAGAGAAATCTGTCCTCCACAGAGACTTGTCCTCTCCAAGGCTCGTAGTGCCATCTGGTGCCATCTGCCCTCCCTTAGAAGGTAAACATACTTTTTGTTGTTGTTGAGTCATTTTCTGGTCATGGATGACTCTTCAGGAGTCTTGGCAAAGATACTGGAATACTTTGCTATTTCTTTCTCCAGCTCATTTTACAGATGAGAAAACTGAGGCAAACAGGGTTAAGTGACTTGCCCAAGGTCACACAGCTACTAAATGTCCCGAAGCCAGTTTTGAACTCAGGAGGTGAATTGTCTTGATTCTGTTGAGGTTAGGGGTGCTGGGACTCCAAAATACTGACAGGCCCAGTCCTGCCCAAATGAATTCGAACCAAGCCTTCTTACAGCCAAAGGAAAACAAAGGTTATTAAAGATTCGCAATATTGGATAGACTCT
Source organism: Trichosurus vulpecula (assembly GCF_011100635.1). NCBI lineage: Eukaryota > Metazoa > Chordata > Mammalia > Diprotodontia > Phalangeridae > Trichosurus > Trichosurus vulpecula. Next base: position 263,153,142 of record NC_050579.1, on the reverse strand, counting down.
TTAAGGAGCCTAAGCATTTGTGACACTGATGCCAGCTGGCCAGATTGAACCTTGAGCTAGATTGAATCTGAGCACCTTCATGGAGGCAAGATGAGACTTCTACACAGAAAGATCCTGGGAGGGATCTAGGGGTGGCCAAGTAGTCTGAAGTGATGGGAGGAGGGGTTTAGGGAAGGTCTTGATGGGACTGGGGGGACTGGGGTGAGGTCAGACTCCAGGAATAGGATTAAAGGTAGGGAATAGCTGAAGGCTACCTGGAGATGACAGACAATGGAGAGCTAGGCTAGTTTAAGGGTAACAGATTTGGGTATAGATATTTTGATAGGATCAAGGGTGGGAAGTAGCCAGGATCAAGGATGGGAAATGGGGGAGGGCAATCCAGAACAGACAATGGGAGGTAACAGACTTGGGCATGAAAAGCTCATGGCCTCAAGGAAACGCCAGATCAGGTGGGAAAATTCAAGGTGGGGTTCAAGGGGGTTCCTAGAGCCTATACCCCATCAATTCCAGGCTGGGCACTCTATCCACTGCACCAACTAGCTGGGGACTGCTGAACAATCAGTCTCCTTTTCATCAGACCTTCATAATCCTAAAACTCCCTGGCATAACTCTTCAAGTAGGGTGATGCGCCGCAGTAATTTTATCGAATGTCCTCTTATTTTTTTCTCTAAGAGCATATAGCCACAGGAAATCATCTCCTCTCTCTAGGTCTGATCCCAAGGCAAAGCCCAGGAATTCTCCCCTTCTCTAGCTACAAGCCTGGATTGTGGGATCACCTGCCGATTATGGAATGTAAGATCCCCCTTCCTTTATCATGGGCTTGAGGTCCATGAACATTGCTCATGAGTTTCATGAACACAGCTGCCACTACTGTGTGTTTTTGCAGGGACTTTTCTCATTTCCTCAGCTACCATCTCTGAGTTAGAGAAGTCTGCATGACGTGAAATGAGGAGGAAGAGAGAAGGGTGGAATGGTCTCAAGTTTTTTTCAGTGAAGGATGAGTCAAGGATATCAGCTAAGAGGAAAGGGGGAGAGAATGTCATGGAACACGAGGAGAGATGAGAAAACACTACTATGGAAAGTGGGATAGTGAATCAGGGAGGAACAGAAGGCCCAAATGAGATTAGATAACACAGTCCCAACTTATAGACCCGATCAGTTCAAACTCATTACTTCCTCCATTTTCCTTCAGCAGCAACTGAGTAGGAGTAGAGGAAGCAAATAGTAGGAGTAATACAAGTTTGGGGTTTAGCAAAGGCGGCAGAGAGACAAAGGATTTGAGAGTAGATAGCACTGTGGAATTGAACTGGTTAATTGTTAGACTCAAGTTTGAGATGGAAAGAAAGTGAGCAGAGCAGGGGTAATGGCCTAAGAAAATACTGAGGTCCAAGATACAAATTCATAATGAGGATGAAGAATAAATAGGCATAGAAGG